>NW_021604563.1:11425933-11522627 GCF_004785775.1 Grammomys surdaster
AGAAAGAAAGAAAGAAAGAAAGAAAGAAAGAAAGAAAGAAAGAAAGAAAGAAAGAATATTTGACTGTACAATAAATGGTCTTCCTTAGGGAAGGACCTCCCCATCCAGTACTGAGTAGTCCTTATACATATACAGGGAACAGTACATGGGTAGAGATGTTCATAGTTATGTATTTGTATATTATGTAATTATGTATGTGTGTATAAATAGTTACAAAAAGTGAGGCTATAGATTTGAGGAAGACCATGGGAAAATGTGTGTAAAGGAATGTAGCTAGAAAAGGGAAGAGGGAAATGATATAATAATGCAATAATCTCACAAAAATATTTAAAAATAATACCTCACTTTGAGTTGTTCACTGATCAAGGAAGTCCCACACAAAATAACATGCACTCTTCCCATTGAACTTGTTTACCCGCATTTCTATACATAAATACCCTATTGCTTAAGGCATTTGAAGTTTTAGATGCAGAACATACTGAAATTAACCTCAAACTGATCAGAAAATTTTCTTCCGGCTGGCTGGCTTACTAAGTACCAGAGAGTACAATGCAGGCTGCTATTGACAAAGGATATTAATGATCTTTCTCAGTCTTTAGACCTTCGTGATGCCATATTAACCTCCTTGGCAGAAGTGCCCACTGGTTAACAAGTGGCATGTAACTTATGATGGTAACCAATTGCTTCCTGATTTTATATGAAACCTGATCCATGGGAAATATTTTATGCCTGATCTTGTAAATTTGATTGTGTTCCTGACTAGGGAAATCATAGACCCCATTGAGAACTTATTTTTTAATTTGCCAATTGACCATTTTGTCACACAAAATTTTAAATGTTTTGTTATACATATATTAATTAGTACTTCTTTCAACATTGATCAGGGAAGTTACTTTATGTTGTGTTTTATACTTAATATAGACCCCTAACTGCTCATGGTGATGAATAGAATAATGAATGCTCAGATCTCCATGAGACAACAATATTCATCTTCTATAATCCAAGATTCAGGCGAATTTTTGGAAGTTTTGCTAGAAAGAGTGTAATAGCTGGAGAAGGAGGAGAAAAGAGCTGTGAAATTCTAATTTATGGAGTTTTGTTTGTTTGTTTGTTTGTTTGTTAGGTGCCAATTGAGTAATTTATTTTTTCTTTATTGGATATTTTCTTTATTTACATTTTCAAATGTTTTCCCTATTCCAGGTCTCCCCTCAAGACTCTCCATCCATTCCCCCCCACCCCTGTCCTTATGAGGGTGCTACCCCACATACCCACCACTCCTGCCTTCCAGCCCTGGTATTCCCTTACACTGGGGCATCAAACCCCCACAGGACCAAGGACCTCTCTTCTCATTGATATCCAACAAGGCCACCCTCTGCTACATATGCGGCTAAAGCCATGAGTCCCTCCATGAGTACTCTGCTTGGTGTTCTAGTCCCATGGAGCTCTTGGGGGTCTGGCCTGTTGAAACTGTTGATCCTCTACCAAGGGTCCACAAACCTCTCAGTTCCTTCAGTCCCTTCTCCATCTTCTCCATTGGGGACATCATGCTTAGTCCAATGGTTGGCTACAACTTCCTCCTCTGCGTTTGTCAGGCTCTGAAAGAGCATCTCAGGAGACAGCTATATCAGGCTCCTGTCAGCAAGCACTTCTTGGCATCTGCAGTAGTGTCTGTGTTTAGTGTCTGTATATGGGATGAATCCCCAGGTAGGGCAGTCTCTAGATGGCATTTCCTTCATTCTTTGCTCCACATTTTATTTCCATATTCCTCCTGTGAGTATTTTCTTCCTCTTTCTAAGAAGCACTGAAAAATGCACACTTTGGTCTTCCTACTTGAGCTTCATATGGTCTGTGAATTGCATCTTGGGTACTCCAAGCTTTTGGGCTAATATCCACTTATCAGCGAGTGAATACCATATGTGTTCTTTTGTGACTGTGTTACCTTAGTCAGGATGATATTTTCAAACCCCATCCATTTGCCTAAGAATTTCATGAAAAAAATTTTTCTAACAGCTGAGTAGTATTCCATTGTGTGAATGTAACCTGTTTTCTGTATCCATTCCTCTCATGAGGGACATCTGGGTTTTTTCCCCCTCTTCTGGATATTATAAATATGGCTGTTATGAACATAGTGGAACATGTGTCTTTATAACATGTCGGAGCATCTTCTGATTATATGCCCAGTAGTGGTATAGCTGGGTCCTCAGGTAGTACTATGTCCAATTTTCTGAGGAACCACCAGACTGCTTTCCATAGTGGTTGTACCAGCTTGCAATCCCACCAACAATGGAGGAGTGTTCCTCTTTCTCTTCATCCTTGCCAACATCTACTGTCACCTGAGTTTTTTAACTTAGCCATTCTGACTGGTTTGAAGTGGAATCTCAGGGTGTTTTTGATTTGTATTTCCCTGATGACTAAGAATGTTGAACATTTCTTTAGGTACTTCTTGGCCATTTGAGTTTCTGCAGTTGATAATTATCTGTTTAGCAGTGTCCCTCATATTTTAACAATGTTATTTGGTTCTAACTACTTCTTCTTCTTCTTCTTCTTCTTCTTCTTCTTCTTCTTCTCCTTCTTCTCCTTCTCCTTCTTCTTCTTCTTTTGTTTTCAAGACAGGTTTTTTCTCTGTGTAGCCCTGACTGTCCTGGAACTCACTCTCACTCTGTAGACCAGGCTGGCCTCGAACTCAGAAATCCGCCTGCCTCTGCCTCCCAAGTGCTGGGATTAAAGGTGTGCGCCACCACCGCCTGGTGGGGTCTAACTTCTTGAGTTCTTTGTATATACTGGATATTAGCCCTCTATTGGATATAGGATTGTTATCTTTGGCTTTGCAATTTTATGAAGTCCCATACCTGATCTTAAAGCATAAACCATTGATGTTCTGTTTAGGAAAATTTCCCCTGTATCAATGTATTCGAGGCTTTTTTACACTTTCTTATCTTTTAGACTCAGTGTATCTGGTTTTATGTGAAGTTCCTTGATCCACTTGAACTTGAGTTTTGTACAGGGAGATAAGAATGGATCAATTTGCATTCTTCTACATGTTGAACACCAGTTGAACCAGAACCTTTTGTTGAAAATGCAGTCTTTTTTCCACTGGCGGAGGCAGTTTTAACAGCTATTGCAGGGGTCAATTCACAGAAGCAGTGTTTAGCTCCACAAGCTCAAGTTAATCAAAATTTTGACATTCATAGAGTATGGGAATCCTGGTAAAATTCTTGATGGAAGATCTGTTGACAGATGGCAGCTGTTCAGAGAGAGAAATAGTCACTCCTAATTGGGGATACAGCAACTAGTAAATTACTCATATTTTGGTGATGGTCACTCATCCAATTAAATATAAGAAGTATTGATAAGACTCAAAATTATAAATAACAAAAAAAATATAATGCCATGTAGTTGGCAGATAGGAGGAGTCATTAGAGGGCATGGTATTATTCTAGTAGTGGAAGGCTATAAGCATTATATGTTATATAAAATTATGAAATGTTCAGAAAATAAACATGTTATTTTAAAAAGTTAAATTAACTTATTATCACAACAATTTCATGCTTTCATAACATGAATAAAGCAATGTATTGAGAAATTTTAAACCAACAACATGGCTCCTCTCACATGGGATCATGTCAAAACATGTGATCTGGATGGAATGTAGACATGCTGTTATTACTCACCTTAAATCTCTAACAAATAAGGTAAGGTTAGTCTGAATAAGCAATCATCCATGTTTTAAAATGTTATCTAATTGAGAGGCAGAGAAAGTGATATGACAGAGAAAGATTTAACAGAATAAGTCAGAGATAGGATACATCCAACTCTCACCAGAACCACACAGAAAGGAGAGTCTACTTTAGAGTAGGGTAGGGAGAAAAAGGTTTGTGTGGCAGGTTTCTTTTTTCCTGATTGGATGTGTTTATATTTACATGGTACATTTCAAAGCAATGGCTACATTGTTTGTACATATTAGAAATCATAAAAAGGTAAAAACTAAAATGTACATCATACACTTGTGTGTGTGTGTGTGTTTGTGTCTGTATTACAGTGGTAAAAAGGTTTATTATAAAAAAAATGCAACAGGGCTTTAGTACAGGTAAATGAGTTATGCTTCAGATATGTTAATTTGTTAATGTGAGGGAATAGCTTGGGATGAGAGTCAGAAAACTTCTGAATAGGAAATCTTTTGGTTAGGTTTTGTTGCCACAGATTTAAAAATAAAACCTGAATAATTTCTCTTAAATTATTGATGTTAGTATGGCAAAGCTAACTGGGAAAATACTACACACAATTCAGCTGCAGTGTGGCAATTAAACATATTTACATAAATGTCCCCATGGCTTTCTTTGTGCCCTTAACTGCTGCCTTCCACAAACCAAAATGAAGGTGATGCACAGAGTAAGATTCACTAGCATAACTCTTAAGAGGGTAGGAACCAGTAAGGGAGAAAGGAAGCATAAACAAGGACAGACGAAATGCTACAAGGTGACTGGGACATACATTATCATTGAAATTAATAGGAACACTTGAATAGAAGTCTGAGGAAACAGAGATTAGTGTTGTGCTTGGTAGAAAGGCTAAAGGGCTTGAGGAGAGTCCCTCATGCTGGGGACATTCTCTCCACAGGTGTGTGGCAGTTTTAGCAAGACAATTTAACAGAAACAGGTCAAAGGGGAGGATAGCCTAGACACAAATGAAGACATAATGAGCCAAAGAATGAGAAGGAGCTATAAGATTAGTACATATTGTCAAAGATAGCTTGAAGCCAAGCAGAGCAACTCAGCTTGAATACAAAAGAAACCAGATTGAATCAGTCAGTTTAGAAGATTACATTCGATGGAGACTAGAAGCTCTGAGGCTTATGCCTAGGGATAGTTAGAACAGTAAAAGAAATCTTCTGGGTTCAGCCCTAGCCATGTATGTCCATACCAGCAAATATTTGGGTATGACCCTAATCTAATGCCTTCAGCTGATGAAATAGAAATAAAACACACAATCATGAACCAAAGTGTCAAAATACCACAAAAAATCTACTTATTTTTAAATATCTCAACAATGTAAATAATATACAAACTGTATAACTGGACATTCTTATTATAATTCTACAACTTTCATATGGAATATTTTATAGGACTTCATAAGTTTCTTATGCAGTACAACACAACAATATAGTGGTCTGATAAGTAACCACTCAGACATAGAAATAGAAAATGATGAAGAGATGCTCTGTGGTTAAGATTACTTACTGCTTTTTCAAAGAACCAATGTATCTTTTCTAGTACCCAAATGACAGTTCTCCCACAACTGTTTGTAATTCCAACTCCAAGGATTCAAACCTCTCTTCTAATCTCTGTGCACTCATAAACACATATGCTTCACATATATACAGTCAGGAGTATGCACTCAAACTTATACATAAAATAAATTTATTTAAAAAACAAATGCCCATTTGGATATCCATGGTCTATGCAACTAACAGAAGCCAAATTGATATCTGTGGTCTGTGCTACTGCCAACGGTCATGCAGTCCTACTGTAGGTAGCCATGGTCTGTGTTGACTTCTGTGGCTTGTTTCTACTTAAGGTCATATAGATATCTGTGTTCTGTGTTCCTACCTCAATCTATGTTGATGTCTGTGGGTCATGCTGCCATAGGGGCCCATGTTAATATCTTTGGACTATTCAGCTCCTGAGGACTATTTTGATGTCTGTGGCCGCTCCTGTAGCAGAGGGCCAAGTTGATGTCAATAGTCTATATTGCAACCAGGAACCATACTGAACTTTGTGGCATGTCCTAGCACCAGAAACCATATAGATTTCTTTGTTCCATGTTGTCCCTAGAAACCAAATGGAAGTCCATCATCACTGCTTCCACCAACTATAAAGGTCAAGGAAGCTACAACTATAGTGGTATGGATAACTGGAGACTCATAGTTGAGAAAGAGCTTCATAGAAAACTTCTGTGACAACCCCTATACCAACCCACTCCCAGGCCTCCAAAAAGTAACAGCCTAGACAAAAAGCAGTGGAAAACAATGCATAAAAATTGGGGGAAAGGATTAGCAGAAGTATAGCTTTCCACAATTGATGCAGTCTTGCAAAGGTAATGGTAGGAAAAGACAGTTTTGTTTAAGGGGCTGGCACCTGGTAGTTTGAACTTACTCTAAAGGGCAACATCAATTGGACTCCTTTCTTCTTTAGGGGGCGTAGGGAAGCCACAAGTCTGAGGAGGCAGACCTGGGATTCAAAGTGTGTAGGATCAGAGTTTATGATGTGGGAAATTCCAACATAGTCAAAAATATCATGAATAAAAACTAAAAAAAAGAACTAGTTAAGGAAATTAAACTCTAAGTATGGAAAGAAAACTATTATTTTATTAACTTATAGAAAATAATATAATTTATATCAAAGAAATATTGTATATCTTCTTTAGAGGTTTCTCCCTGTAAATTGTACTTTGGTTATAGGAGTAAGAAACATTAAATAATGAAGTTTTTTTTCATGTAATAATTATCTTATTTCCATTGTTTATTTGGCTTGTACCTAGGTTAAATTTGACCAGAAATTAAGAGAAACTTGAAATTTGACACTGTCATAACAAGACTCATTCTATGTATACAGATTCCTAAACAGAGTTGGAAACTTAACAAATGGTGGCACATTTGGAAAACGTCATGTTTGCAAAATTCAAAAGAAAGCTAGCTTCCATCATTAAAATATATGTTTTCCTAAACCTATATTTAGAGACTATGCTATAAGTTGTTTCCAAACACTCTGAGATAAATGAAAATCACAACAAATTTTCCAATGACTGAACTCAGCTGTTCTTACTGAACATTTTCCATGAATTTTGTTTTCATTCTGAGACACACTAATATGATACAGTAATCTGATTTAACAAATTTCTAAGAAATTTCATGGTTCCTAACCAGTCTATTCTCTTAGGAATTAGTTTGTAGTATGAAAATATGTCTGGAATTAGAGAGAGAGAGAGAGAGAGAGAGAGAGAGAGAGAGAGAGAGAGAGTATTAATTATCTTAAATATCCATAGAAGTGGAATTTATAACCTTTTAGATTTTGTTAGAAATTTTAATAATATAGGTAAATACATCACATTATCATGAACAGGTAATTTTTCATTTAATTAAGTAGCATTCATCATCAAAATGTTCATATATATTTATATATTGAATATTCATATTATAAAAATTTAATATATTGATTAGCAACTATAAACCATGTACACATTAATATAAAACATATATTAGAGTAATATTCTCTTAAAATAGTTAAAAACAATTATATTTAAGGTGATTCATGTATTAAACATGTTTGTACACAAATTATATAATCACATGATCTGAGGAATATTTTCATTTATACATATATGAATCTATAAGAAATTGGCCAAGAATTGGCACAAATAGTTGATCTTGGAACATTTAATATATATTTATAATAAAATTTTTGCTAGGTTTGTTTTTATATTGAGGTCTTTATTAAGTGTGTCATTTTTAATACATGAAAATTATGTGGAGTTAATTAAGAGAAACACAGTTGGATTGCTACAGTTGCTCCAAACTACATCATGTTTTGTATACAGTTAATAGTGCACCTGCAAAGAGAGGAAACAGAAAAGGAGAAATCCTGAATAAATTTAGTTTTGTTAAAAAAATGAATGAACTAAAAAACAACTTGGAAAGCAAAATACCCGATTAGAAGGTTATCTTCTTTTTCCTTTTTTTTTTCATATTGATTGCTTTCATAAGGGAAATTAGAAGTCAAGAGCTTTCACACTACTGAATATAGATGTTGTGAGCCCCTTTTAGTTTTACACTTGTTTAAATGCAGTGGATAGATTAATGACCTTTCAAGATCCCCTCTAGGCCTATCTTTCAATAAACATCTCCCAGAGTAAAAAGAGAGAAAATGACAGTTTGACCTTAACTTATACATAAAATGTGCTTCTTAAAATGTATGCGTGATAGTGTGTGATATGAATAATTATATACAAATCCTATTTTCTCAGTTGGAATTCCACATCTGTGTTTTCCCATTGGAACATTCAGCCATAATGTATAATGAATGTTGAATTTATGAATTCTAACATGTTGTTCAAGTAACTGTGTAGCTGTAGCTGTTTATAGATTGTATGCTTTAAACTAAGCTGTAATATTTATTTTAAAATGAGGAAAACTCATTAATTCATGACATGTATAATCTATGTAGAAATATGTTATTGTGTTAATATTATATCATCAAGTGCTCTTGTTTACTGTGGATATAGATGTTTAAATGTGTTCACCTCTGCAATGATCATTCTAATAGAAGTTTTGGAAAACTTTTAAAAATTTGATTTTATGTATAAAATCAGTTTATGTTATCTACTAACACACGCTCATCAAATTTGCACTGTATGAGGCACACAACTGATAAAAATAGTCTTGTATTTTATTGAATTATTGAATTTTAAACATAATCAAAACCTGACAACTCATTTAATTTTTCCAAAATATTTAAAATTCTATAAATTAACTAATTCATTCCCTAGTTTATTTCAATTTTTCTTGTGATTTTAATAGGAATATTTGATAGGTGACACAGTAGCATAAGATAAACTGAGCCAGTTGCTTCACTACTGAAAAAAATTACTATCAGTGTTTTTTTAACAGCAACATTAAATTACAAAGAAACAGATTATTCTATGGTAAAACAAAATTACCAAATTAGAAAACTATGTCCTGATTATTCAATTATATACTGGTAATTTGATTTTAAATGACTTTTTGAAGTTTTCTATGTAATCTGAATGCTTTAATTCAAGTAAATCTCACTTGTGAAAATCTGAAGTTATTATATAATAATGGAGATTATGATGGATTGCAAAACTAGTGAGTCTGCACTTAAAGCTTCTTAATTCACTGTGAGATGTTAAGGAATAAAACTTATCAATTTCAACTTTTGAAGTTACATCCTGGGAATACTTAACCACAGCTGTACTTCCCAGGGAGGTTTTTTTTATTGATATTTTATTTATTTACATTTCAAATGTTATCCTTTTTCCAGGTTTCCCCTTTGGAAACCCCCTACCTCGTTATCCCTCCCCCTTCTTCTATGAGGGTCCTCATCACCCACCCACCGATTCCCACCTAACTGTCCTGGCATTCCCCTGGGGCACTGAGTCTTTCCAGGGCCGAGGGCCTTTCCTTTCACTGATGTCCAACAAGGCCATCCTCTATTACATATACAGCTGGAGCCAAGGGTTGCTCCATGTGTATTCTTTGGTTGGTGGTTTAGTCCCTGGGAGCTCTGAGGGGTCTGGTTGGTTGATATTGTTGTTCTTCTTGTGGGGCTGCAAATCCCTTCAACTCCTTCAGGCCTTTCTTTAATTCCTCCATTGCATGCTCAGTCCAATAGTTGGCTGCCAGCATCTACCTCTGTATTTGCCAGGCTCTGGCAGAGCTCAGGAGACAGCCATATCAGGCTGCTATCAGCAAGCATTTCTTGGCATCTGCAATAGTGTCTGGGTTTGGTGTCTATATACAGAATGGATCTCCAGGTACTGCAGTCTCTAGATGGCCTTTCCTAAGGTCTCTGCTCCACACTTTGTCTCCGTATTTTCTCCTGTGAATATTTTGTTAGCCCTTCTAAGAAGGACTGAAACATCCATACTTTGGCTTCCTTTTTCTTGAGTTTCACGTGGTCTGTGAATTGTATCTTGGGTATTCTGAGCTTTTGGGCTAATATCCACTTATCAGTGAGTGCATGCCATGTGTGTTCTTTTGTGTCTGGGGTTTTTTCTAGTTCTATCCATTTGCTGAAGAATTTCATTAAGTCATTGTTTTCAATAGCTGAGTAGTACTCCATTGTATACATGTACCACATTTTCTGTACTTCCATAAATTCCAACAGTACCTAAATCACCCCTGATCACATATGTCTGCAGAAGTCTACATACTGCCTTTCCCACTGTGTGATAAGAAAAAACTCAAGATGGTTAATATGATCTAGGGGGAGACACAAGAAAAAAGTCATGTTTCTGACAAACCAAATTGATTTTTTTATCTATTTTCTAAATGTGATAAGAAATATTATTTTCAATACAAGCCAAACTTAATATATTAACATTTCTGATATAGTTGGACAAATACATAATCATAATTAGTAAACAACAACAGAATCTCTGAGATGCCTAAATCAATCTACAGATAAATAGAATATGCATCATATATATCATTTATATGATAGAATATATATGTGTATTGTATATATGTACATATATGAATATATATATGTATATATATATATATATATATATATATATGAGTGTGTTACATATATAAGTTAATGTTCTGTGGAGTAACATAACTGATAGAATTAATATATTTACATATATATTATGAGATTTATTATACTATCAGTGCATATATGTACATATGTGGGCTTCTTTATTTGGTATGTTTCTCTACAGAACTTTTAACCCTAACATATGTATATATATGTATATAGATATAGATATATACATATAGATCTATGTGTGCATGTGTGTGTGATGAAATATATATATATATATGTCATATATGTCTAACTTACATCATATATATGGTGTATATATATGTATCATGATATACATTAATATCATATAATATATGTGCATGTAGATATAAATAGATTAGATATAGAGATAGAGATAGAGATAAAGACAGGGACAGAGACAGAGACAGAGACAGAGATAGAGATAGAGATAGAGATAGAGATAGAGATAGAGATAGAGATAGAGACAGAGATATGTCAATGTGGAGAAAATTTAAGAAGGCCGCCACAGTGGCGCAAGCCCCGGAGGGGCTTCCGCCGCCGTGGCAGGTCCCACATTAGGGAAGAAGATCCTATGGTTCCAGCGGCCTGAGGGCCTTGGCGGCGACAGGCCCCAATAACACGAGAAAGTCCTTGGTTCCAAAAAGGTTTATTGTTATGGCAGATAATAGATGGATCTAGGCGTACCCCCCAAAAACTCAGGGCAGTCCCGAGTTATATAGGGAGGGAGAAAGTGGGAGGATTGGGGGAGGATCTGGGGGAGGCATGTTTAATTTGCTCTGCCCTCTGGCCTTCATTAGTATGTAAATCCCTAGGGCCTGAGGCCTATAGCCTGGCCTATGTGACTCTATGGAGATCTATGTGACTGCTTTTCAGGATCTTGGATGATGGGAGGGACCGAACTCCTGCCGGTTCTCATGCAGAATTCCAGGGAGAATCTCGGGGTTCTAGGTACCTGCTCAACCATGACCCAGGATACCCTTATGCAGTCCCACATGTCAAGGTTCAGGGTTCTGTAGAAAAACAGAAAATAGAATGAATGTGTATATATGTGTGTGTGTGTGTGTGTGTGTGTGTGTGTGTGTGTGTATGTGTGTGCATATATATCAATTTATTACTATGACTTATCCACTCTGGCCCATATATTCCAATGTCTGTCTTTCATGAGAAGTCCCACAATACAGTGCTTGCTCTGCTGACCAGTATGAATCTCATATGGTCTTTATTGTAGTACAGAATCTGGAAGAAATAGGCTCAAACACCAATGAAGATATCGAATTGCAGGTAGAACTGAGATCATGCAGTCAAAAAAAAAAGCTTCCTTCTTTCATGTCTTTTATAGGTTGACAGCAAGTAAGCCCAGATGAAACATGTATTTTTTCCCACCATAAAGGATATGAATTGAAAGTGTATCACCACTCCTCAAATGATCTAGTTATGAAAAAAATCCATCACAAGTTTACCTAGCCACTTAGATTTTAGTTAATTCCAGATATATCCAAGTTGATAAATAAAATAGTCATTCTAATTCTATCAATTTCCAACTTGGCATTCAATCATATCTCCTTAAGTCATGATTAGTTTACAGATGAATATTAAGATCATGTCATAATTATACATAACATGATATAACAATACATATAGAATGGCAAACACATTATATATTTAACTAGGGCATAACTGAGCCAAATATGGTATGACTATCCCTCATATAACTACAAATGTTTTACAAATTTTACAATAGGTAACAGTGTCCATTGAAGGACATTCTTTTAGTATCAATCACATTTTCAACAAGACATGACAGAAACATGGATGTCATTTATATTCCTTGTTTTCACAAGTAGTCAGGTGTCCTTAGCTTGTAATTATAACTACCTTACTCTACTATCCCTTCTTTATATCTTCCAGATTCCAGGAAAGCAAGAGCCTCCCAGGATCCCATGGGGATGACATTAGCTGAAATACCCAACAAAGGACTGGGAGAACCTGTTGAGACTATATTCAGAGGTTAGGCATGGTCCTCCGGTTGAGGGATGGGGCTTCCCACCTATCTCCAAAATTTTAACCCAGAATTGCTCCTGTCTAAAAGAAATACAGGAACAAAGAGTAGAGCAGAGACTGAAGAAAAGGCCATCTAGAGACTGCCCCACCTGGGGATCTATCCTATATGCAGAAACCAAATTGGACACTATTGAGGATGCCAAGAAGTGTTTGCTGACAGGAGCCTAATACAATTGTCTCCTGAGAGGCTTTGCCAGATTTTGACCAATATGGATGCAGATGTACACAGTCAAACATTAGACTGTGAGTGGGGAAACCAGTGGGGAAGGTAGGGGAAGGACTGTAGGAGCTGAAGGGGTTTGCAACCTCATAAAAAGAATAACAGTATCAATTAGCCAGATCCCATAAAGCTCTCCAGGGACTAAACCACCCACCAAAGAGTACACAGGTGGCATCCATGGCTCTATCTGTATATGTAGCAGAGAACTGTCTTGTCTAGATAGAGCCATGGGTACTAACTGTGTACTCTTTGGTGGGTGGTTTAGTTCCTGGAGAGCTTTGTGGGATCTGGTTAATTGTTACTATTTTTAGATTCTGTTGATTTAAGTGTATTGGGAGCCAAAATTAGACAATGGTTAGTATAACCTTCCATTTCCATTTCCATTTCCATTTCAATGGAGTTATTGTGGTTCTCTTCTTGGGTCACTCCCCTCTTTAGAATCAAAACTTCCAGCCCAGCAGAATTTATAAGCTCAGAAACAGAAAACAAATCTATATATCTATATCTGTATCTGTATCTATAGATACAGATACAGATATAGATATATAGATATGTATGTATGTATTAGTGAGTCAATAAATGTGACAGTGATTGGACCAACTCCCTTTTCTATACCACTCTCCATTATTAGACCCATGAATCCTGGGTATAGAAGAAACAATATCATACGTTGAACACTGATTCAAAACATATACTGACTTCTGTAGAATTCTGTGTCAGCCTTCTAGGATGCTGACAACCAATTGATGCTGAAACTGTATCTTCAAAAGATCAATCCATATTTTTACCAAGCTAGTTGCTTCAGGATGATGAGAAACATGATAAGAAGAGTGGATTCCATGATCATGGACACAAAGTTGTACTTCTCTTGCTGTGAAATGAGTTTCATGCTCAGAAGGAATATTATATGCAATACCATGATAGTGGATAAAGCATTCTATAAGTTCAAAGATGATGGTTTTGGCAGAAGAATTACATGAAGGGAAGAAAAATCCATGAACAGAAATAAGTAAAGGTAATTTTGTTTTTCACAGAAGTGGTCCAATTTGGTAAACCTGCAATCAGGTCACTGGCTTGTCATACTGAGGAACGGTGCTATATCTCAGACTGAGCTTTGGTCTCCAGCGTTGTCAGATCATTTGAAGCCAGACAGTGCAAGTTCTTATTGCTTATTCCATGAACAGTCTTTATCTCTACTACCCTGGCAATTTTGTTCATCATCCCACTGGGCAATGAAATTAATGTCTTGGAAAAGAGACTGATTGTCTACTTGATTATTAAATTCATTCTTCGCTGAAGTCACCTTTTGATGAGTATTTACATGGGACAATATTTATGTTCATATAATTTTCCCCTTTGGAGAGATCTATTCACATACTTCTTTCCAGGGTGTCTTTCTAAATAATGTTCTTATAGTCTTTCCAGGTCCCTGACTCCTGAATCATTGGCTCCATTGGTTATAGGCCTTCAGTCAGTGAACAAAATGTATAACTATGTATATTGACTGAAGTCGTGTCCACTGTGAAGATTTTCATTTGCCAGGATATTTCATGGATGGCCCAGAAATAGACTGTAATATTAAGGCTGTCAACTTCTGTGTGGTCCCTGCATAACATTTAGAAGCATCAAGAAACCAGGTACTAATTTCTTCCTCAGTTAACTGATTATAGGACACACCTCATGAGGCTACATGTAAATATGCTTGGTAACAAACAGCATATTAGTAATATTTATACCATAGACATTTAGACAACTTATTCGTGTAACTTGTTTATGCATCTAGGATCTGCTTGAGACTAATCACATATACACCACTTCCACTTAATAATGCTTCTATCCATATCATATTTCATGACTTGATGGATCAGGTAACACCCAACTTGTGATATGACAGGCAGCTGAGGTCACATGGTAACTTGCTGGTCCATTGTCAAACATTCATTTTCCACTAAAGTCCAATAGCAAGCCAAAGGCTGTCTGGTCTGTCAAATGGAGACAAATGGAAAATAGTTGTCTATAGATGATGTTAGAAGTCTGCTCCAAATTTCCAAAGGTATTTTTTTAATTCACTTATAATGACCTGCCAAAGGCTCCAAACAACATCCTTATCTGCCACAGCCACTTCATGTACTATCAAGCCTGCTGGATCACATGATTCAAGTGGTAGAATATCCTATACAGTACCCTGGAACTGTTGAAGAGCCTTATGCTGCCATTGGCTCCATATACGGCTAGCCATCCATAGTTACATGGTATGTTTTAAACCCCAGTTAGGCATGTGTTCCATAATCGAAATTGGGAAATTAAACTTTCTACATTTTTCATGATGGTGGCAATGGACCAGGTACAATAACTTATCCTACACCTTAGATTAATTCTTCAAGTGCCACACCAATGGAATCCTAAGAATTTCACTGGGGTAGAAAGTCCTTGGATTTTGTTTGGATTTTTCTCATCCTCTGATATGTTACCAACAAGTCTCATGTGCATGCTACTTCCTACTCAGTTGATCCAATCAGCATAATATTATCAATATACTCAACAAATAAAGTATTGTTGTGGAAGAGACAGATGATCAATATCCTTTGTAATTGAGTTATGACACAGGGATGGACAGTCAATACATTTTTAGATGAAAATGTAGAGGTATACTGTTGGCCTTGCCAATTGAAAAGCAAGTTGCTCCTGGTGGTACTTAGGGCAGGTACAGAGAAAAAGACATTTACTAGATCAATAGCTGCATATAGTGTACCAGAAGATATATAAATCTGCTCATGTAAGAACACCACATGAACCCCAGCTGCAATTAGAGTCACACTACCTGATTGAGTTTTCTGTAGTCAAATGTTATTTTCCCTGATTCATCAGTCTTTTTCACTGACTAAAGAGAAGAGTTAAAGAGAGTTATGGTAGGAACCATACCCTCGCCAACATTCAAGTTTTTTATGATGGTACTAATTTTTGCAATTCCTCCAGGGATGCAATAGATTTTTTTTTCATTCACTCTTTCCTGGCAGAGGCAACTCTAAAGGCTTACATTTAGTTTTCCAATCTTTACTACAGACGTAAAGAAAACAATGTGAAAATTCTGCCAGTATTTTAGTCTATCAATCACAATTATACTTTCTGGAACTGAGGAAAAAAATAAAACAGAATGAGGCTGGAGACCCACTGGACTTACTGAAAACTCTATCACCTGACCTCCTAAGGCCTCTATTTTATAGGGAGTGCTACAATGTTTCTTGGTGTTTCCCAGAAAAAAAATATATCCATTAGACAAGGGAAAGCCTTATTGATTCCTTTTCCTCAGTGTACCTTACCCATGTAAAAGGTTGTAATTCCCTTTGGTGAAGGAGTAGAGAAAGGATAACCATAAAACTTTTAGGTATCTTATTAAGACTCTGACTCAGGGGAAAGAAGATATCACTTAATTCAAGGGTGATGGAATCTGATCTGTAAACTGGCTCAAGACTTGAAATTGGTTAATGGGTCAAGATCCCCTTTTCCCATAAAGTGTAACCTTTCTCTCATGTATTTGAGAAATTTTCAGTATATACAGATAAAACAAACAATTGAAAGACTTCCTATCTAGTTCATGCCTGGAAACACTATGATTGATTAGCCAATGTCATACCAAAGATTCATAAAAGTAATGTCCCCATTAAAATCATTTTTCATGTGCTGACCATTATATGTCAGTCTATTTTGTACATTGTTGTTTCTATGCTTGTCATTACAATGACTACAATCACCTTTGATAATTCAGTGCTTCCACCTTTCCCCAGCTACTTTAAGGCTCAATTAAACTCAGTGCATTTAATTCATTGAATTGAGCAGCAGCAGCATCACTAACCCTAATGGCTGGCTCAAGGAACGAGGCAACAACAGAGCTCTTCATATGTACTAGTACCTCTCTCATCATTCAGTATTATACAGAGTTAGTGATGACCATGTCTTCTGGGCCTTCCCATTTTGGAGGTTAGGGTTTTACACAGTGCATCTACTCTAGTATTGCTATTTTCTAAGCCTTAAAATCCCTTCATTATTACTAATCCAAGGGATATCAGACATTCCCAGCTTCTTTTCAGCAGTCCCTCTTTAAACAAATGCTTCAGCCAACCATTCAAACAAACTTTAACATTTTTTAATGGTGTAAGCTTCCATATTAAACCTTCAATTTCCACTTGTTGTACCCATATCAATAAACTCAGCCTGACATATTATGCATTCCTTCAACTATATCCCACAATTTAAAATTTATTCCCACATATATTTCTTAGATTTCTGCTTGAATGAAGTAGTAAACTTATTAAACTTTTTAGTAGTGTTGTATATCTCCCCATGGAGTACACTTTCTATCTCCCTCCAGAAATCTGGCTAGCCCCAAGCATGATTATAGGTCTTTTGGGTCCTGGAAGACAGCAGATTGTCTTACCTGGCATCAAATTCATAGGAAATCACTGCTGATTTAGTGGAAAATAAAGTATTAATTTCCTCAGGTCAATAGAGTAAAGGTAATATTTCAAGAGATACAAGTGGAAGTATACTTTCTGGTGAGGGTTGAGAGACTATTTTCTCAAGTGGGAATCTGAATATTCAAGTTCTCAGTTTCAGTAATATCCTTTTACAATCCCCATTCCAAGTCCAATAATTTATTCTTTACCAATCAATATCATTAACTCTGGACAGCCTCCAAGATTAGGACTCAAATCTTCACAGTAAATCAGCCAACCTTATGATGAGGGCTTTGTTTTTATTTTCAGATTGTCCATGACAGCTAACTATAATTTCTTTCTTGATCTGCTAGGGGTGTGAGTTTGCCAGCTGAAGAGACTTTATGTTTGGAATTTTGGGCAATCTTGAGAACTTATAAAAAGGCCACAGCCCTGAGAAAGACAGTGGCTGCTGGTACTTGCTGCTACTCATTCTTGCTCTCATGTTTGCCCTTTTGCTGCTTTTACTGAATTGCTGGTTTGTTGTTTGCTGGATTGCTGACTTACAGGTTGGAGATATCCTGATGATGAAGATTGAACTTGCCCCTAGGAACTTGATGGCCCTATCAGCAGGAAGTAGTCCATAAAGGGACCCATGCCCCATTTCTCCTCTAAACTTCTTTTTCTCCTACCTAGTGTTGAGAGGTTGGAAGGGTTTGAAGTGAAGACAAATGGTAGATATAAAAGCTCAGTAGACAAAAGATATGATTGCAATTCTTTCTTCCACCTCCTCTCTATATAGGCTGCCAGCAGAAAAATTGGTCCAGATTAAAGGTAGATACATCCATCTCACAAGATCTGATTAAAGGTTTACTTTGAAAGATTTAATTAAGAAAAAATTCCTCACAGGTGTACTCAGTTGCTTGGGTTTTAGCTTTCACAGTTGTAATCAAATATATTTTTATGAATATTGTACATACTTAATTTTTATATTTATCTAATTATGTATTTATCATGACAAGTAAATAATTGTTAGAGAATGGTAAGCATGTTGCTATTGAATATAGCCTGTGGTAATGCAAAACTTCAAACTTATCAGAGAGTCATGCTGTTGGTAACATATAAACTTCACTGCTATCACTTATATTGAGGGGAAAAATGATTTTCCTGGTTATCCAATTTTGTACTAAATGTTAGCTTAATAATTTATCATCACTTACCTGGCAGCAAAGAAAACACACCTATAATTATGATAAAATATTTTGAAGAGATCTGACTTATAGCAACTTGGTCTAAGTTCCTTCATGAGGTGAAGATGACATTGCTCATGATGGCCTAGTCACAGTTATATCTTTACAGTTTCTTGTGACTATAGTGAAGAACTCAAGCATTTGATGGCTTCATGTACATTAGTTCATTTCATGCTAATTATATGTTATGTCCTGTATATTTTCTTTCTTCTTTGATCTTCTAGGACCTTAAGCTATTAAATGAAAGAAGTTTGTGTTGATCAAGCTACAAATTATCTTCACTAGCTACTGAACAGTACAATGCATCTCAGTCGTAACTAGTTTCTCAAAATGTACTAAAATTTTAATAATTAATATTGCTATTTAAGACACAAATGCATTAATAATTAATTGTAAGTGTTAAATGAGTTTATAAGAATGCGTTATTTTACCTCAGTATAAGTTATATAGATACTATAATCCAGGTTGTAGTTTTTTTAAAGTTCATTCTATTACTGTATTTGTAATTTGGGGTTCTGTAGGCACTAAGATGCAGTGACATTCAAGCAGAAAATCTTTAAAGGCAAACAAACTTCCTTAGTTCATTGACCTTTCTTTCATTTGATGAACATTTGAACATTTTTGATGCTAAAGATCAAAAACTAATCTTCCTATTTATAGTTAGTCATACTATATGAACAAGGCCAATTATCTGTTGTAAATGTCCTCAGGGACTTTATTTCTCTACAAATACTTTATACACATTTTTTTCTTTTATTGAAGATCTATACAATGAATACATTAAAATAAATATCTTTTATTAGTAACTTGCATCATTAGCATTAAAAGCCAAAAACAAATAGGTATATATAAATTGGCTGTATATCCTAAATGAAATATGTGAAAATATCGCCAATACAATCTTTGAATTCTTTGAATGAATTATTTGTTTTGTAAATTTTTTGCATTGCATTTATTTATATTCATATATTAATCCATAGACTTCAGGCTATTATCTATTCCTATCTCATCAGCAACTTCTAGCTATCATCTATTTATTTATGATATATTTATTTATCATAAATAATATATTTATCATATATTACATTTATGAATTTGTTTTATAAAATTAATAGACATATTTTATAAGAATATTGAATATATAAAGATTAAAACATTGAATTTTACAAATAAACTATTATTTTAATTTATAAGTTCTTGATGATCTTGTCCATAATGTGTCAATATCATAGCACAACTCAATAGTTTACCATGTCTGTATTAGAAATATTGATTATTCTAAGTTTATTAGAAATATTAGATAAGCATAAATGTAAAACATCCTCATCATCTAGTTTAGGAAACATTTACAAATAATTTTGTGATAGATTTATTAGATATATTTTATCTCCCATTCATTCTGTAATACTAGATCACTCACACATCTTCAAAATATACCCTAAATTCCATTGATCTTTATTGTTTCATACATGGCTTCTGATTGTGATTTTAAGTCACAATTTCTATTTGAACATTTTTTTCCAAAGTACTCTCCCTTGTTTTTTCTTTTATTGGATATTTTCTTTATTTACATTTCAAATACTTTCCCCTTTCCTGGTTTCCCCTCCACAAACCCCCCTATCCCATCCCCCATCCCTTCTTCAATGAAGGCACTCCCCCACCCACCCACACACTCCTGCCTCTCTGACCCCTGACCTTGCATTCCCCTACACTGGGGGATCAAGCCTTCACAGGATCAAGGGCCTCTCTTCCTATTGATGTCCAACACTGAAAGAAAGTATTTCCCTCCTTAATTTCCATTTTTCAGTTCCCCATTCATCACATACATTATAATTGTTAGTCCTGTTATTTTTGAAATTTATCTCTTTACATATGATCATATTGTTTATATGTAGGCCCATATTGCATTTAAAGTGTTTCTCATGTATTATGTTGTTTGGTATATAATTCATCTTTAATGACTGAATGTATTCATTGTATTACTAATATTCAGTGGTTTTGCTCACAAAATAATAACCTTTATATCTATGAATTATTTACATACAGGTGAAGGATTAAATTATACCATAAAAGATACAGCTTTGTAAAAGATATTTTATTAGAGTTCTTGATATAAATATGACTTATGAGCTGGAAAGATAGTTCATCAGGTAAAGGCACATGCAACTAAGAACCATGATTTGAGTTTGATATCCCAGATTAACATGTGAAAAGAAAGAATAAAGTCTCCCAAATTGTTTTGTAATATCCACTCATATACAATATCACATTGCTCCCTCACATAAGTAGAAAGATAGATGTTTGATAGATAATAGATATTTATATTATAAATTTATACTTTATTATACAACTATATATAAATTTATATTGAGATTTATGACACAAAAGGTGGGAGGAGTAATGGAAGATTATCATATAATCTTTATGACAATGATAAACTGAAAACATAAAAAATATATAATATTAAAATTTATATAATTCAATTTTGTATATGTTATTTTAGTTTTCAACTCCATTAAATTTTCTGATATAAAGTATTAAAATTTTGAGATCTGTTATTTTAGTAGATAATATAGTCTGGAAGACTTTTGAGAAAATACAGTAAAATGACAAAATAAATCATTTGTTTTTACCAACTCCTGAATGTACAAATGGTCTAAAACCAAAGACACTATCTTTTAATATGTTCTTTTGAGCATTGATATTCACAGACATCAACATTTTCTTTAAAATGAAAATTTAAATAAGCAGTATATCTTAGGGACATTGTAATCTTCCTGATGTAAATGCTAATCTGCTAAAGAGATAGTGTCCTTTTCATTGGTCATAAGTCTTTTTAAATGATGGACCACAATAAACTAAAATTTACCTAGGCATCTTATAATAGAAAAAAGGGAACAATGAATGAACTTATATCCCTGAGAAAGTTGTTCAAATTTTCATATGAACTTCAAAGGAAACTAAGACCAAGACAGTAGTCATATGTTGGGCCCATATATTAACCTGATTTTTAAGTTGTACAAAACTCCTGCCTTTTATTTACACCTAAGCTTCATGTTTTGAATCCTTTAGATAAAATGGAAAGTGGCATATTTGAATGAGAATTGTCCCTAATAGGCTCATTCTTGGTTCCCAGTGGGAACAGTTTGGCAAACATTGGGAGGTGTAGCCTTGTTGGAGGAGATGCATCGTGTTGGCAAGCTTTGAGGTTTCAAAAGACTACTCTCTGTCTTTATGCTTCCAACTGATAGATTAATTTATAATTTATAATTTACATTTGCTTTGTCATTATGGACACTAACACTCTGAAAACATAAGTTTCATATTAAAAACATTCTTTTATAAATTCCACTGGTCATGATGTCTTATTGTAGTGGTTGAAAATTAACACAGACAGAGTTCACTGGATCTCATTGTTCCTCTTTCCAATGTAAACCACACTGAATTATGATTGTCTGCTTTCCACTAATGTTTGTTTATTTAACTTATTGATGTCAGGTGGCCAGCCATGGCTTGGTAGGTATACTAGAAGATTCGCCTGACATTTGTAATGTTACTAGCAACATTTAATTGTGGGACTGCGTAAGGGTATCCTGGATCATGGTGGAGCAGGTGTCTAGAACCCCGAGACTCTGTAGAATCTGGGTGAGATTCTACATGAGAACCGTCAGGAGTTCGACACCCCCTAGAACCCAGGATCCTGAAAAAGCAGTCCCAGTCTCTATAGAATTACATAGGCCAGGCTATAGGCCTCAGGCCCTAGGGATTTACATACTAATGAAGGCCAGAGGGCAGAGCAAATTAAACATGCCTCCCCCAGATCCTCCCCCAATCCTCCCACTTTCTCCCTCCCTATATAACTCAGGACTGCCCTGAGTTTTTTGGGGTACGCCTAGATCCATCTATTATCTGCCATGACAATAAACCTTTTTGGAACCAAGGACTTTCTCATGTTACTGGGGACTGTCGCCACCAAGGCCCCCAGGCCACTGGAACCATAGAGTTCCCCCCCGAATGTGGGACCCGCCACAGTGGTGCAAGCCCCTCCGGGGCCACCGCGCTGAGGTGGCTTTTTAAAATTTTCCCCACGTTTAATCATAAAATACTTTGCATATTTGCATAGTAAATTATGAAAGACTGCAATGAATTTCTCCAGTCCTAGTATGCATACATTTTCCTATGTGATATTGACATTTTTATTGTTAGACAGTAGATGATGTGTTTTTGCTCCAGTGTTGTGATATTGGTATCCTTTGTATCAGAACAGCAAGCCAATTATTCATCCTCTTAAAATTAGATTAGACATATGGATTAACTTGGCACAAAAAATTTATAAAATGATCCCAGCCATATTTTAATTTATGGTATAGAAAATATGCAAAATGTTTTTTTCAGCCTGGGCCATGTGAGACTGGATCATTGCAAAAATTAAAGTATTTCACTATGTGACAGGAGAGAGTAAGTTCTCCTATTTATATTTGTTGTCTCAAGAAAGACTAGACACATGCAATTGAGATCATCTTCAACCACCTTATTTTAGATAACATATGTACTGAATGTAATGATATAGAGAAGATAGGCAGTTTTAAGAGAACTATTCATTTCTTCATTTTTCAATCTCTTTAAATGATAAATGACAGATGTATCAAAATCTAGGCTTACAAATGGTTTGTTACAAAGGAATAAATAACTGAGATTACCATCTAAAATTTTGGGTATACCTTATTGAGTAAAGCAAACTTTGCTTTTAACAAAGTCTGTGAGAATTAACCAAAACATTTGATGATATAATTGTAAAATATATTTCTCTAAACATTGAATGGGGAATGGATGTCAAAAGAGGCAAAATACTTGCAACCATAATTTCTGTACATGAGGTATTTGATCTAAGTAAATATCTACATTAATTACAGTATATTGAACCTGAATCGTTAAAGATAATGTTTCCAGGCCAACTTGCTGCCAAAGCTATAAAGTCAGAAGCAGAACATATGTGTTGCCAATGAACTTAGTAGTAGAAAATTTGCTTTTGGAAATTTTTATGCTTTTTGCTATTGTTGTTGCCATTCAAAATTTTGAAGTTGTGAGTGTATATCTTTGTTTCTCTCTCTCTCTCTCTCTCTCTCTCTCTCTGTGTGTGTGTGTGTGTGTGTGTCTGTGTGTCTTTTCTCCAGCTTGATTTATGGTTAACAGCTTGGGTCTGTATGGAGGAAGTAATTGTTGATAAAACAACTGTGTGCTTTCTCAATTAGTGCTAAATTTACATTAGCCTATGATTCTTGTCTTAGCATTTTCTTGATAGCATTTGAATTACTAGCTCTCTCTGATAGATACTTTCCTTTGGGTATTACGTTTGTGAACTATAGGATTTAAGACTGTCAAATTTGTGAAAATACTATGTTCTCGGTATTTAGAACTTAACTTTTATAAAATAACCATATTAATTCTTGTGTACAGACCTGAAATTTAAAATTTCACTAATATAATATAGCATCAGTAAAACATTTGATACAGATATATATATATATATATATATATGTATTATATATATATATATCTGTATTATAGTTTATCTCCTTAGACGTTACAGATAAAAATTAACAAATATAAGTGTTATGTGGTCATATATAAATATGTATTCATCATCACTTTGTTCTAAATATTAACATGTAGGAAATTCTTTAGGACTGCTTGATAGTTTTACTAGAATTTACAACTTAACAGAGAGGATATAGCCCAAGATTAAAATATCATTTGATTGTTGTTAACCAATAATAAATATACTTTAAGCCTAATTATAAATTATTAAGTGCAGAAAAACTATGTAATCATTGTAAAAAAATTTAGAGTTGTACTTTATGAATTTACCTTTACTGATACGACTTTTTAGGAAAGATCAGTATTTTTGAACAAACTTGTTTCATTTTGAGGTCAGTTTTTAATTGACTAGATAAGTGACAAGATTTTTAATATTAAATGGAGACACTAGAGAACATGTATACCAAAAGTTGTATCTCTACAGGATGGATTTATATGCTCCAAGATGTTAATTTTAAACATTGAGGAAAGAATGCTTATTTAAAGAAACTGACCTTTATGGAGTTAATTATCTAAAGGTATATAAGTAAAGAACTATTGAGTCTATAATTAAAAACTAGCATTGTATGATCTGTATCTTTGTACTAAAAGACTGCCATTGTATTATTTAGAATATGTGCCAAAAAATATACAGAGTCAGATGCTGTATAGTTGTTTGTATTTATATACTCATTGGTCAAAAAAGAAACACAATGATGATTGAATTCCAGTTTGACCAGTTAACTAAATGATAACTGGCAAGTTATTTTACTTTTTCTGATCCTAAACTTATTTATGGGTTTCACAGAAGTTATTCTGAAATATAGAATTTTTTGAGAATGTATATATAGGAGAACTTACAACAATAAATTTTTTTCATACTGGCCTATTTTTTCAGTTATTTAAATATTGTGATAAAATGAATGAAACCCATATTTCAATAAAAACAGGGACTCTAAAACAAATTAATATAAATACCATTGAAAATTATTGCCTTTCCTCTATACATAGTAACTAATATATGAATTTTTCTGATTGGGATATTCTAGCCAAATACAGTTATACTCTATGTATTATTGTGTGGGCTTACTTTAGGATGAAGTCTTAAAAGTTCATCCAGGTTGTATTAGATTTTATTATTTTTAAGGGTATGCATTGCATCCCAGTCTTTGGATTATCTAATGTGGATTTCAGATTTGTGGCTCTTTACAAATTCATAATGAACCTTATGCAGTAAAATTAAAAGGTTATTCCTTTGTAATTTAGGGTGGGCTTTGTAATTTAAATGTAATATATAATCATTTAAAAGTAGCAGAAAGAAGAATTTTTCCCATATACCATGCTAAAATGAACACTATTCTTTATTAACTACCATTCTAGCTTTGTATCAGTTTAATGTTTCCAGATCTGACAAGAAATTAAGATTACTTACTTAAAATGCATACCTTATTTCAATTACTGTGGTTTTCTAGGTCCATTACATTTGTGGCATATGATAAAATACAATAAGTCATTGAATATATTCAGATGTTTATATGTCTGAGTACCATATTTTCTTTATTCATCCATTTATTGATGAATACTTTTTTGATTCCATGTCATAGAATTAACAGTCAAACTACAATAAACTTAGAGTACCGCAGCTTCTTCAACATACTTATTTCAATTTATTTGAACATTTGCCATGTAATGGCTAAGTTGTACTCTAATAAGTTAGTAATTACTCAGATTTGTCTTTGCAGGAACATCATGTATAGACCAAGAAAGCTGCAACATCAGCATCATCAGGTGATATAATTTTATCTCACCACTGTCTATGAAGTCTATTGTTAACAAAAATGTCATTTTGATGGATGAAATTATGCATGCCATGAGATTTTTAGATTTTATGGTAGTTCCTATTTGGTCTTTTGTTGAATTATCATACTCTAATCACTAATTGATACCCAATTTATGATCACACAATTTGAATATAACTTTTTTTAATTGTGTGCTGGTAGCAATACTTACCTTCCATTATTTTGAAATTCTTTGTTACAAGCTTACCAGGAATTTAAGCAACAGGCAATGTGAGCTGTAGAGTGTAAAATAATCAATGATCCTACTTTTTTTAGTAGGAAGAGAGACTACTCTCATGTGGTTTAGAATGTAGGATGATTCTCAGAGTGCTGAGATGAGAATCATCAGATTGCTATGTTCCTTCATTCTTACTCTGTAGTGAAGAAATTACTCTTCTGATTTTCTCCTCCATTCTCTGAGGTATTTATACAAATACTGGATCTTGGAGAGTTTTCTTGTCTCTAAACAGAGTAAAGCTTGCAGAGTGATAACAAAGGATAGATTCTGCCAGCTCAAAACTTTGCCATGCCTTAGGCAGAAGGCCATAAGAGTGAGGATGGTGATAAGGTCATGAGGCCTAACTGTTTTTTAATGGAATGAATTAGTTTTCTCAGAAAAAAAGTACTGGAAGAACTTGCTTATGCAGAAATGTTATGTATGTAAAGCAAAGATCAAGCACTCAATAAAACAAGTATGTTAATGTGTTAATCATTACATTTTTAGCCTCCAGAACAGTAAACAATTCATTCTTACAATGTATATATTTTCCAGTCTAGTATACTTTATATCAGGCTGTATAGTCTAAAACCACTCTATTTTACTTACTTATTCATTTGCCGAGCACAGAGATTATTTGTACAATTTGATTATTGTAAGTAGTGCTGCTATTAACAGAGATTGACAAATACTTCATTTTTAGTCTGTTGTCAATTACTATAGGAATTCTCCCTGCTGAGGGCCATGCAGGAGGAACAACAAATCACTTTAGAACTCATGTAATGAGGCCCATGGGTTACCACAGCCAAATGGGTGTGTCTAGGTGTGCCACTGCCCCAAGGACTATGTGTTCTGAGGCCTTTAAGCTGCTATGTTCAGTTTACTGCCCTCAAATCCCTCTTAATCTAAGAATTATATGAAAATCTAAGGGAGCTTCCACTCCTGCAATGGGCAGTATTTCTGTCTCTCACAATAATAATGTTTGATCTCAGTCAGGCATTGCTGATGTTACAGATTCATGGTTCAATCACCACCTTAGGAAAGAACTTAAAGAGGTAGATTGTAAGTAGTGACCACCACATTTAGAAAACATTTGGAAAAATAAAATCACTAGTGAAGCAAGGCTGAGATGTTTGTGTAGGAGGAGCTAAGGTGGGAGGGGTTATCAGAGGAAGAGGAGGAGTAAGGAAGAGGAAGAGATAAAAGGAAGAGGAGGTGATAGAGAGGGTAGAGATGTAGGAGAATGGAGAACCACACAGGTATGTAGAGCACTCATGGGGAAAAACTTATAAACGTATAATTAGGTTAGCTAATTGGAATTCAACTCTCTTTGTATGGGCATCTTGTTATTAATCATTATCAAACATATAAAGCCTTTGATTAATCTATAAGAATTAGAGTCTAATTCTCTTACTGAGCCTGCATGGATGGCAGAATTGTCTGTCAATGCCCTGCCTTGTAGAGACAGCATGGAAGATTGACATAGCCATCTTTCACACTGCATTTTGTGGCAGGGCTGTTGTTTCTAGCAGTCCGGTTCTAGCTGCAGTGGGCAAGTGGCCTACAGTCGAGAAACATGGCAGCTGGGCTAGGCAGAGTCACTGCAGCTTAGATAGTCAGCTTGAGCTGGAGGCCAATTTTAAATATTTACAACAACATGTTTGTATAACTGCCTCTGATATAGAAAATCTGAAGGAACAGTTTGAAGTTTAGAAAGGTACAGTCTTAGTAGTTGTATCTGGGACTTTTCAAGTTCAGAGAACAAGAACAATGGCTCTAATGCTGATGTGACTTGCATTGAGGCTGGACTGGTGATAATTGAGATTTTTATTGGTTATTTTTATTTTTATTGGTTATTTTATTTATTCACATTTCAAATGTTATCACCCTACCTGATTTCACCTCCACAAACCAGTTATCCCATCCTCACTCCAGTCGACTTCTAAGATGGTGCTCCTCAACCCACTCCTGCCTCACTGCCATATATGTATATATATATATATATATATATATATATATATATATATATATGCAGTGTAATGCATTGTTTTCTTCTTTATTTATTTTTGAAACACAGATTCTGGGGAAACACTATGTAGACTAAGTTAATCTCAACTTCACCTTCTTCTGCCTCCTGACTACTGGGATTAAATACATTTCTATGATGAATTAAATAGCACCATACTTGGTATTGTATATTGTTTTTATTAATCGACATATACTAGATTTGAAACAAGAAAGTACATGATACATGTCTTAGTTTGAGTACTGTTGCTATGATGAAACACCTTGACCAAAAGGATATTGAGAAAGAAAAGTTTTATTTGGCTTATATTTCCACATCATACACTACCACTGAAGAAAGTCGGGATAGGAACTCAGTAGCGGCTAGAACCTTGAGACAGGGTCTGACTCTTAAGTAGTGGAGGAATTCTACTAATTAGCTTGCTCACCATAGTTTGCCCAACCAAACTTTTAGAGAATCTCTGACAATCATCACTAGATAGCATTACTCACAATGGGCTGGACCTTCACTCATGGATCAGTAATTAAGAAAATGCCCTACAGCTCAAATTTATGTATACATTTTCTAAATTGAGGTTCCTTATTTCAGAGGACTCTAACTTGTGTCAATCTGACATAAAACAAGCCAGAATAATACATATTAGTCATACCGATTTGATTTTTTGATTTTTATATTATAATATAACTATATCATTTATGCCTTCTCTTTCTTCCTGCCATACCCTCCATATGCCTCTTTATCCTCTTTAAAATTCATGCCCACTTTTTTTAATTGTTGTTGCACACACACACACACACACACACACACACACAAGTTTCTCTTCATAGTGGAGACAGGTACAATTTCTAAAGGCCAGATAGGACAAATGGAAGATCTTAGTCAAGCAACTATGTAGGCACTGGTGACAATCCCAAAACAAGAGAAAGAGGCCAAGAGGAAATGACGTTCAATTGGCAAGCAACCTATGGGCTCAGATGATAAATTAAATTTGCAAATATAAATATTTCTCAGCTTCATTTCTACATTAGCACATATGCTTTTGAATGCTGGAATGTATCTTCACTTGTCTCAAGATATTTCCTAATTTTCCTTGTTATTCCTTTATTCACTGATTTGTTTAGAGGAGAATGTTGTATGTTTTGACACAAATTTGAGTACACCAATGTTTCATTTTCTTTTCATTTTAAATCTGATCACATTGTAAATAGAAAATAAGTTTGGATGATTTCAATGTGTTAAATATACTATAATTTGTGGTGTTGGATAATATATAATGTGTTGTAAATTGCAATGTATACTTGAGAGAATGTTAATTTTAGACTTACTATTGATCTGTCCGTTCGTTGCCTCAGTTTTTCCTTATTACATTTTTAAGCTCTAATTCTTAAAGACACATGAGTTATATTATTTCTGTAATTGGGAACTGATTATAGGTGTGATATTATAGAAGTGAAAGTAAAAAGTTAGACTTTATTGTCCATGTAGAATAAACAAAGATTATGTATTTATTGCAGAAATTCATATAGACACTTGATACCTGGAACAACACATAAAGAGTATTTGAAAATAATAATTAACAGCAACACTATATTGAAATGAAGTATAGTTTCATGTTTACAACCAGCTCATTCTTCAAATAATGTAGTGAGAAATGAGAAAGTATTTTATTTTAATAACAGCTTATCCTGGGAGATACAGTACCCATCTAAGTTTTATAGAAATATGAAGAGGGAGGAGAGGAGTAAACTCTCCCACAAAACTCACTTAAATTAGATAGAGACAATGTTAATTATTTTTATTCAGTGTGATTATTAGATTTTTGTTTTAAAATTAAATTGAAAAAATCCTGTCTTTGTCTTTTCTCAATGGTAAGCTTCTAGTTCAATCAAGAGAGCCATGAAGTTACTCAGGAGTAAATAAAAGGATTAGTCAGAAATCCAAGCCAGTTTCAGGAAGACAAATATCACATATTTTAACTTACTTCTTTACGTTTGACTTGAAAGTTGAAGTGAAATTAGTAAAAGTAATAATGACAACTTACAGGATCAGGAGAAAGGAAGAGGTAATAGGGGAGGAATTGACTCAAAGTGCACTATATCATTCCACACAAATATCTATAGGAAACACATTACCATTAAAATTAAAAATAGAATGAGAACTTTTACACAGAATTTAAAATTGTTATAACACAAAGCTTATCATATTCATTCTGATACTGTTAGATGTTTTTTTGAAATATAGAAGTCTTGTATTAGCAGATATACAACATGCAAAATAAATACAATGTACAGCATACAGACTAAATGCATACAAGGTAATATGTTTTGGATTCGTCTTAAAAGAGTAGGTTCAAGAACATACTTTTTGTCTATCATAACATTATAGTATAAACCTTGATATGCATAATAAAACATATTTTAAAATTTAAACAAGAAAACAAAATACAAATATGTTTAAGATTATACCATGTGTTCTGGATCCAGGTAATTTTTCTAATGTCAAAGGGAGATGATTCCTACCAAAATCTTTTTATTTCTAATAGATTTCCTTATGATTTAGTCTCTTACAACAAGCAGTCTTCTTGTTATGTTTGTACAGGATTTCTGAAAATTCTATGTGAATAATGTCTACTTCTCTCTTTTAAATAAAAAGTTTAGAATTACATTTAAAATTTGTAGAATAAAAGTTTCCCAGGTCCCGAGCATAAAACAAATCCCAGGCAGCAGCTCTGTACCCAACCTCACAAAACCAAATTTACACAGTATCTTTCCACAAACCCAGCACAACAAAGGATAATAGCAGGAAAGCTCTAATACAAGGAGGGCAATTATACCCTAGAAAGAGCAAGAAAATAATCCCCTTCCACCAAACCCAAAAGAAGATATTAACCACACAAACAATGCCTCCACAATTAGCAAAAATGACAGGAAGAAACAATACCCTCCCCTTAATATCTCTTAACATCAATGGACTCAATTCCCCAATAAAAACGCATAGGCTAACAGACTGGATATGCAAACAGGACTCAACTTTTTACTGCATACAGGAAACCCACCTCAGCGACAAAGACAGACATTAACTTAGAGTATAAGGTTGGAAAACAATTTTTTCAAGCAAATGGCCCTAATAAACAAGTGAGAGCAGGGATAAGGGAGGACATTTCATACTTGTCAAAGGAAAAGTCAACCAACATGAAATCTCAATTATCAATATCTATGTGCCAAATACAAGAGCACCATCTTTCATACAAGAAATCTTACTAAGCTCAAAGCACACATTGCACCTCACACAATAATAGTGGGAGAGTTCAACACCCCACTCTCAGCAATGGATAAATCATGGAAACAGAAACTAAACAGAGACTCAGTGAAACTAACAGAAGATATGAAACAAATGGACTTAACAGATATCTATAGAACATTTCACCCTAAAGCAAAAGAATATACCTTTTTCTCAGCACCTCATGGTACCTTCTCCAAAATAGACCATATAATTTGGCACAAAACAGGCCTCAACAGATAACAAAAAAATTGAAATAATCTACTGCATCCTATCAGATCACCAAGATCTAAGGCTGGTCTTCAATAATGACAAAGACAATGGAAAGCCCATATTCACATGGAAACGGAACAACAACCTACTCATTGATAATCTGGTCAGGGAAGAAATAAAGAAATTAAAGACTTTTTAGAATTTAATGAAAATGATGACACAGTATACCAAAACCTATGCGATATAATGAAAGCAGTGCTAAGAGGAAAATTCATAGCTCTAAGTGCTAACAAAAAAAAAAAAAAAAAAAAAAAAAAAACTGGAGAGAGCATACACTAGCACCTTGACAATGCATCTGAAAGCCCTAGAACAAAAAGGAAGTTAATACACCCAAGAGGAGTAAACAGCAAGAAATAATCAAACTCAGGGCTAAAATCAACTAAATACAAGAAAAAAAAAAGAACTACACAAAGAATAAAAGCAGGAGCTGGTTCTTTGAGAAAATCAACAAGATAGATAAACCCTTAGCCAGACTAATCAGAGGGCAGAGAGACAGTATCCAAATTAATAAAATCAGAACTGAAAAGGGTGACATAACATGAGAAAACGAGGAAATTAAAAAAATCATCAGATCCTACTACAAAAGCCTATACTTAACAAGATTGGAAAACCTGGATGAAACGGACAATTTTGTAGACAAATACCAGTTACCAATGTTAAATCAGGAGCAGATAAACCACCTAAAAAGTCCCATAACCCCAAAAGAAATAGAAGCAGTCATTAAAAGTCTCTCCGCAAAAATATGTCCTGGACCAGACAGTGTTAGTGCAGAATTCTATCAGACCTTCAAGTAATACCTAATTTCAATTCTCTTCAAACAATTCCACAAAATTGAAAGAGAAAGAACACTAGCCAATTCATTCTATGAAGCCACAATTACACTCATATTTAAACCACACAAAGACCCAACAAAGAAAGAGGACTTCAGACCAATCTCCCTTATGAACATCGATGAAAGATACTCAACAAAATTCTCAAAACTGAATTCAGGAACACATCAAAACAATTATCCATCATGCTGAAGTAGGCTTTATCCCAGGAATGCAGGGTTGGTTCAATATATGGAAATCCGTCAATGTAATCCACTATATAAACAAACACAAAGGATAAAAATCACAAGAACATATCACTAGATGCTGAGAAAGCATTTGACAAAATTCAACATCCCTTCATAATAAAAGACTTGGAAAGATCAGGAATTAAAGGTCCATACATAAACATAGTAAAAGCAATATACAGCAAACCAGTAGCCAACATCAAACTAAATGGAGAGAAACTTCCCACTCTCCCCCTACCTATTCAATATAGTACTGGAAGTCCTAGCCAGAGAAATTAGGCAACACAAGGAGGTCAAACGGATACAAATTGCAAAGGAAGAAGTCAAAATCTCACTATTTGCAGATGATATGATAGTATACTTAAGTGTCTCCAAAACTTCCATCAGAAAACTCCTAAACCTGATAAACAACTTTAGCAAAGGGGCTGGATATAAAATTAACTCAAGCAAATCAGTAGCCTTTCTCTACTCAAAAGATTAACTGGCTGAGAAAGAAATAATGGAACTAACACATTTCACAATAGTCACAGATAATATAAAATACATTGGTGTGAATCTAATCAAGCAAGTATAAGACCATTATGACAAGAACTTCAAACCCCTGAAGAAAGAAATCGAAACAGATCTCAGAAGATGGAAAGATCTCCGATGTTCATGGATTGGCAGTATTAATAAAAATGGCTATCTTGCCAAAGGCAATCTACAGATTTAATATAAGCCCCAACAAAATTCCCACTCAATTCTTCACAGAGATAGAAAGAGAAATCTTAAAATTCATTTGGAATAACAAAAATCCCAGGATAGTGAAAATTACTCTCATTAATAAAAGAACTTCTGGGGGATTAACCATCCCTAACTTCAAGGTGTATTACGAAGCAATAGTGATAAAAACTGCATGTTATTGGAACAGAGACAGACAGGAGGATCAAGGGAATAGAATAGAAGACTCAAAAATCAAACCCCCATACCTATGGTTATTTGATCTTTGACAAAGGAGCTAAAACCATCCAGTGGAAAAAAAGACAGCATTTTCAACAAGTGGTGCTGGTCCAACTGGAGGTCAGCATATAGAAGAATGCAAATTGTTCCAAACTTCTCTCCTTGTACAAAGCTCAGTTCCAAGTGGATTAAGGACCTCCACCTAAAACTAGCTACACTGAAACTAATAGAAGAGAAACTGGAGAAAAGCCTGGAACACATGGGCACAGGAGAAAAATTCCTGAACAGAACACCAATGGCTTGTGCTCTAATACCAAGAATTGACAAATGGAACCTCATAAAACTGCAAAGCTTCTATAAAGCAAAGGACACAGTCAATAGGACAAAGCTGCAACCAACAGATTGGGGAAAGATCTTCACTAACCCTACATCTGATAAAAGGCTAATATCCAAGGTATTCAAAAACTGAAGAAATTAGACTCTAGACAATAAAAGAACCCTATTTAAAAAAATGGAGCACGGAGCTGAACAAAGAATTCTCAACTGAGGAAACTTGAATGGCTGAGAAGCACCTAAAGAAATGTTCACCATCCCTAGTAATCAGGGAAATGTAAATGAAAACAACACTGAGATTCCACCTCACACAAGTCAGAATGGATAAGATCAAAAACACAGGTAACAGCAGATGTTGGCAAGGATGTGGAGGAAAAGGAAATTCCTCCACTTTTGGTGGGATTGTAAATTGGTACAAGCACTATGGAATGCAGTCTGATGGTACCTCAGAAAATTTAAAGTAGTGCTACCTGAGAATCCAGCTATACCACTCCTGGGCATATACCCAAAAGATCTTTCAACATACAAATGGGATACATGCTCCACTATGTTCATAGCAGCCTTATTTATAATAGCCAGAAGTTGGAAAGAACCCAGATGTCCTTCAACAGAAGAATGGATGCAGAACATTTGGTACATTTTTTCAATGGAGTACTACTCAGCTATTAAAAACAATGAGTTCATGAAATTCTTAGGCAAATGGATGGAGCTGCAAAATATCATCCTGAGTGAGGTGACCCACTCTCAAAAGAACATACAAGGTATGCACTCACTGATAAGTGGATATTAGCCCAAAAGCTCATAATACCTAACACACAACGCATAGACCACATGAAACTCAAGAAGATGGAAGACCAAAGTGTGGGTGCTTTGGTCCATTTTAGGAGTATCAAAAGATTCAACCAGAGCTCTCAAAGTCTAAGCCTGAGAGGACAAAGCGAGGGACTCTTGTCTCCACCTGTATAGGTAATTGAGGGTGGCCTTGTCAGACATTACTGAAAGTGGAGGGCCATGGTCCCTGAAAGTTTGGGTTCCCTAGCATTGGGGAATTCGAGAGCAGGGAGATGGGACTGAGAGGATGTTTGGGGTACATCCTCATAAAAACAGGAGGAGGGTGTATGGGATAAGGGGTTTTTGGGGAGAATGAGAGAGTAGATAACATTGAAACGTAAATATGAAAAATATCCAATTAAAAAAAAACAGATAAAGAGTCTGGAAAATAAGAGAGAGTTTACTTATTTCAAATTATTTTCAAAAGTTTCTAGGAGATGCTAATTGGCTAAGATCTGATTTTAAGCTCTCCAAAAAAGAATTTAAATCTCTCATTAATATTCTCAAGAGAGATGTAAATCCTAATATCCCTCAACAATTAATTGACAAAAGAGAAGTAATCTCACAAAAAGTAGAAGAAGCTATTATTAATCGATATGTTTTATAGTCTGATTAGTTGTTGACTGTGCTATAACAGTCCTTTGATAAAAATATTATTAATATAGATTTATATTTCTTTAAATAGTGACTTCATGATTCCCTGAGTGTGGAAGGAGTGGCTGCTGGCTCTTCTGTCCTGATTTTCCAAGAACTCTGAAAAACTGGCTTTAAAAACAAAAGAGATGTAATGGTACTGTCCCAGAAGGAGTCTCCCTGAAATACTCTGCATCATGCCTTGTTCACTTTTAACTCTTTAAAGCTGAAGGCTCATGGCAAATCTGCTGCTGACTGCCTCTGACATCACCAAGACCAATAAAAACTAGGCCACAGCTATGTGGAAGGACCCTCTTAACGTTAAAGGGAATGGGTCAGACCCAGTTCTCTTATGGGGCCGAGGATTGATATGCCTGTTTGATACCACAGAAGCCACAGCTAAATGGCTACCAAAAAGATTAATGAAATAAATAGATACCCTCACAAAGTCAGGCCCAACCATAAACAAGATGAATAACAATTGACATCCAGGGAAGAGAAATCTCCCTGAGAATTCCCTTCTTTTTCCTTTCCAGGTAAAAATGAATCACGCTTGATGACTGCTGTTAGAAATTCTAATCCAGATTCTGGCCTCTGATCTTATACCATTCAGACCTTCAACAGTCCATTGACAAAAACATCAAACAGCTAGAGATTGACATCACTAATCTGAAGAAATCCAGTGTTTCACTGTCTGAAGAGACCTCCAAAAATCGCAAAGGACTTTATTGGGCTTGATTTACTCTTCTACAATAGACAAGGCTGTGTACAGCTCTTGACTGTGTACAACCCTTAAAGAAGAATGTTGCCATTACATAGACAAGACAGGGATGGTTAAAGGGAACATGAAAAAGGTCAGAGAAGGCCGTGAGAAAAGACAGAGACAGAAAGAGAAAGATGAATGCTGGTACAAGAGTGGGTTTTCAGTCTCTTCATGGTGGTCAACCCTACTTCCTCCCATCTTGGGACCATTATTTGGGTTCTTTTTGTTTATTTCTGCTGGTCTCTGGGCCTTAAATAGGCTGACTAACTTTGTGAAAAAACAGATAAATAATTTGGTAGCAAAACCTATTCAGATACATTATCATAAGTTAGCTATGGAGGACCACGAGACTCAAGATGAGGTTGTTACTTTATACAGGGTGTTTCCAAAACCCATCTCCAGGCAACCTAAAAGGGGGGACTTCTGCCCCTAGACCAAGCAGAGAGGGGCCACCCAGAACCCCCTCTATCAGGAGGTCTGAATTCTTGCTTAGGCTTCGAGGGTAAGCACTGCAAGGGAATATAAGTAACAGATAAAAATATCTCTCTGGGTTCCCTGAGGAACAAGCCTGACTGCATAGGGGTTGATGTCAAAAGTATCCCCTCTCCAGGAAAAAGACATTGGGATGGATATGGCCCTCATGCCTCACTGGACAAGGACAGGTGGACTAAAGCCATTACAAGGTCCCCTTCAAATACTGGAGGTCAGGCCTCTATCCCTGCCTTCACAATTTTAGAATTGCCACAGCCCTTCTATACTTAGAGAAGGGAGGAGATGTCAGGGGCACCCCTGCTTACCCACTGAAGGCCTAAAGTCATCCATAGGCCTAAAATAAGCAATAGGTCTGTTGTACATGTATACTAACACCAAGTTTTGGGTATCTGTGGAAAAATATTGAAACAGATTGCGATAAGCTGTTGTAAACAGGCAGCTTTTGTGTAAATTTACCAGCCTGAATAGTCATAGACCTTGTAAATATGTAGCTTTGGCAGATAATACCAACTTAGGTAAGGACAAGTGAATCATAGGCAGAGTCATAGCGACCTGTCCCGAACCTTCACCCAGTCAATTCCCTGTTCTGAAAGATATCTGTATTCTCCCTGAACACCCACACTCCCGTGTCATCCTCTTCCCCACATCCTGCCTTTTTGTGATTATAACCCCTGTGTGAATAAGTAAAATTTATGATTTGAAAAAAAAATAAAAAAGAAATTTGTAGAATAGCTATGTTTGATGTAGTTCACAAAATATCAGAATTGCCATTGCCAGGCAATATTTTCATACATGTATGTATGTATGTGCATGAATACATTGAATACATGCATATATATATATATATGTGTGTGTGTGTGTGTGTGTGTGTGTGTTTGAATATTTTTCAGGTATTATAAAAACATCCTTCCATCCATCTAGCTTTAATTATAGCAGAAGATAATGTTCAAGCTGCTAAAAGAGATAAGCACAAAATTATTCTATTTAGTTGTGATGTATATGTTCCGTAACAATGACCAACATGGCAAGGTATCTCTAAAAGCATAATAGAGTTACTCATATGTGACGGTAGCCAACAGGTGTGTAATTGCACTTAAGGATCCCTCAACAGAAAGAAAATCTTGTTTGATACTTGAAACCAAGCCAGTAAAACTATATTTAGAGTTTTTGTTTGCTTGGTTTTTTTTTGTTGTTGTTGTTGTTTTGTTTTGTTTTGTTTTTTTTATTGAGACAGGTAGTTTCTCTATGTAGCCTTTGATGGCCTGGTACTCACTATATAGACCAGGTTTACCTCAAAATCACAGAGATCCCACTGCCTCTACCTCCCAAGTACTTGGATTAAAGATGCATACCACCATGCCTAGAGATTTCCATCTTTAGGAGGAAGAGGAATTTTCCATAGCTTTACTATTTTCCATGCTTAGTGTATAGTTTGCACTCCCAGAAGAAATGGTTTTTCTTTTCCTCCATTCTCCTCAGCATGTGCTGGCATTTGTTTTGCTTAGACTGGACATACTTACTGGGGTAAATAAAATCTCAAAGTAGTTTTAATATGAATTTCCCCAGGGATAAGGTTTTTATGTGTTTCCCGGTCACTTGTCTTTTATCTATTGCAAACTCAGTCTAGTTGATCCCCATTTTATGAATTTATTGTTTTTTTTTTAGTTTTCATTTTCCCTTTGTGTACTTTATATACTAACATATTATCAGTTGTATATTTCACAAATATTTTCCCCATTCTGTAGGCTGTTATATTTTTTAATGATGATGTACTTTGTTATAGAGAAGTGTTTTTGCTTCCTTTGATCCCATTTAGTAATTGTTATTCTTAATGCCTGTGATATTAGCGTTCTATTCAAAATAATTTCCTGTTTTGATGATTTCAAGCCCATTTTCTACTTTGTAGTCTATGAGATTTAGCATATCTGGTCTTTTGTATTGGTCCTTGATCCATTTGATCTTACATTTTGAAATGTATATTTGATGTGTGTCTATTTTCATTCTTCGACATGCAGCTCTTCAGTTTGACAAGCCAGATTTGTTGAATATGTATATTTGGGGGCAGTTTTCCTATATTCAGAGATTTAAAACATCTATTTTGATAATATCATATCCACTTACAAATACTGTTATATCCTCCTTCACCTCCCTACCCATCTAACTCTCTCTCTCTCTCTCTCTCTCTCTCTCTCTCTCTCTCTCTCTCTCTCCGAATCCTGTCTGGGAGTACTTCTTTGTTCTAGCCTAAGATTTAAATTCCTACTTGAAATTATTTCTTTGTTCCAGCCTAATGTCCTATTCCTGCCTATAGCCCACTTCCTTGTCCTTGGCCAATGCCATATTCCTGCTAAGCAGCCCATTTCCTTGTCGTTGGCCAATGTCAGAATCTTGCCAAGCAGCTCCAAAGGCTCTCTGCCTCTCCCCCTTTTTTATTTCATTAACAAGACTGAGCCAGTCATAGGCTAGAATAAGGAAGTAGGCTTCAGACATGAAAATGACCTTGCACTAGGAGAAGAAAGTAGGCTCAGAACTTTGATCATCCTGATAATCCCTTAGAAACAGTGATCACAGGAGTGTTTATGTAATTCAGTTTAATGGCTTGTTGTTGTTTTTTTTGAATATTTGTGTTTATTGTCTTGCTTGTTCCTTGACTATTTGAATCTATTGTATTGCTAGACCCTCAACCTAGAACTGACCTTAATACATCCATGTAATTAAAATGGTATAAAAGCATAAAGGAGGAGGGTGGATGGGATAGGCGGTTCTAGGGAGGCAAAATGGGGAAAGGGGATGATATCTGTATTGCAAATAAGCAAAATATCCAATACTTTTTTTTAAAAGGAAGTGTTCAACATCCTAAATCAATAGGGAACTGCAAATAAAAACAGCCCTGAGTTTCCAACTCAAAACAGTCAGAGTGGATAAGATAAAAAACTCAGGATGTGGAGAAAGACGAACACTCCTCAATTGCTGATGGGATTGCAAGCTGGTATAACTACTTTGGAAATCAGTCTGGCAGTTTCTCAGAAAATTGCACATAGTACTACCTGATGACTTAGTTTTACCACAACTGGTCATATACTGAAAATATTCTCTAACATTTAACACATGTTAAATGGACACATGTTCCACTATGTTTATAGCAGCCTTATTTATAATAACCAGAAGCTGGAAATAACCCAGGTGTCCTTCAACAGAGGAATGAACACAGAAAATGTTGTACACTTCAACAATGGAGTACTATTGCCACTTTTTTTTAAAGATGAATAAAAGGCTTTGTATGTTTGGTAATGCTCAATAACAATATGCCCATACTAAGAGAGTTGTTTCCCAATTAGCTAACCTAAATAAAAGTTGCTATCTGCGACTGTTCTCCCTACCTGCGTGGCTCTCCATTGCTCCTGCATCTCTGTTTTCCCTAGCTCCTCTTCTTTCTTTTCCTCTTCGTCTCCATACTCCTCTCACCCTAGTTCCTCTTACAGAGTACAGAGGGGTTTCTGGAAGGAAAAAGGAAAGAGAATAACATTTGAAATAAAAATAAATAAAATATCTAATAAAAATATGGAATCAAATCTCTACTGACCAACTAATTCTAGAAAGAAGGCATTTCCTAGACTGTCAGGGGCAGCCTGGCTTATACAGTGAAGGCCTAAAATCAACAATAGGCCTAACATATATGCCTGCTAACACAAAGTCTTGGTCTCTGTGGTAAAACACTGAACAGATCGCTATAGGATCTTGTAAACAAGTAGCCTTGGTGAAAATTTACAAGCCTAGATAGTAGTCATAGGTCTTGTGTATAGGTGGCCTTGGTAGAGGGTACCAGCTTTGTTAGAATCAAGTGATTCATAGAGAGTCATAGTTACCTGTTCCCTAAACCTTCACCCAGCTGATACCCTATTCTGGAAGATATCTGTACTACCCCTGAAGACACTTATGCTCCTGCATCATCCCCTTCCCTACATCCTGCCTTTATGTGTATATAACCCCTGTGTAAAAAAGTAAAAATTAGTGGTTTGATCAGACTATAGACAAGCCACTCATTCTTTGTGTCCCCTGTCCTTTAGTTCTCTCTTCCAGGTCTTCTGGTCCAAGTCAATTCTCCATGAGACTGAGACACTAGACTACTGTGGTTCTCAATAAAGGATCACATGATTTTAAAACTGACTTTTTGAATAGTAATGAAATGCCAATACATCCTTAGCTAGCAGTGGGATTTTATGTCTCCTTCCTCTCCTCCATCCTTGAATTTTGTCTATCTTGTTCATGAAACAATACTGTGCTTGGTCTCATAGTCTCTGTTAGTTTATACATTAATATGTCCTGCTGTATGTGGAAAATACTGTTTCCCCAAAGTCATATACCACTTTTGGTTCTGACAATCCTTCTAATTACTCTTGTGCATAGATCCTAACAATCCTTCTAATGCATAGATCCCTGAACCATGAGGGGAAAAGTGTGATGTTAGCATATTATTTAAGACTGAACTCTTATTCTAGTCATAGTGACCAATTCTGGATCTCTGTGTTGTTGCTTGACTTCTACTGCAAGATGAACCCTCTCTGATGAGGGTTGAATACTCTAGTGTGAGTATAGCAACATGAGTGGTTTTATTGATATATTCATTCAGTAGATTAATAGTAGATTTTCCTGGGACACATGATGTATCTAATGTAAGAATCTTGGCCTTATCGACAGCGTCCAGCACATGGAATAAGCTTTAATTCCAACTGTGCTTCCATTGTACACGTGGACTTGTCATGGTAAGCATGTTGTTTAGAAATTGACAATAAGGACTGAAATTATACAGCCTGACAAATTTAGCAAAAGTTTGGGAATCCCATAATGATCTGTAGCTTAAGTTGCTGTTGTTAAAAATTCTTCCTCCTCCTCCTCCTCTTTTCTTCTTCTTCTTCTTCTTCTTCTTCTTCTTCTTCTTCTTCTTCTTCTTCTTCTTCTTCTTCTTCTTTATTCTTTCTTCTTTGTGAATTTCCTTGATAAATGACCATTTTATATTTTTTTGGACCCATTTTTCTGTGACTAGTTCCGAAGTACACAATCCTATCATTTGGATGGAAAATATATTTTAAGTTTTATGGATATGTGCATCAATTCATTTTCTAAAAAAAACTGACTAATCCTGATAATCACATTATTTTGAAAAAATTCTACTGCAATAAATTAAATGAACTTTCACTAGTATTAAAGTAATTGGAATTATTAATTCTTCAAAACTTTTAAAACACATACTAAACTCATAAGTGTATTAAATTTTAATTTACTCTTAGTCATGTGATATAGATTGATGTGAACCATTTTAGTACTCCTGTTTCAAAATGATGCTTAACATTCCAGCTACAAAATTAATTACTACTTTTGTAAGTCAATTTTCAAAGTAGGAAGCCTATTATTTCCATCTCTTAACAATTACTGGCCACCAGTAGTTCTTCTTTTATGGGTAGAATCATGTAGATTTTTCCTATTACATTGTCAGTTCATTTTGTATTGTCCCTATGTTGGACTTGTTCAGGTAATTGCATCTTTGAGATTTCTTAGGCTCAATATCCATGTTCTGTGAAGGAAATACCATCTTAAAACAGGTATCTTAGGCCTCTGACCATGACAATCTTGCTGTCTCCACTTCTGCAGTGTTCTATGAGTCTTAAGTTCACACATTGCACTGTAAATGGATCAATTGTAGGTGGGCACTCCATGGTCAGGGATTCTCTGCATTTTGGGCATTTAAGGATTTTTGTGACAGGCTCTGTCTGCTGTGAAAAGACAAATAAAGAAAAAGATGCCATGATCTTTAATTTAAAAAATAACAGGGAGGTAGATTAGAATAGTTGGATAGAGGAGGAGAAAAGAGTAAGAATGATGTCATTGTATTCTAATCTCTAAAACTAAGAATTAAAAATTAAAAATCAAGCTTCTTTGATGATGCATGAGAGTTACTCTTATCTTTGATTATGAAGATAGATATTTAGAATGTAGTTTTGTCAAATGACAATAGCAAGTTCTCTTCTAGGTTCTGCGACCTCAACAAATACAAGTAGACGGTTACATATACCAAGGAAAACATTTTACAAAACTCACTTATTTTGATTCCAGGTTCATGGTATCAGATATCCTTTCCTAACCTCTAAAGTACACAAGAGTATGTGAAAGACACACCCATGCATACACATGCACACACATATACACACACACTCACACACGCACACATATACATGCACACTCACACACACAGACACATACACAGAGAGAGAGAAAAAGAGAAAGAGAGAGATAGAATCTTTTGCAAAATGATTCCATTGTCATTATTTAAACGATATCTTTGTAAGATTATTTATTTTAATTCTATTGTTGTTTGGGATAGCATCTTATTAAGAAAGTCTGTTTATTATATTTTAATAATACAATTTTCTGTGAAGTAATTAAGTACTGTTTTGTCTTAGAATTAATGTTATTCCTGTTTTTCTTTCAAGGACATTTATTTAGAATGACATCAAAACTAAAGTCTACTATATTTTTAATCATGTCTTCATTTCACCACTCCCCTTGCCCCTTAAATGTAGCTTGAAACTTAAATGTAAATCTCTATTGAAACTGGTAACATTTTATCAGGAACCTCACTTATTGTAGAGTTTTTTTTTCTTTAGTTCACAGATGTTGAAGCAGCACAAGACATTAACTGTCAAAGTAATGCTTCCTAACCACCTGCTATTTGCCTCCCAGTTGAGACTAGAAAGTAAACACATTTTTGAGGCAAAAGAAAAAAAAAATGGAATAAGCAGTGGCAGAGGGTTTTATAATCTACTCCTCAAAAACTGCTAAATTTGTCTTTAGGTGGCAAAAATGGCAAGAAATTTCAAAAGATGTGTTAGAACAATTAGTTGAAAAACAGTTTTACAGAACAAAGTGCTAAACAACAAGTTAATGCTTATTACAAGGAAGATATTTGAAACACCAAGAAAGTTATTGGTTGTGCATACAACTTTTCAGAGAGTAGATTTTATGGAGTGAGTATTAAATATACTTCTTTAGCATTATTCATTGATTTAAATATTGTTTCACATTTATTATTTACACATCCCAAAGTATTTTAATATAGAGATCTAAACTCTCATGGTAGCTCATTAAGAACATGATTGTTATACAGATTCATCTTTTCATGTGACCAAAGTGTTCTTGTAAATGACATTTACATTATTTCAAAGGTAAGTTTCATAGCAACTAATTGACATATAGAAAATTTGTTTAGAACCCATTGTCTTACCTAACTTGAAAACCAAATCTATATATTTTTAAAACATTTCTAATATATTGTGCTTTTATTCTCTTGAAATGTGACTAGCCAGCCCTATTCTCAAGTTAAAAGAGTCAAATTGTCACTAGATTATGTGTACATTCATATGTGTTTCCAAGGTAGAGGGGAACAGGTACAAGACTGAATTGTTGAACAGAAACCCTTACTCATTATCATATATTTGTGACCTTGATCTGATCAAAATTTGAGAGCTGCATATGTATGGTCACATTAGATAATTATAATACATTTTATACATTATTTAATCTTACATAGAAATGAAAGAATGTCAGTCGATTTCTCCTTGAGAATTACTGCAAAATTTGTGATTATATAACATTTACAGTATGAAATGCACAAGCTGTTACTCTATATCTTCAGAATAAATTTTGCTATAAAGTCTGTGGCCAGGGTAAAATGGTCTACAGTATCTTATGCTTTAAAGGCAAAATATTTTTTTTTTATTCACATTGCCATAGCATTTAATTCACAATTCCCAAAGCAAGGACATTACAAACAACATTAAAGTGTGAACCAGAATAGGTTTTTTTTCATTAATTATTTATTCACTTTATATCACTATTGCTGCCCCACCTTTCTTTCAGTTTCTCCCTCAACTCTTCATCCCCTTCTCCTCTGAGAGGGTGAGTCCTCCACCCACTTTGGGCATCCTCCCACCCTGGCATATCAAGTCTCAACAGTGCTGCCACATATCCCCTCCTCCTGAGGCCAGACAAGGCTTCACAGTTAGAGTAAAGTCTCCACAGGCATGAAACAGATCTAGAGACAGCCCCAGCTCCAGTTATTGGTGGATCCACATGAAGAATGAGCTGCACATTATTATGCAGGTGTCCTAGGCCCAGCCTGTATATGCTCATCAGTTGGTGGTTCAGTCTCTGAGAGCCCCCAAAATTCCAGGTAAGGCGCCTCTGTTGGTCTTCCAGTGTAGTTCCTAACCCTTCTGGGGTCCTCAATCCTTTTCCCAACTCTTTTTTGTTATTGTTGTTGAAATTTCTCTTATTATCAATTAATATTTACATTTCAAATCTTATCCCCTTTCCCAGTTTCCCCTCTGGAAAGCCCCTATGCCATCCCGTTCCCCCTGCTTCTATAAGAGTGTTCCCACACCACCCACTTCTGCCTCCCCATCCTGTCATTACTCTACAAGACACCCTAAGCTCAGTCTAATGTTTAGCTGTGGGTTTGAATATCTGTTTAACTTAGCTGCTGGGTGGAGTATCTCAGAGGATAATTATGCTAGGTTGCTGTTTGAAAGCATAACAGAAGATCATTAATAGTCTCAGGGATTGGTAGTTGCCCATGGGATGAGTCTCTATTTGGTTTAGTAATTGGTTGGCTATTCTGTCAGTCTCTGCTCCATCTGTTTTCCAGCATTTCTTGTAGACAGGAAACATTTTGGGTGGAAAGATCTGTGGGTGAATTGGAGTCATTATCTCTCCACTGATCATCCTGCCTGGCTATTGTAGGTGACTATTTCAGACTCCATATTGCTACTGCTAGGAGTCTTATCTAAACTCATATAGACTTCTGGGAGTCTTCCCTATCTGACGTTGCTGCTGTGTTCTAGAGATGCATTTGATGGCAGTTTTACAAAATTTCTGATAATCTAAATGAGACAAAATAATAGCAACAACTAGTAATTACAGTTAAAATAAATGGAATACTGGATATAAATGTGTGAATTTTTAAACATTAAACAATCTTATCATCATTTAGCAAACTAATTGCACTTTACACTTTCAGCACATTTCAGATAAGATTTCCAAAGAGTTTGAAACATATGAACACATTAAACTTTCTCTGTCCCTGATAAGTGAAAACAAAAATAAAATATACTATTTCTCAAGAATATAAAATGTAGATCCATTCCTTTGTCTTGCAATAAAAAATAAATATGACAAATTTCTTTTCAAGAAATATAATGAGCTACATGTGTTTTCTTTGTATTCTGGGATTAGAATCACTTTAAAGTACATTCAGTAATTTTCATTTTTTATTGTAAAATTAATGATGAATATCAAGAGTATAGAGAATGTATTTTCAAATTTTTGTTTATTTTCTCTAAAGAAAATACAATAAAGGAATTGAAAATCTCCCTCTTTGCTGCCTATACCTTACTTGGGACTCCCTGCGAGTACAACATACCTTTGAAATGACTGTACCATCAAGGAATTGAAAGAAATATTTTTTTCTATAATCTTTGTTTAACAAAACAGTAAAACATTAGTCATAAATTAATTAGCCACATGGTAGCTTAATATATGTGCTGTTTATCTACTATTCCATTTGAAACTAAATGACCTATAACTGAGTTATAGTTTTAAAGCTACTGTTCTGTTAATTTATCTCTTGATGAAATGGCCCCCATTTCTTCTTGAGCAGCTAAAATGATATCTAAGTCAGAATGTCACAGTCCTATGAAATCATGGTACTTGACTGTCATCTCACAAGTTTGGAGGGTGAATTAAAGAATCTTAGATTCAAGACCAAGTGGCAGATTCTAAGCCAGTCTGGAATACAATGAAAACCTATATCAAAAGACAAAGAAAAAAGAAAGAAAAGTCACTTTTAGTCAAATTAGTAGCTTTGTGTAAATAGTGTAGATAGAAATTTATCTTATAACCTATGTTTTTTTTTAACTTAATGGGATATAAAATTGAAAATATTTCAACACAGAAAACTGAAAACTGATTTTACAGGAAGTGAATGGTGTGTTTAAAATGTCTCTGAAGTAGAATTTGGGTGGAAAAACATTTGTATTCTCAACATTATTCAAGCCACTTGAACATCTTCTGATAATGGAATCCACTGAAGATTCTAAATGTGTTCTTATATTAAATCTCTTAACTTTTGAAATTCAGTTATGATAAAAGTGTAACTTTTCTTTTAACAATCACTGCATATTGTTTAACTTACTTTCTTGTTTAAAGCATAATTTTAAATAGGAGTTTGAAAATGAGAGCAAATGTTATCATCACTCACAAAGAAATTGAATGCTATCAAAATTTTTAGGGAAATGAAACTTATTCTTATAAATCCAGTTCCTTTAATTTTGTTCAGAAAAAAATAGACTCTGATGCCATCCACTTAGTGTTTGTTTAAATTCACATTCTTCTTGCTAAAAAAATGCATATGACTAAAAAATTCATATATAAGTGAGAACGAAAGATGGTCTGGTAGAAGGTTAAGTCAGAGATTGAGTGGTAGTGGTGGAGCATAAAGAAGACTGGAGAATTAAGTAGATTGAAAGGTTAAAAACATAAGGTTTCTCAATGAAAGTGGGAATACATAAATTTAGTTAGTTTAATTGAATAGGTAATATAAGCAAAACAGTGTTCTTAGTGCAACCAGAAAATAATGTCAAATCTGGCTAGATTCTGTCATTGGTGTTATTGTGTCATATTGGGGAGGGAGAAGACATGCAAAGGGATATTTACAGTCTAGAGTAAAATTAACACTGCTAAAAGGAAGTAAAATTGCTAGGGGAGTGCAAAACATGGATTTATTTTTTTGATATGTGGGCAAGGAAAAGTCTCAAGAGAGATATGGCTTTTAAGGAAGCCTGATGAAGTAACTCTTTGGTGAAAGAGAGAGAGTTGGAAAGAGGATGAATGTTCCAGATAGAGGAACCACATATTAGGAAAACATGTAGGTATACTTGGAAGAATCTGTAACAAGTTGAACTAAATCCAAAATGTATAGTCAATTTGAAAAAAAGTGACGTTAGTAAAACTGGGAAGCTGGATTGATCGGTATATCTGAAAGCAAAAGATAGAATAAAAAGTGAGAACAGTTTTAAGTTGTCCAAAATTGAGATGAGTGTTTTAAGATGAGTGGCTTTTTGGCAAGCCTTTCAAAATAGTCTACTATGAAACCTGTAACTTAACCTCTTGCCTAAGTACATACTAGATAAAAGATGGATACAGCTGGATGGAGTAGGGTTAGCATCTAATTGAAGAGGCCAGGAATCTAGTGAAATGTGGGAAGCGGCTCCACCGGTGCCCTTACAAGATGGCGCTTGGCAAAAGGCCAGCCAGGATGACTGGGCACTGCTTGAGAGAAAACCAATTCCATATATGGAAAGCTTGCACTAAGAGGTATGGTTGCCCGATCATCCTGCCTCACGTCATATGGAGTGACCAATTACCAGTGTTCTCGTGGCAGTTAAGAGCGAGGCAAAGCTTTAAGGGGCTGCAGGTGGTGGTTAGCGTGGCTGCTGGCAGCACAAAAGAAGCTTACAATACAAGAGTTGCTGAATAAACCGCTCAAAGAAGAACACTATTGTCATTGCCTTATTCTGCTGGTCAGACGCTGGGAAATGACAGTGAAATAATACACAGAGTTCCAGTTTCCTATTACCCAATCAATATCAAATACTAATGTAGGGATTAATGTTGCAGAATAAAGTCCATCTTGTTTTTAAAACTCCATTCTAAGTTAAGTTGCCCTTAGAGAGGCATATCCCTCCCCCTTGGGGTCTTAGAAAGATCACAAAATGTCACTGCAAGTTGCAAAATGGACACAGGAGCTATAGCTAGCTGTTAACAATGGAGTGGGCTATCAGGTTCAAGATGTTCCTTTTTGATATATGGTCTCTCCTTATGGTTTAATAAGGTAATGTAAACCAATTAGTTTAAAGTTCAACATTCCTTTACCCTCTCATGTAATGCCAAGGCTTGGAAAGTCCTGTTTTTTTTTTTTTCCCTTGAAAATTCTTATCCACTAGACCTAGGGAAGCTCTCTTATCCTGTTCCATCAGGAAGGTTTGTGGCCTAAGCTTGAGCTTGAATAAAGAATCTTGTGTGCTTGCATTAGAGTTCTGGTTCTTGGTGGTCTCTTTAGGATTTCTGAGATCTGGGAATAACACTACTTTATGCTTGGGTCCCAAGAACGTCTATATTACACGCTCAAGCTCTTGTAAGCTCTAATGAGCATTGCTCCTGAAGACATTTAAGGAAGAATAACACTAGTGCAATACTGTTATATTTTAGATAGGGTTTTGCTTCAGAAATTTTGCTTTCATTTAAGTGTAGCCTTTACATAATATGGTGCAGATATCTACGGTCTTAACCAATGGATAAGACTGATTTTATTTCTTATCCAAATAAATGTGACTAGTGTTAAATTGTGTTTTGGACTATTTTTATTGACAGGAGAAAATTTAAGACAATTTCTACTGACAATTTCACATTATTAATAATTATTATTATGCAAATATAAGTGAAAAGGAGCAAGTAGGACAAAAAGATATAAATAATGTACACTTTGAGGACAAAAAGAGAGCACTAAGACATGGAAAGTTAGTGCAAAATCTTTTGTGCACATGTAAAATATTTAAGTAAAGGCATGATTGATTGTAACTTTAATTTTTTCAAGGTCTACTTTTAATGATGATTCTTAAAGTCTTCAATCTCTGTTCTAACACCACCCACCAGAGGTAATATAAAAGAAAGGATATGGGAGAAATGGATCTATTTAGAAATGCTTATTTGGAGCAAATCCCATTGCCTTATCAGGAAATCAGCAATTCAGTTCACAGGTCAGCAATGGCAACTCAGTCCACTCACAAACACTTCACAGATATACCAGCAGTCCAGTTTAGTAGACACAGGATATCCAATATGAATCAGCAGTGGTAGCACTACCTAACAGAGATACATAGGCCTCAGCCTTGGCATGAATCAGCATGAGGAGAGGCTAGGAAAAATAGGAACACCATAAAAAGTTCTTGGATCTGCCTCTCTCAACAAAGCAAAGATTAGCGAAGATCATCCAAGCAAGCACCTATCACTTAGTTGAGTCTTGTATACTCTCTCCAAACATCCCCTTGCCTCCATGAATCATGCCTCACCACTTGTCTTGCTTTAGCACATGAGTTTTGGGAAAAACTCCACATTAGTCTGTCTAAGCTGACATCACTCTGAGAAAGTGGCAAGAAACCACAGCACATCACCAGAAGACTTTGGTACATTTCGCTCTATGGAACTCCACAAATAGAGTTCAACTATGCAAAGTAAGGCAGACTAATCAACAAATGTGTGTTGTGAATCCTTCATTACATGTCCTTTCATGTGCTTGCTTTAGCAGAGCATCTTTTTACCTGTGTCTGCTTCAGAAAAACACTCATTCAGATGTTTGCCCCAGCAAAACACCATCCATCACAACTGACTTTCCAAGGAACCTTTAAGTTTCTACTTCACATGACATTACTGATAAAGAGTCATATAATTCTGCAAACTTTAAAAGAAATACTCCTGTGAGATTTTTTTCCACCTTAAATGACTAACATTTTAAAGCTTACACAACTCTAATTCAATGAGGGTTCCAGATTCTATCTCAAGAAAGAAAATCATGGAAGCTTCCATAAATTTTTTCTGGTTTGAAAGTCAAGGATACAAGCCTAAAAGTGTTATGGAATCTACATTCATTTTTAAGGCAAGTTATTGAGGCCAGTCATGTGGCAGAGGCATCTGTACATTGAGTTCCAGGGAAGCCACTATACAATGTGGTTGCAGTAAACTCTGTATCACAGTGGAGACTGCCAGATTTTGGATGTGTCAGAGTCATGAGCTAGCTGACAAGAATTGTTCAAGATAGGGTATGATCCAGCCCATAAAAGCAAACTGAGTATCAGTCAACAAAGCTGGAAGATGTGGGGGATTTCAAAAGACTTCGGGCCTAACACATGAGATATAGGATTTGGAGTTTGCTCTACTGTGTTTTCAGCCTTTCTTTGCATCAGTATTTGAGCTCTCTGCCCACTTTTGGTTATTTTAGAGTAGTTATACATATTCTGTGTCATTGCTTGTTAGAAGTATGTAATTTGCTTTTCTCTTTTACTATAGGTTACAGTTAAGAGATTGCCTGGAGGCTTGAAAAAGGTTTGAAGACTTTTCAAAATTCTTGAGAATCACATAGACAGTGGGGACTTTTCAAGTTGGACTAAGTGCATCTTTCATTATGGAATAACAAACATACGGAGGCTTTCAAGTAGAATGTGGTGGCTTGAAAGAGAATGTCCCTTGTAGGATCATACATTTGAATATTTAGTTCACAGTTGGTAGACTATTTAGGAAGGATTAGGGCATATAGACTTTTTAGAGTAGGTATGTTACTGGAAAGAGGGTAGAGGTTTCAAAAGCCTATGCCAGGTCCAGTATTGCTCCTTCTTTCTACTGCATTTTTGTATATCAAATGTTGTTTATCAACTATTTTTCCAGTGTCATGCCTGATGACCATCAAATTTCTTGCCATAGTGATCATGGACTAATCTTCTGAAACTTAAGCAAGGCCCAATTCAATGTTTTCTTTGTTAAGTTTCCTTGCTCATTGTGTCTCCTGTGAAGAATAGAACAGCAATTAAAACAGTTATAGTACATATTATATAATATTTTTATTATGCAACTGTCTATAACTATATTTTGTCTTCTAATGCAATATGGAAAGTTTATTACACAAAATAGAGACTTATGTTTCATACAAAATATTTCATTATTAATTTTACATATTTTAACTTGATATTACCTAAATAAAATATCAAATATTTTAATTTATTACATGTAAATGGTAAAAACATAATCATTATAGCTTTTCTTGTTATTGCCAAAAATGCATTTGAATTTTATCAAACCAATTACCATTTTAATTTTTTTCAACTGGATAGATGTTTTTTGAACATTTTGATTTAGTCATATGATAAGAATTTTAATAGAAAATCCATTTTTAGCAACTATATTAAAAGAATTATATCATTCCATCTCTGATTATTTACTGTGTAACTATTTTTCTAACTACTCTAGCTCTGAAAATGTATGGGAGATAGACAATCAGTTACTATGAAATAATGTATATAAAATGTTATCTACCATTGCCAACTAACACTTTTTATGTAAACTCCAGAGAATCTCATGTATATGATCCTCTATATTCATTCTCTACTTATTTTTAGCTGCATTAGAGAGGAATTACTTAATATTTAATTCTACATTATAGAGATGGAGAAGACATGAGAAAATTGAAACACAACTTCATAACGAGCTATTAAAAAAGGGACTCTTAATGGAGACAGTTGTTTTTACCTCAGGTGGTTCATTGGTGAGTACAAAATGAAGCTAGTCTTTGTCGGTAATACTATTCCTGGACTGATATAATCAAATGTCTAATCTCTCAAGATAGTGAACAGATAAAGTACAGAATCTTTAGATATCAAACTTGGTGAACCAATGAGATTGCTTAGTTTGCTTATAAATATATGGGTGTGCAGTTATTTACAGAAGCATAAATTATCCAAAGACAATTGCATTACAAAAGCCTACCACAGCAATTGTGACAGTTCACATAAGCTGGGTACCTGGAGCACAGTGCAGAGCCTACAGGCAATTCAATACATTGAAGCATGTTCTTTCAGGGTGTTTCAGGTGCTTCTTCCAGGCAGCTCTGCTTCTCTGAAAGTATTTTATGCAGGTTCTTTCATTTCTATTTCTTTTAGGTGTCTTAGCTGATCTGAAAGTGTCTCTCAGAAACCTTTATTATATATGCTTGGAGATGAAGGATCCTGGTGAATTTGTTCAGTTTTTAGGCATTCCTTAATGTGTTGAACTTTTTATTTCTTAAGATGATTGAGATTGCCTGTATGATACAATGTTTTTATCTAGTGTTAGAACATCATGTGCTGTAATTATTGTCCTTGTAGAAAGTTAAAGTTCATGTGTCTCTTAATGTCCTGTGACTTGGTGTCCTTCCTTGAAGGTTTTTTTTTTTTCTCCTCTAATGAAACTGCCATACAACATGCTTCTCTAATACGAAACTGTTAACTATACCAGTTATTACATTCTGTTAACACCTGATTTTATCTCCTTCATTGAAGGATTACAATAATGTTCTAAGTTATTTAGATACATGGAATAATATTATTCAATACAAAATGTTTATAGCCAAAAGAATTAAATCATTGTATGAAGAAAAGATAATTAAAATATAAGGGAATTAGGTAAAAAGAAGTAATTAAATGCTCACCAGAAAATTTAGTACTATATTGTAATGCTTCTAAAACGGTTTTCAAATTTGTATTGTTATTAGTGCTATGTAGATGGAGGATGGCATCATGGCATTTGTGGAGGTCAGAGGACAACTTTAAGTCATTGGTTCTCTCTGTTCACTTGGCTACTCCCATTGCTTTGGCCTCTGTGTTCTCCAAGTTAGATGGCTCAAACACTTTCAGGTAAATTAAATGTCTCTGCCTATCATCTCCTCATAGGGCTTCTGCGATTACAAATGCTCACCACCCATTTTGCTATTTACTAGAGTTCTAGGAATTGAATTCAAAACATCAGTCTTCCCTGGGAAGCACTCTTTACAGTCTGAGCCATCTGTTCATCTCTGTAATGCCAGTAAAGTGTAACCTAATTTGACCAATAAATGACAAAATAAGCATATTATTTCAAATATAATGTAATGCCATACACAAGCAAAGACATTGCATCTCTTCACCTCACCACAAGCACAGTGGCCATAATCAAGAATGTGAATGACAAAAGATACTGCCATAAATATGACCAAGGTGAACTTATACACTGTTATAATTGGCAGTTTGATTGGCTCTCAGAAAACTATAAAGTTTCAATATGAACCACTTATACATCTCCTGGGCACATACCCAGACTTTTCTTTTTTTAAAAAAATTATAATACACAGACTCTTTCCCATCCATATTTCTTGTTGCTCTATTTATAATACATAAGAAATGGAATTGACCTAGTTAGTCAGCAACAAATGAGTTAATATGAAAAACGTGTTACATAAACACAATGGAATATCACTCAGGTTTATAGAATTAAATTTGTGAGTAAATTAATGGAAGTTGGACAAAACTATTTGGAATAATGGAACTCTGGCCCAGAAAATAATCCTGCATATTATCTATCACATGTTGATCCTAAATTGAATTCTTTTGTTTTCTCTGTTTATCTTAGAGTTCATGAGGAAAACAGAAAGTAGGATTTGGGAAAGGGACAGATTAAAGGAGGAAAAATAATATATTAGAAGTAAAACAAATGTATTGAAGTGGAATGAACACACAGGGGGATGGGCGTATGAGTGCAGCAGAGAAAAGGGTTGGAAAGTCTGACTGAAAGGAAGGATATAGAAAAAACTCCATCGAATCCGATATTTCACAACTCAATATATGTGAAGTGAAAGAAGAGAGGTCTATATTGTGAATTAAAGAGTTAAGTAGGGATGAGGCTGGAGTATGTTGTAGAAGAGAGAGTAAACATTGGGTTTTCAAAAACTAAGAATGTATGAAATACTCTGGAAGTTTATCAGTAAATTTAAAACATTATTTCACAAGTTTTATGGGGAATTATTCTGAATGAGTAGACAATATCTCTCCCAGAAGATGTGGATTATTAAATGAAAATTCCAATGAAAGACATGATTAGTTCCCTGTAAGTTGTTGGTTATGGAGGCTCTAGGTGTCTCCAAAACAATAGGCTATACTGACTGCAAATCTATATACCAAAAGTCTATCATTGAGACATCTTACACTTTGGCTGCATGATATAAAAAAGCACATCACAAACTGACTGTGAAGTTTCTTCCCTGCTGGCTGACTTTCATAGTGCCTTAAGGCAGTATGCAGACTGCAGGAGAGAAAAGATATCATTGATCTTGCCCAGTGCTGAACCCTGCATGTCACAATATCAACATGACATACATATTCCCACTGGTACAATAGTGGCACAATTGTAATGGAGTAATTAACTACTTTCTAATTGGATTTAATGTTTCGTTCACAGTAGGAAATTTCGTGCCTGATACTATCAGTGTGATCCAAAGCGCTAGGATGTGGAGACTGTAGGCCTTATTGTAGAGCCTGCTATTTTTATTACACTAAATGGTCGTTATATTCACTTGCCTTCTAACTATATTTGTACCCATAGACATGAGCTTCTCAGAACATTACAGAAAAGCTTCTTTTGGTATTGTGCAATGTTAAATGGAGAAGAGCATAAATCAAATGTTGAGCGTGTGTGTGTGTGTGTGTGTGTGTGTGTGAGAGAGAGAGAGAGAGAGAGAGAGAGAGAGAGAGAGCGAGAGCGAGAGAGCACAACACAGGAATCTGGAAAAGAAAGTAGTGATGGGATAGGGAAGGAGCTAAAGGGAATGGAAGGAGAAATTTTGAACAAAGCATTATATACACAAATAAATATAAAATAAAAATTTAAATTGATTCAATCTTACTGAAATACTCCAATTCTCATTTTATTAAGAACTTTTTATATGAGAGTTGAAAATACCTAAGAAGAGAAAATTCTACTGAAATATTTTATTTATAACAAAAAAGCCAGTAGTGTAAGAACAATCCATTTACTAAAATTCTGGATCCTGATGAGGACAGGGGCACTTAGATAAATAGTTCATTTGCTCAGATTAGTTACTCTTAAGAAATTAACTACCGTATAGACATGGGTACTGATCATACATCCTACAACAAAATTACTACAAATTATCTACAACAAAATTACTACAACAAATTACTTTCTTACAGTTCATATTAATTTTAAGGTAAAACCATTTAAAGTAATTTGTAGCTTGTAAACAGGTGTTTTGCATTTTATCTGATTGGTTTGGGTGCTCATTAATACATTCCAAGTTTCAGCATTATCCATGCAGACATAATACATATTAATTGAAACTTATTTATCTCTAGAAATATGAGCAAATTATACCTTTTCTAACTTTGAACTTGTGTTAATGATGCAAATGGTATACATTTGAGACAAAATTAGGAAGTATTTACTGAAACATATAGAACACAAAATTTTTAGGACATACTTGGAGCAAGAGGGTACCCTGTTTCAGTACTGTATTCACACTCTGCAGAAAATACAACTTTTTTTCCCCCATTAAAATTTCCTTTTGCTTGTTTTGGTAAATTGCAAAGAATTTTCCCCTTTCAACTACTTGATCCCCTATGGTTTTCTTCCCCTTTTACAGTGAACTTGAAATGGGCTTTGCCTTTTAAAAGTATAACAGAGCAACCATTTGGAAAGAGGGCACCCCATGGTAAAATCCCATCTGTGAGAAAACACCTGTAAAACTGCTTTTATATATTTTATATAAATCAGTAACACACCTGTTAGGAGCCGCGTCCGCCATTGGAACATGGCGCCCGTTTCCTGCTTCCTGGTTCTTCTTGCGAGCCTTGCTTGAATGTGCGCCTGCGCAAGGCGCGAAAACCAGTATGCTAATTTGGCAACATCATAAGAGCCAATGAGTGTGTGGCACATCTCCTAAAGCGCTATATAAGCCACTAGCTTTTGGGGCTTGGGGTCCCTCGCCTCACTACCATCTAAGAGAGCTGTAACACTAAAAGAGCTGTAATAAAAATGCTGCCAGAAGAATCCTGAAGCGTGGCGTTCTCCTTTTCGGTGAGGCGGCGCCCCGCACACACCTGACAGTTAAGACTCTAAAGGGAGTTTTAAAATGTATCAATGTCCTCTCTTTAAGAATATAAACATTTTGAATGTTTCGTTCTTCAACATTAACGTTACTTAACAGCCCATGGCATTACTATAACAAAAGATTTCTCTGGATTTTTAATTTTGTTAATGTATTATACATGATTTTAACATTAAAATTTCACCTTATCTATAAGGGATTTACTTAATATTTAAAACTGTCTGCTTTCATATTCCTATTTTAATGTATTAGATATCAGCCAAGAACTCTACTCTATTTACATTGTAAGAGAGTTTTTTAAAAGTGTTTTCTGATATATATACATATATATATATATATATATATATATATATATATATATATATATACACATTCATATGCATGCATGCCTCAATATCTTCCTAAAAATTTTCAGAGATCCTAAGTAAAATGAGATCTCACATTTTCATCCTGGTCTCAATTTCTACAGTCTACTGTTTAATAATGTTATTTTTAATTTTATATGATTTTACTATGTTATATAAGTTCAGTTCTGTTTTTCATTGTGGCCTCATCCATAAACTCATATTTTGAATTACATAAAAATATCTGATCAATTTAGATTATCTCAATGTATAATTTTCATTTGACATTATACTCTTTTCATGACTCATATAGTAATAAGGTGCTTACATATAAAAATATTCTAGCACCCAAACAGTTCCATAGAATTCATGAAATGCTCAACAAAATTCTATGAAGATGCCAAAAAATCATCATTATAGCAGTAAACTCAAGAACTCAAGTACCAATGAAACTTGAATTATGGAGCTTTCTGAATGTTTTTTTGTTTGCTTGTTGGGTTGTTTGTTTTTTCTAATACGATGTTGTGTTTATTTAAATAGGAATAGGAATAGGCTCAAACATTTTAATGCTTGATCATTAGAGAGTAGTACTACTTGACAGAGAAAAGGAAGTGTGGTCTTGTTATAGAAGTGTGTTATTGGGGTGGATTTTGGGATTGAAACGCTCAACGCAAGCCTACCATCTCTAGCTGCTTGCTGCCTGTAGATCTGAATGTAGAATTCTTACCTTCTCCAGCAGTATGATGTCTACTTTGATTGTATTTGCAATGGAGCTTGGTGATTAGGCAGTAGAAGAGGAGTTGGAGCTGGGAGAAGAAGAGAGGAAGGGTAGGGAAGAAAAAGAGGAAGGGGAGGAGAGGAAGGAGGCTATCGATCATGGAGGAAGATGTATGGGTTTAAAGCAGTCTTGGAGAGCAACTTCTATCAAAAGGATAGATATTGGGTAACAATTCTAATTGTGAAGGCATCTTTTTATTTGAGCATTTCCAAATATATAAATACATTGGATAATCTTTAAGCATTAAGAGTCTTCATTCTACCAGGTACTGCGAGGGTGGCAGATATTGTCAAGTGTTCAACTGAGCTTTGTGGATGCAGTGTGGGGTTTGGTAGAGCCATCCTCCACACTGGAGTCTCATGGGTGCCAGGGCCTGCACATCTAGTTAGCCAGAGCCCAGATCAGAGCCAAGGAACAGCAGGCACATGGCAGCTTCCTGGGAACAAGCTGGACCAGGTGGCACTGTTTTCTAAATATTACTCCTACATTTTCATGCCACCGTACTTCCTTCTATCCTGATAATTGATTAAACCTCTGAACATGTAAATAAATCTCAATTAATGCTATCCATTACAATGTCTCTTCAGTAAAAAAAAAGAAAAAGAAAAAAAAGGACAAGAATAAATATATACATAAAATTTACAATCAGAAATCCAACAATTTGACCAAAGAGAAGTATATAAAATATGTTCAGAGACCCAATAACAAGGCATGTGTGAATAAATACATACCTTAGTCAATGTATTAAGTCTTCACAAGTAAAGAATAATAATAATGAAGATTCTCTTCTTAGGCATATGAGTATTTAAATAGTAGGGTCAATACTTGAGTGAAATATCAAATATTGTAGGCTAACAGAAGCAACTTACTTTTACATGAAATTTCTTCAATAATATTGTCAAAATCAAGAAAAGCCAGTTCTTGTGATTAATTTCTAAGTTTTGAAAAGGAGTCTTTTCTCAGTTATTTCTACATTTTAATATAATTTAGTATTTTTGGTGTTACTTCTTTGACAGAAAGGTCATTCAATTCGTATTACTACTCAGAAGAAAGTAATTTGGTTTTTATACTTCCACTTTTATATGGTATATCTATTCATACTATATGAAGCTATCTTTCAGGAATACATGTTTTTCTATCATGTTCCTTTTAAAACTAATGCCTAAATACTTGTTAGTGAAGTGGAACCTTCTGGTTTCTTTGAAAAGTCAATTATGTCAAATGATGTTTTGCTAGAGCACACAGGTAAAAGAATGTTTTGTAAAGCAGACATGTGAAAGAATATTTTGGTGAAGCAGACCTAAGTGAAAGGATGTTTTGCTTTAGCAGACACATAAAAGGATGTGTGATATTCAAAAATAATAGAAACATGACCCCACAGACAATGGGAGCTTGTGAATTGATTTGATTTGTTCCATTTTGCTAGTCTTCACAAGTAACTCACAAGTATTAGTTTCTGGTTCGCCTTACATGGCTTTGCTTACCTTCCCTTGTGGTGACTTCATAGAGAAAAACTTGATAAAGAACTTCTTGTGAACTTCTTGTGGCTTCTTGTCACTTCCTAGTACTCTTGCCAGTGAATGAGACTCACAGTTTCTTCTGGATTGAATTGCCCTGCTGATGTATGTGTGTGTGTGTGTGTGTGTGTGTGTGTGTGTGTGTGTGTGGTGTCTGACAGTGGACTGTACTGTAGTTGCTATTTCATGTGTGGTATCTGTCCAGTGAACTGGTTTCAAGCTGCTGATTCATGTTTTGTGTTTGCTAGTGGCCTGGATTGAGAACAACAAAGATTTAAATTGCCCCAAAGGACTATTTCTAAACAGATCCACTTCTCTATATCCTAATAACATTTCTTTACACTACCTCTAGTAGGTGGTAGGATAGATGGAAAGTTGGACCCTGACTAAAGTACATTCATAAAAATATAAGCTTGCACTTCAGCATAATTTGTTTTTAAAAACAGGACAATAGAATACATGATGAAATGAATGCTATGGCATTTGTAAACATGAGAGTTTCCCATGCTATACTAACATAACATAAAGTGTTGAAAACCTTTAGATTTCAGACATTTTTTTAAATGAGGGTAATAACACCTATTTAATGATTATGGAAACAAATTTAGCCATATTATATTTTTGTTCAGCAACTAAAATAATACCTATACATAATAAATATTCCAAAATTATTGAGTAAAATTACTTATGCAGATTTTTTTTATTTCATGCTTTGTATGAGGTATATACTTTGACAGAGTCTACAAAATGTGTTTGATTCCCAAGGACATAAAGAAATATTGAGTATGTGGCAAATCTCTACAGGAACACAATAAGAGTTTAATGCAAGTAATAAATGATAAGCTCAGAAAGAACCTTAAACTTAGTATGCATTCTGTTGTATAACCAGGTACAAGGCTAGAAACAAGGGCCTAAACAAACTGCTCCACAATATTTGTGGTAGTGTACTAGCAGGAGTTATGGACATTGTTATTTTGTGTAAAACTGTCTAGTGTATTCAAATAATATAATCCAGGTAAAAACATAGATTTTTATAAATCTTTCCAAAATTATCAAGATAATTTCACCTTGAGCCATATCAAAAATATTTTTATCCTGAAGCATATTAAAAAATATCACCCTGAGCCATATTAAAATCTGAGCCTTGAAGAAATATCAAGTGATTAATTTATTTTGTTTTTTTGCCATGATTCATAATATTTTATATGAATTTTTAATTTAGATCACAGATAGTACATTAAGAAATGTGAAGTGATATACTTTCTTTAGTGTTAATGAAGCCTTGTGAAATACAAAATGTTAATTTTATAGTATTAAAATATTTGTTATTAAAACTATTAGAATTATACTGCTATCTTTTAACTGTCAAAAAAAATATTATAGATTTAATTTAAATACATTAGCAATCACTGCAAAAATGAAAAACATGTTTAGTTAAAGGCCTTGCATATGAAAATTGCCAACAAATACATAAAACATATAAATGTTGCCAAATTCTGTAGTTTCTTACCAGTTCACATCTAGAGTGTTTCTAACTTTTAATTATTTTGTAACATATATTTTAATGACTTAAAATCTGAAATTATTTTATATAAAAAATGATTGAAATTTCAATGGCCCCATGTGGCCTGTACCCTAAGAAGCAGTGGAATATGATAGAATGGAAGTAGGCTATGGTGTCTGCTATATCCTTTTATTCACTTTATCCATTCATTTTCTGGAAGTAAAATAAAGGACTACATCCTGAAGTAGGAATATATACCTTTAATCCTAGCACTCAAGAGGAAAACAGAGGCAGATCTCTGTGAATCAAATTCAAGCCTAGCATATATGGGTTGCTAACTAGCTAGCTAGACCAATAGGTAGACAGACAGACAGATAGGTAACATGTGATATATAACATATACATATATATATGTATTATAACATATTAATGTGTGTGTGTTATATAAATCATAGTATGTACCATGTATATAATGCTCATAATGTATAATGTTTGGAGAATTTCTCTTTTTATGAAGATAATTATACAGCCATTACTCACGAAAAGAGACTTTATTTTTGTTGTACTTTAGGCAAATTGGCTTTGATAATTGTCATAATATACAAAAATCAGCTTTTTCTTTGATTAATAAGTTATCCAAATTATATTAAACAGATATTTTTGACACAAAGGTAGCACTGAATGATTGAAATAATTGAATATGTATTATTGTATAGCTTGTATATAGTAAGCATCTGTATTATGACATATTTAAGTACCACACACACACACACACACACACACACACACACACACACAAGTGAGAGGAGCAGAGAACAATGCTAAGATAAAAACATTCCTTTTTAAATCACCCAAAAGATACAACACATTTTCATTAGTCAATTAATATGTGTAAGTGTTGCTATTATGAACCACAAATTTTAAACTAGGCAGAAAACTTCTCTATAAAGCAGGATTGCAAGTTCTAGAATATAGAGATATGTAAAGGCTAATATCTTTATCTCTTACTTTTAAACATTTATACTCTAGCAACATGTAATTAACCTTGTTGGTTCATGCAAAGCAGATTAACAGTTGGAATTATTTTAATTATTATGTTAATATACTGGTGTTGCATCATTATGTTTTTTACTGCGCTAAAAATGCTTCATATATAGATTATAGGTTTTTAGTAGTTTAAAACTATTATAGGAAAAAATGCATGTGAAGAAATTTAATTGTAATGCAGGTAAATTGTTAAATTAACTTCATTTTCTAGAGTCAAATATCTATTATTCATTAGAAGAGAGAAATGGGAAATAATTAATATCTGTAGGTTACCTATAACCTATTTAACAGTTTGAGTCATTTTCTTGCCCACACACAATTTGCATTTATCAACCAAAACAGTCAATAATTTGTTGCCACAAATTAACCTCTTTCATATTAACATCAATTGTTTATGAATAGTATTAGTAATTTTTACAGTTTGAATATAGAACCTTCCACAGTCTTGTATACTGAAATTTTTATTCCCAAAGCTAACAATTTATTTTCTTTCCAGTTCTTACCCATCTTTGTCTCTCTTTACTTTTTGCTGGTCATAACATGATCAACTTGGCTCTACCATGTGCTTTGGCTGTTCTTTTCTCTCTTACTTTGCCCTAGAAATAGCTCACAATGGAGTGAACCCTGAAATTGCCAGCCAAAAATCTATCCTTGCTTTAGTCGTTTTTCTCAGAATTTTATCATAGTCACGAAAAGTCTGACTAGCTCAGTCACTATAATCTGAATCTTCTATAGCAGCATAATCTCACTGTGTATACTAAAAAGAAAATAGTACAAGTAATCTAACTTCAATTTTTCTGTTGTGGGCCCTGTATACAACATGTTTAAGTTGTGCAGCTGGAAAGACTTAAGGTTTCTTATATTAACAATTGAAATAAATTCTCTAGGTATCCCTTATAGCTTCATATACTCAGAAAATAAGCCTACCCTCCATCTGAAAAAGCTGGACATAAATTTATCTTACTTGTTTTGAAAAGTAAATGATAGCAGCTATTAAAAAACTTGGCAGTAACAAATGAATTTGAATTTTTATTATATTACCAAATATTTAAGGGAGATGTCAATGTTTCAGACATTATTCCAGAACATACACGGTGAAAATCTATTCCCAGTGTGTGGAGAGTATATAAAATCTTCAAATATTATGTACTATCATCCTAAGTATGGTCATGTCAACAATACCCATGCCACAGACCCACTTCTTGCAGAAAGTACAAAATATGGCTTCTTTATTCCAGATGACTGCAGTATAGCACTGCTCCTCTATAGAGACCTTCTCACATAAAGTAACTATGCCTCCTTTTCATTTGTACTATTTATAATGAATTTGCTACATTTCCAGGCTGGTGCTGGTTGCTACTTGCTTAAAAGCACAGCACATTTGAGGCAAGCTTTATGATAATTGTGTCATCATTTTTTGCCCTTATCAGTTCAAGTCCAAAGCTGTGTAAATTAGGGCACCAATTAGCTTTAGAACTATAGCATACTTCATATATTGAATCATGACAAAAAATGGCAGAGAAAAATTCAGGCCAATGGGAAATTATGAATATTGACAGAAATATTTTAAACAATATATTATTTATATGGTCCAGAAATGAATAAATAATGATTAACTATAAATTGTGTTAATCTAAGGAGCATAAAATGAATATTTACTTATCAGCAAATTTATCAGGTTGGAAATCTCAAATAGGCATAAATTTTCATCCATGAACTAAATTTACCCATAAACCCCAAATGTAATGATATGTAGTACCATAATCATAAATCCTAAAATGTTAAAAAAAAACTAAATATCTAAAACACCAAATTAAATTGTGAAAATGTAACCTTTAAGAATAAATTTTAAAGGTACAAAAATTAAATGATATAAAACAAACATTATGTGCATTTTATTACAAACTAGTTAACAATAATATAAAGCCATGGCAGAATAGTTCGTATGCCACCTTTCATAACAAGATACATTTTTATGGACTGAAGCCCTCAATATACTAATACTAATTACCTAAACTAAAGAGCGATTTGAGTTAAATGAAGTTTACAAAGAAGTACATTTAAAAGCAAAATGTAAACTTACCACTATTATTATGAACTGTGCATGCAAATTGATACCTGTCATGTACAGAAATGTTGTGATGAAAAACTTTGCTTTTAACAGCATGGATCTAAATCTATGTGATCACAGGATATATAGTCACTCTAAGATCCAAGACCTCAAGAAGTGTCAGCTTTCACAAATACATACAAACAAAACATATATCACTTCATGGACTAATAAAATTTTGCCATTTTTGCATTCATTCCCAATGCCAGTACAGAAAAATAAAACATTTTGCTATGAAGATTGTATTATTGTTTACTCAGTTGTCAGTTTTTTTCCTTATATTTTAACATTCTGCCCAAGTTCCGATTTTAAATATTCAGAAACAAGATAATAGTTATATTTTCATCAGGATATAAACATGCAATGTTTCAGTGTTTGATTTTGGGCTATAATTACCTGATAGATAATTACTGACTTAAAATAATCTAGAATTACTATGAGACAAAACTCTGTTATTTACTTTAGGGACTTTCTTGATCAAGTTAATCAAGTTAGGAAGATCTACTCACTGAAAGAGGCTCACTGAAGGTGACAGTGTTTCTTGTTTACCATAATCACACTATTATACATGTTAATCTGGAAGAAGAAATCTCATAACGGAAAAAGAACTACATGAATTTGAGAACTACTGAGATAAAGGAACCCTTCTTCCTCAGGAATGAACCACCTAACTGAATACCCGGTAACAAATGATCATCACTAAAGTTATATACTGATATATAAAACTAAACAAATTGAACAGGTTATGTTTGTATTTTTAGGCATCTGTGTATGAGTGCAATGGTAATAATTAAAGAAAACAATGCCAGTATTTTGAAAGGAAGCTCATGGGTACCTGTCAGTGATTGAAGTAATAAAAGGGAGGAACATAAATGTTGATATACTTAATTAAAAATACTGCAATGCTATATTTATTCATTGATTGATTAATTTGTGAGACTACCTATTGTTATGATAAAATGCTTTGACCAAAAAAAATTCAGACTAGGGAAAGCTTTATTTCACTTCAATTTTCATGTAGCAACAGGGACTCAAACAGTACAAGATCCTTAAGTCAGGAGCTGTGCTACTTACACAGAGGAGTAGTCATCACGGAACAGTGCTACTTACTTGAAACATTTTAAAAGATTTGTAGAGGAATTTTAATCCAGCAATATGGCTGCCCTGACAAGGGATCTCATCTGAATACCTAAGTCTGTGTGATCTGACTGGAATGTAGACATACCTGTAATACAGACCTTTAATCTCTCTGTCCAAAATCCTTTAGTACATACCTTTAATCCTAAGTAATGACCTCTAATTGAAAGGCAAACAAAATGAGGAATCAGAGAAGGATTTGATACAGTGAGTCAGAGATAGCATACATTGTACTCTCAGCAACAATTTTATTTAATAACAGTACAGGGAGACAGTCAGTTCAGTTGAGGCAGTTGGGAGTCAGTAGGGTGTGAGTAGTACAGTATACTTGAGTTCATTTGTAATTTCATGCAGTTTACTGTAGGTCAGCAGAGGCTGTTGAAGCCAGAGAATAAGGAGAAAGAAGATTAGAACAAATGCCAAGATTAGTTTGAGCACAGAGCAATTTGGTGAGTAGCTGAGAAGAGCCAGATTGAACAAGTCAGCTTGGAGAGGAGTTTGAGCAATAACAGCTGAGTTGAACAAACCAGTCAGAGTTTGGAAAGAACTAGAAACCGTGGGACTTCCGGTGTGGGCCCGAGCATAGAACAGGTCCCCGGCAGCAGCTCTGTACCCAACCTCAGAAAACAGAGAGAAAGAGGGCCTCCCAGGAGCTTTAACTCAGGCAGCATCCCAGGTAAGGAAAAAGCAACACTTGCTCTAAACAGGAAGCAACCAGGACCCACTGGAATCCAGGAATTCACTCATGGCCCAGAGCATGGGCTCCATCCAGTCTGGGCCCAAGCACTCAGCAGATCCCAGGAGTCAGCTCTGCACCCAATCTCACAGAAAGAAGAAGTGGGGCTCTCAGGAGCTCTAACCCAAGCAGTATCTTAGGCTAGGAGGTGGCAATACTTGCCCCAAACAGGAGCTACCAGGACCCACTGGGACCCAGGAATTCACTCCTGGACCCGAGCTGAGGTTTCTTTCGGTGTGAGTCTAAGCACTCGGAAGATCCCGGGCATCAGCTCTGCACCCAATCTCACAGAAAACAGAGGAAGCGGGGCTCTCAGGAGCTCTAACCCAAGCAGTACCTTAGGCTAGGAAGTGGCAATACTTGCCCCAAACAGAGAGAAACTGGGACACACTGGGACCCAGGAATCTACTCTTGACCCGGAGTACAGGCTCCTTCTGGTTTCTACCTGAGCACTGAGCAGATCTTGGGCCTCAGCTCTAACCCCAGCAGCAAAACCCATCCCAAGCAGTTCTGACACAACCTAGATAATAGGAAAGACAGGCTCCAGTCAGAGACAGCACAGATAGCACAAAGGAGATTCAGATGGCAAAAGGCAAGCGTGAGAACATAAACATCAGCAACCCAAGGTACTTGCTGTCATCAGAAACTAGTTCTCCCACATTAGAAAGTCCTGAACTCCCCATATCACCAGGAAAGCAAGAACCACTTCTAATGATGATGATAGAGGACTTTAAGAAGGATATAAATAACACTATCAAAAAACTTGAGGAGAACACAGGTAAACAGGATGAAGTCCTAAAAGAAACACAAAAATCCTTTAAAGAATTACAAGAAAACACAAACAAATAGATGAAGGAATTGAACAAAACCATCCAGGACATAAAAATGGAAGTAGAAACAATAAAGAAATCACAAAGGGAGACTACCCTGGAGATAGAAAACCTAAGAAAGAAAACAGGAGTCATAGACACAAGCATCACCAACAGAATACAAGAGATAGAAGAAAGAATCTTAGGTGCAGATGATAGCTTAGAAAATATTGATACAACTGTCAAAGAAAACACAAAATGCAAAAATATCTTGACACAAACATCCAGGAAATCCAGGACACAATGAGAAGACCAAACCTAAGGATAATAGGTATAGAAGAGAGTGAAGATTCCCAAATTAAAGGGCCAATAAATATCTTCAAAAAAATTATAGAAAACTTCCCTAACCTAAGGAATGAGATGCCCATAATCACACAAGAAGCCTACAGAACACCAAACAGACTAGATCAAAAAAGAAATACCTCCCGTCACATAATAATTAAAACACAAAATGCACAAAACAAAGAAAGAATTTTAAAAGCAGTAAGGGAAAAAGGCCAAGTAACATATAAAGGCAAACCTATCAGAATTATACCTGACTTCTCACCAGATACTATAAAAGCCAGAAGATCCTGAACAAATATCATACAGACCCTAAGAGAACATAAATGCCAGTCCAGGCTACTACACCCAGCAAAATTATCAATTACCATAGACGGAGAAACTAAGATATTCCATGAAAAAACCGAATTTACACAGTATATTCCCACAAATCCAGAACTACAAAGGATAATAGCAGAAAAGCTCCAGTACAAGGAGGACAATCATACCCTAGAAAGAGCAACAAAATAATCCTCTTCCATCAAACCCAAAAGAAGATAACCACACAAACGATGTCTCCACTATTAGCAAAAATGACAGGAAGCAACAACACCCTCTCCTTAATATCTCTTAATATCAATGGATTCAATTCCCCAATAAAAAGGCATAGGCTAAAGAACTGGATACGCAAACAGGACCCAGCTTTTTGCTGCTTACAAGAAACCCACATCAGCGACAAAGACAGACACTACCTTAGAGTAAAAGGTTGGAAAACAATTTTTCAAGCAAATGGCCCTAAGAAACAAGTGGGAACCGCTATTCTATTATCAAATAAATTCTACTTTCAACTTAAAGCTATCAAAAAGGATAAGGAAGGACATTTCATACTTGTCAAAGGAAAAGTAAACCAACATGAAATCTCAATTCTGAATATCTGTGCGCCAAATACAAGAGCACCCACTTTCATAAAAGAAACCTTACTAGAGCTCAAAGCACACATTGCACCTCACAAAATAATAGTGGGAGACTTAAACACCCCACTCTCAGCAATGGATAGATCATGGAAACAGAAACTAAATAGAGATACAGTGAAACTAAAAGAAATTATGAACCAAATAGGCTTAACAGATAGATATCTATAGAACATTTCACCCTAAAGCAAAAGAATGAACCTTTTTCTCAACACATCATAGTACCTTCTCAAAAATAGACCATATAATTGGGCACAAGACAGACCTTAACAGATACAAAAAAATTGAAATAATCTCCTGCATCCTATCAGATCAACAAGGTCTAAGGCTGGTCTTCAAAAATGACAAAGACAATGGAAAGCCCACATTTACATGGAAACAGAACAACAACCTACTCATTGATAATCTGGTAAGGGAAGAAATAAAGAAAGAAATTAAAAACTTTTTAGAATTTAATGAAAAGGATGACACATCATACCAAAACCTATGGGATACAATGAAAGCAGTGCTAAGAGGAAAATTCATAGCTCTAAGTGCCTACAAAAAGAAACTGGATGGAGCATATACTAGCTGCTTGACAATGCACCAGAAAGACCTAGAACAAAAAGAAGCTAATACACCCAAGAGGAGTAGAAGGAAGGAAATAATCAAACTCAGAGCTGAAATCAACAAAATAGAAACAAAAAGAACTATCCAAAGAATCAATAAAACTAGGAGCTGGTTCTTTGAGAAAATCAACAAGATAGATAAACCCTTATCTAGATTAATCAGAGGACAGAGAGATAGTATCCAAATTAATAAAATCAGAACTGAAAAGGGTGACATAACAAGAGAAACCGAGGAAATTAAAAATATCATCAGATCCTACTACAAAAGCCTATACTCAACAAAATTGGAAAATTTGAATGCAATGGACAATCTTGTAGACAAATACCAGTTACCAATGTTAAATCAGGAGCAGATAAACCATCTAAACAGTCCCATAACCCCAAAATAAATAGAAGGAGTCATTAAAAGTCTCTCCACAAAGAAAAGTCCAGGACCAGATGGTTTGAGTGCAGAATTCTATCAGACCTTAAAAGAAGACCTAATTCCAGTTCTCTTCAAACGATTCCACAAAATAGAAACAGAAGGTACACTACCCAATTCGTTCTATGAAGCCACAATTACACTCATACCTAAACCACACAAAGACCCAACAAAGAAAGAGATCTTCAGACCAATCTCCCTTATGAAAACTGATGCAAAATTACTCAATAAAATTCTAGCGAACCAAATCCAAGAACACTTCAAACAATTATCCATCATGCTCAAGGAGGCTTTATCCCAGAAATGCAGGGGTGGTTCAATATTCAGAAATCCAACAATGTAATCCACTATATAAACAAACTGAAAGAAAAAAAACACATGATCATCTCACTAGATTCTGAGAAAGCATTTGACAAAATTCAACACCCCTTCATGATAAAAGTCTTGGAAAGATCAGAAATTAAAGGTCCATACCTAAATATACTAAAAGCAATGTACAGCAAACCAGTAGCCAGCATCAAACTAAATGGAGAGAAACTTGAAACAATCCCACTAAAATCAGGGACTAGGCAAGGCTGCCCACTCTCCCACTACTTATTCAATATAGTATTGGAATTCCTAGCCAGAGCAATTAGGCAACACAAGGAGGTTAAAGGGATACAAATTGAAAAGGAAGAAGTCAAAATCTCACTATTTGCAGATGTTGTGATAGTATACTTAAGTGACCCGAAAACTTCCAGCAGAGAACTCCTAAACCTGATAAACAACTTTAAGAAAGGGGCTGGATATAAAATTAACTCAAGCAAATCAGCAGCCTTCCTCTACTCAAAGATAAACTGGCTGAGAAAGAAATTATGGAAATAACACCCTTCACAATAGTCACAGATAATATAAAATACCTTGGTGTGAACCTAACCAAGCAAGTAAAAGACTGTTATGACAAGAACTTCATGCCCCTGAAGAAAGAAATCAAAGCAGATCTCAGAAGATGGAAAGATCTCCCATGCTCATGGATGGGAAGGATTAATATAGTAAAAATGGCTTTTTTGCCAAAGGCAATATACGTGTTTAATACATCCCCCAACAAAATTCCCACTCAATTCTTCACAGAGATAGAAAGAGAAATCTTAAAATTCATTTGGAATAACAAAAAACCCAGGATAGTGAAAACTACTCTCAGCAATAAAAGAATTTCTGGGGGAATCACCATCCCTGACTTCAAGCTGTACTACAAAGCAATAGTGATAAATGTGTGGTATTGGAACAGAGACAAGGGGGAGGATCAATGGAATAGAATAGAAGACCCAGAAATGAACCCAGACCCCTATGGTGACTTGATCTTTGACAATGGTGCTAAAACCATCCAGTGGAAAAAAGACAGCATTTTCAACAAATAGTGCTGGTCCAACTGGAGGTCAGCATGTAGAAGAATGCAAATTGATCCATGCTTATTTCTTGTTCAAAGCTCAATTCCAAGTGGATCGAGAACCTCCACCTAAAACAAGCCACACTGAAACTAATAGAAGAGAAACTGTGGAAAACCCTGGAACACATGGGCACAGGAGAAAAAATCCTGAACAGAACACCAATGGCCTGTGCTGTAAGACCAAGAATTGACAAATGGGACCTTATAAAACTGCAAAGCTTCTATAAAGCAAAGGAGACAGTCAATAGGACAAAGTGGCAACCAACAGATTGGGGAAAGATCTTCACCATCCCTACGTCTGATAAAGAGCTAATATCCAAGGTATACAAAGAACTGAAGAAATTAGACTCTAGACAATCAAAAAACCCTATTAAAAAATGGAGCACAGAGCTGAAGAAGGAATTCTCAACTGAGGAAGCTCGAAAGGTTGAGAAGCACCTAAAGAAGTGTTCAGTATCCCTAGTCATCAGGGAAATGCAAATGAAAACAACACTGAGATTCCACCCCACACCAGTCAGAATGGCTAAGATCAAAAAAAACAGGTGACAGCAGATGTTGGCGAGAATGTTGAGGAAGAGGACAACTCCTCCACTGTTGGTGGGATTATAAACTGGTACAACCACTATGGAAAGCAGTCTGGCGGTATCTCAGAAAATTGAACATAGTGTTACCTGAGGACCTAGCTATACCACTCCTGGGCATATATCCAAAAGATGTTTCAACATACAACAGGGTCACATGCTCCACCGTGTTCATAGGAGCCTTATTTATAATAGCCAGAAATTGGAAAGAACCCAGATGCCCTTCAACAGAAGAATGGATGCAGAAAATGTGGTACATTTATACAATGGAGTATTACTCAGCTATTATAAACAATGAGTTCATGAAATTCTTAGGCAAATGGATCGAGCTGGAAAATATCATCTTGAGTGAGGTGACCCACTCTCAAAAGAACATACAAGGTATGCACTCACTGATAAGTGGATATTAGCCCAAAAGCTCACAATATCTAAGAAACAACATATAGACCACATAAAACTCACAACGAAGAAGGAGGACCAAAGTGTGAGTGCTTTGGTCCTTTCTAGAAGGAGAATCAAAAGTTTCAACCAGAGCTCCCAAAGTCTAAACCGCCAGCCAGAGAGCACAAAGGGAGGGACTCACGTCTCCACCTGTATAGGTAATTGAGGGTGACCATGTAAGACTTCAGTGGAAGTGGAGGGCCATGGTCCACAAAAGTTTGGATCCCCTACTCTTTGGGAATTTGAGAGCAGGGAGATGGGACTGGGAGGATGTTTGGAGCACACCCTCATAAAAATAGGAGAAGGGTGTATGGGATAAGGGGTTTTGGGGGAGAATGAGAGAGGAGATAACATTAAAAGGTAAATATGTAAAATATCCAATTAAAAAAAAACACAGATAAAGGGTCTAAAAAAAAAGGGAGAGAGTTTATTTATTTTAAATTATTTTCAAAAGTTTCTATCTAGGAGTTGCTAATTTGCTAAGATCCTATTTTAAGCTCTCCACAAGAGAATTTAAGTCTCTGTTCAATATTCTCAAGACAGATGTACATCCTAATTTTCCTCAAATGTTAATTGATAAAAGAGAGGTAATCTCACAAAAAGTAGAAGAAGCTATTACTAATCAATTTATTATAGTCTGATTAGTTGTTGTCAGTGCTATAACAGTCCATTGACAAAAGATTATTAATATAGATTTATATATCCTTAAATAGGGTCTTCATGACTCTCTGAGTGTGGAAGGAGTGACTGTTGGAGCTTCTGCCCTGATTTTACAATAACTCTGTGAAATTGGCTTTAAAAACAAAAGAGGGGGAATGGTACCCCCCCAGAAGGAGTCCCCCTGAAATGCTCTCCATCTTGCATTGTTCACTTTTACCTTTCTAAAGCTGAAAGCTCATGGCAAATCTGCTGCTGTCTGCCTCTGGTACCACCGAGACCAACAAATCTTTGCCACAGATACTTCGAAGGACCATCTTACCCTTAAAGGTCCAGACTCAGTTCCCTTATGGCGCCGAGGATTGATATGCCTGTCTGATACTACAGAAGGCACAGCTAACTGGCTACCAAAAAGATTAATAAAAAAATAGATACTTCCACAAAGCCAGGCCAAACAATAAATACAATGAATAAAATTTACATCCAGGGAAGAGAAATCTCCCTGATAATCCCCTTCTTTTTCCTTTCCAGGTAAAAATGAATCACCCATGATGTCTGCTGTTAGAAGTTCTAATCCAGATTCTGGCCTCTGAACTTATATCATTCAGACCTTCAACAGTCCATTGACAAAAACATCAAACAGCTAGAGATTGACATCACTAATCTGAAGAAATCTAGTGTTTCACTGTCTGAAGGCACCTCCTAAAACTGCAAAGATCCCTATTAGACTTGATTTACTCTATTACAATAGAAAAAGCCATGTACAGCTCTTGACTGTGTACACCCCTTAAAGAAGACTGTTGCCTTTACATAGACAAGACAAAGAGGGTTAAAGAGAGCATGAAATAGGTCAGGGAAGGCCCTGAGAAAATCAAAGAGAGAAAGAGACAGATGAATGCTGGTACTAGAATTGGTTTTTACCCTCTCCAAGGTTGTCAACCCTATTTCCTCCCATCTTGGGACCATTATTTGGGTTCTTTTTGCTTATTTCTGCTGGTCCCTGGGCCTCAAATAGGTAGACTAACTCTATGATACAACAGATAAATAATTTGGTAGCAAAACATATTCAGATACATTATCATAAGTTAGCTATTTAGAACCAGGAGACTCAAGATGAGGTTGGTACTTTATACAGGGTGTTTCCAAAACCCATCTCCACGCAATCTAAAAGGGCAGACTTCTGCCCCTAGACCAAGCAGAGAAGGACCACTCAGAACCCGCTCTGACAGGCAATCTGAATTCTTGCTTAGGCTATGAGTCTAAGCACTGCAAGGGAACATAAATAAAAGATAAAAATATCTCTCTGGGTTTCCTGAGGGACAAGCCTGTCTGCATAGAGGTTGATATAAAAAGTAAACCCTCTCCAGGAAAAAGATATCGGGATGGGTATGGCCCTCATAAATCACTGGACAACGACAGGGGGACTGGAGCCATTACAAGGTCCCCTTCAAATACAGGAGGCCAGGCCTCTATCCCCGCCTTCTCAAGTTTAGAATTGCCACAGCCCTTCTATACTTAGAGAAGGGAGGAGATGTCAGGGGCATCCCTGCTTACACACTGAAGGCCTAAAATCAGCCATGAGCCTAAAATCAGCAATAGGCCTGTCATACATATATACTAACACCAAGTCTTGGTTCTCAGTGGAAAAACATTGAAACAGATGGCTATAAGCTAATGTAAACAGGCAGCTTTTGTGGAAATTTATAAGCCTGTGTAGTCATAGACCTTGTAAATAGGTAGCCTTGGCAGACAATATCAACTTAGATAAGGACAAGGAGTCATAGGCAGAGTCATAGTGACTTGTCCCCTTAACCTTCACCCGGCCAATACCAGGTTCTGAAAGATATCTGTATTCCCCCTGAACACCCACACTCCAGTGTCATTCCCTTCCCCTCATCCTGCTTTTCTGTGTTTATAACCCCTGTGTGAATGAATTACGATTTGAGAAAAAGTAAATTATTAAAAAAAGAAAGAAAACTAATTACTAAAATCATAGTGTTAAAATATGTTTTCAGACCAATTATAACAGAACAAAAAATACTAAGGTAGTGCCAATGTTAATTTCTTTATTCTGTTAAACAATCTGTGATAATATAAAGTAGTAACACAATAGAACTTAGATACAGGTGTAAGGAGAATTTTCTTTTCTTCACCTATACCTTGTTTAAGATGAGGTCTTTTGTTCACAACAGAGTATACCAAGAATGACTAACCTGCAACGATTTAGAGATACTTCTGTCTCCTCTATACCCTTTACAGGTACAAAAGTATACAGTATGACTTCTGGCTTTTTGTGAGTACTAGAGACCTAAATTGAGGTCTTCATGCTTGTATGGCAAACACTTTACTAACAGAACCATCTAGGAGCTCTTAGAGATATTAACCTTTCTCTTAAAGAAAGGTTAGAGATATTAAACCTTTCTCATTTATGCTTGGGTTAGTCTACATTTCTTACTAACCCATGATCAATACAAATGTTCCTATGATTTTTTTTTTAAGGTAACTTGTAGAAGAAACATGCTAATTATTCTGGAGTTTTCTTGATCACAGATCAGGATAAATCCACCTCACAGTATATGGAGTATTATTTCTTTTTGTTAGCTTTTTATGTGTTCTTGAGGTATAGGTTCCTATTTAAGAGTGACAAATGGAGAAATCAAGATGTATTGCTAAGTATTAATTTCTTGTGTGACACAGTGTCTATTCTATTATGTTACACTGAGCAATGGTGTTGGACTAATGTTCAAACTAAGAAGAACTGGAGATTAAAATCTCTTCCTTCTTTCCTTAGTTTATTTGTTTTTTCCTTCCTTCATTTTGAAGTGCATATTTGCTTATTTAGCAGTACGTGTATATTGAAATGTATATAATGATTCAAACTTATATCAACAAAGAAGTAGATAAGCTCTCACAAAGAAGATAAATGTACAGAGAGATGATTAAAATAGTTTCTGAAAAGCATCAGAAGAAGAATGAATAGATTATCACAAGGAGAGAGTTTCAGGGGCTGCAGAGATAGACCAGTGGCTAAACTTGGTTATTGCTGCTCTTCCAAGAATCAAGTTGCAGTTACAACTACCTATAATGCCAGCAACAGGAGATTTGATGCTCTACTCTGGTCTTCATAAGTATGGTTAGTCACTCACCTAACACACATACACACAAACACACATACAAACACACATGTGAGTGTGTGAGCACACACACACACACACACACACACACACACACACCAGTGTCAAAGAGAGATTTGAATAAGCTTAAATAAAAAAGATAAGAATATCTTCAAAATGAAAAAAAATGCTAGAAATCATGAGCCTAGTCAGCAGTAAGCCTCTGAGATGAGAATTACAACAGGAGAATATTTACATCTGGCTCCCCATTTTAGAAAATGTCAAAACTGAAAATCTCTGAGGAGAACTTCAAATTTGGTTCATAAAACAATAGTAAGTAAGACAAAGTTTACTAATGATCATCAGATGTGCATTTTTATTCTGCCAAGAATTGTCACATTCAAATTGTATTTGTTGAAAGATTTTTTCAGTTTTATTTTAAAAAGGCCACCCAAGTATATATAGTAATAACCATTGGATTCACTGTACGCTTAGTTCTTTCCTTGAGGATTAAATAGAGTTTTCTAGCAGGGCAGGTATTGATTTGGTGGAAAAAAATCATTAAAATGGTAATTAAGCCATTTCTATAGAATGACCTATCTTGTCAATTGAAGATTTGAAATGATCCTTGTACTTGAGTAACATAAATTGTGGTTACTCAAAAGCTGTTGAGTTCTGTGTTCTTGCAGATTGCTCCTTTGACAACTATGGTATTAAAAAGAGAAGTTAAGAGATGTGGTATGTTGGTAGTCTTCAGTTATCGAATATGGTTTTTAATGGTTGTATTTTGAGAGAACTCCCTAAAGACTAAGTTATGTAACTCCTCAAGGATATCAGGAAAATTCTATTATTTTTCAGTGAGTCATTTTGAATTAGTGTTCTTACATTCTTCTAAGTCTCTCTAATTACTTTTGTACAAGTATATAATTGAATGAATATTTATTAATATAAATAAGTTAGAAAAAAGATCATCAGCTTGTCTCCCCCTCTGAAAATCCCACAGTCAAAAAGCCTCCCAGGAGATCTACTTCATCCAGAGCAACAGATAAGGGAGCCTCCCAAATAACAATAGAATCTGGGAAGCCAAAAGAGCCCAGTGGACTGGGGACCCATTCCCTCTGCTCCAACTATACCTCCCTTTCTGCACCTGCCTTCCTCCAGGGCAGGTCATCAACTTCTCTGCCACTTTGAACACCCAACAGTATGAAGACTTCAGAGGAGATGTGCTTCACCCAGGGCAAAATGTAAGGGAGCCTTCCAGAAAACCACAGTAGCTGGAAGCCCCCAAGAAGCCCAGTGGACTCAGGATCCATACCCTCAACACAAACTCTACCTCTCTTCTAGCCTGCACCTTCCACCAGGACATATCATAAGTCTGCCTAGCCTTCTGAATACCCCATAGTCTAAAGGATTCCCAGGAAATCTGATGCACCCAGGACAACAGACTGCACAGTCTGAAAGCCTCCCAAGACATCTGCTAGAGCCAGGGCAACAGATTATCTGGGTGTATGCCCCTCTGAAAGTCCCATAGTGTGAAGGCCTTCCAAGAGATCTGCTGTAGTCAGAGGCACAGGTCTCTTTGGACACGTGTAGCAACCCAGGAACACAGGAAACAGGCTAAAGAAAGAGACAGACAGGCTAGTAAACATCAGAAAAAAAAGCAAATGTGTAGAGGCAAGTGAGACCGTGAGAAACAGAAGCCAATATACTTTGCCACCATCAGAACAAAGTTCTCCCACCACAGCAAGCCCTAGATACTCCAAAACACTTGAAATCATGATGATGACCTAAAATCTTACCTCATGAAGATAAATAACTCACTGAAGGAAATATAGGAAAACATAATCAAAGAGGTGAAGGAATTGAGGAATTGAACAAAGAGGTACAAGACTTAAAAGTGGAAGTAGAAACAATAAATAAATCACAAATGCAGGCAGCCCTGGATTAAAAAAAAAAAAAACCTAGGAAAGAGATCAGGAGCTTCAGATACAAGTATCAACAAAAGAATAAATGAGATAAAAGAGAAAAAATCAAACATAGAGGATACCTTAGAAGATATTGACACAGCATTCAAAGAAAATACAAAACATAAAAACCTCCTAATCCCAACCATCCAAGAAATGCAGTACATAATGAAAAGGCTAAATCTAAGAATAATAAGAATGGAAGAGAGCAGCAATTCCCAGCTCAAAAGACCAGAAAATATGTTCAACAAAATCATAGAAGAAAATTTCCCCAACCTAAAGTAAGAGATGTGCATAAATATACAAGAAGCATAAAAAACACCAAAAAGACTGGACAAGAAAAAAATCCTTCAGTTACATAATAATCAATACACTAAATGCACAGAACAAAGAAAGAATATAAAATCTGTAAGGGAAAAATTTCAAGTACCATATGAGGGCAGACCTATCACAATTACACCGAACTTCCCAACAAAGACTCTAAAATTCAGAAGAGCCTGGAAAGAGGTAATGCAGAATCTAAGGGAACAAAAGTAGCAGCCCAAGCTACTATACACTGCAAAAATCTCAGTCATCATAAATGGAGAAACCAAATGCAAAAATCTCAATCATCATAAATGGATAAACCAAAATATTCCATGACAAATCCAATTTAAAACAATATCTATAAATCAATCCAGCCATATAGAGGATTATAGAAGGAAAACTGCAATACAAAGAGGGTACCCACATCAAAGAAAAAAAACAAGATATTAATCATCTCACAAAAAAGAAAGAGAGAAGATCACATACAAGTAGTGCTACCTATAACAACAAACATTACAGGAACTAGCAATCACCTGCCTTTACTAGGTTTCACTGTCAATGGACACATTCCCCAGTTAAAAAAAAAGAAAAAAAAATAGCTAACAGACTGGATTAGTAAGCAAGATCTACCATTTTAGCTGATCACAAGAAACACACATGAATATCAAAGACAGACACGACATTCTAGTAAAAGACATGAAAAAAAGTCTTCAAAGCAAATGACCCTTTGCTTTACAGAAGCTTTGCAATTTTATGAAGTCTGATGTGTCAACAAAGCTTCTGTAAAGCAAAGGACATTGTCAATAGGACAAAACAGCAACCAACAGATTGGGAAAAGATCTTAACCAATCCTACATCTGATAGAGGGCTCATATCCAATATATACAAAGAACTCAAGAAATTAGACTCCAGACAACCAAATAACCTTATTAAAAATGGGGTATAGAACTAAACAAAGAGTTCTCAACTGAGGAAAATCAAATGGCCAAGAAGCACATAAAGAAATGTTCAACATCCTTAGTCATCAGGGAAATGCAAATCAAAACAACCTTAAGATTCCACCTCACATGAGTCAGAATTGCTAGGATAAAAAACTCAGGAGATAGTAGATACTGGTGAGGATGTAGAGAAAGAGAAACACTCCTCCATTTTTTTGTGGGATTTCAAGCTGATACAACCACTCAGGAAATCAGTCTGGTGATTCCTCAGAAAATTGGACATAGCCTTACCTGAGGACCCAGCTATTCCACTCCTGGGCATAGACCCAAAAGACACTCCAACATATAACAAGGCCACATCTTCCACTATGTTCCCAGCAACATAGCCAGAAGCTGGAAAGAACCCAGATGTTATTCAACAGAGGAATGGATAACAAAAATGTGGTACATTTATACAATGGAGTACTACACAGGTATTTAAAACAATGAATTCATGAAATTGTTAGGCAAATAGATGGAACTAGAAAATATCATTCTGAGTGAGGTAGCTGTATCGAAAAAGAACACACATGGTATGTACTCATTGATAAGTGGATATTGTCCCCAAATCTCACAACACCCAAGATACAATTCACAGACCACATGAAGCTCATGAAGAAGGAAGACCAAAGTGTGATTGCTTCAGTCCTTCTTAGGAGTATCAACATACTCATGGGAGCAAATATGGAGAAAAAGTATGGGACAGAAACTGAAGGAGGGACACCAGGAGACTCTTCCACTTTGGTATCCCTCCTGTGTGCAGTCACCAAAAGCAGACACTGATGTGAATACCAGGAATTGCATGCTGACACCCTGATATAGCTGTCTCCTTAGATATCTTCAAGAGACTAATATATACAGAGGTGGATGCTCACAGCTAAACATTGAACTGATCATGGGGTTCCCAATGGAGGAGTTAAAGGGAAGACTGAAGGAGCTGTAGGTGTTTGTGGCATCATGGGCAGAGCAATACCAACCATCAGAGCACCCAGAATCTAAACCATCAGCCTGGGAGGACACAGGGAGGGACCCATGGCTCCATCTTTATGTGTAGGGGAGGATGGCCTTGTAGGGCATATGTAGGAGAGGAAATCTTTGGTCCTGTGAGAGATAGATCCCTTAGTGTGGGGGAATTTGAGGGCAGGGAGGTTGGAGTGGGTGGATGGGAGCACATCCTCATAGAAACAAGAGGAGGGGGATGTGTTAGGGGTTTTCTGGGTGAGGGGGAAAAGGAAAAATGGGATAATATCTGGAATGTAAATAAAATAGCCAATAAAATATTAATTTAAAAAATAAAAAATGCCTTAAAAATGATCAAAAAAGCAACTAGAAACCACCATTCTAATATCCAATAAAATAAACTTTCAACCAAAAGTTATCAAGAGAGATTGTGAGGGACACTTCATATTCATTAAAGAAAAAATCCAACAAGAGAAAGTCTCAATTCTGAATATCCATGCCCCAAATGCAAGAGAACCCACATTCATAAAAGTAACTTTACTAAAGCTCAAAATACTCATTGAACCCTGGACAATAACAGAGGGAGACTTCAACACCTGACTCCCAACAATAGACAGATAATTGAAACAGAAACTAAACAGACAAATTTAAACTAATAGAGGTTATGAATCAAAAGGATTTAACAGATATCTATAGAACATTTTGCCCTAAATCAAAAGAATATACTTTCTTCTCAGCTCCTCATGGTACTGTTTCTGTAATTTGTGAACATATAATTGGTCACAAAACAATCCTTAACAGATACAAGATGATTGAAATGATTTCATGCATCCTATCAGATCACCAGTAACTATGGCTAGACTTAAATAACAAGAAAAACAACAGAAAACACACATATCAATGGAAGCTGAGCAACTTGCTACTCAATGACAACTTTGTCAGGGAAAAAATTAAGAAAGTAATTAACTTCTGGAATTCAATGAAAATGGTGACACAGTGTACCCAAACTTATGTGACATAATTAAAACAGAGCTAACAGAAAAATTCATTTCTAACAGGAAAATTCATTGCACTAAGTGCTTTCTTAAGAAATTGGAGAGATCATACATTAACTACTTAACAGCACACCTGAAAGCTCTGGAACAGAAAGAAGCAAACACACCTAAGAGGAGTAGAAGGGGAGCCAAAATAAATCAAGTATAAACAAAGAGAATGCTACAAAGAATCAACAAAACCAAAAGCTGATTCTTTGAGAAAATCAACAAACACCTAGGGAAAGGAACTGAAAGCCAAAGAGACAGTATCCAAATTAACAAAATCAGAAGTGAAAAGGGAGACATAACAGAAACAAAAGAAATTAAAAAAAAATCATCAGATCCTACTACTAAAGCCTATACTCAGCAAAACTGGAAAATTTAATTGAAATAGATGATTTTCTATACAGTTATGACTGCCAGGTACCAGAGCTAAATCAAGATCAGGTAAACTGTCTAAAAAGGTCAATATCCCCTAAGTAAATATAAGTCATTAAAAACCTCTCAAAGAAAAAAAGGCCAGGGCCAGATGGCTTTAGTGCTAAATACTTCCAGAACTTCAAGTAAGATCTAATACCAACACTCCTCAAACTATTCCATAAAATAGAAATAGAAGGAGCATTGCCCAATTCATTCTATGAAGCCACAATTACTCTAGTACCTAAAGCACATAAAGACTCAACAAATAAAGAGTACTTCAGACCAATTTTGCTTATGAAAATCAATGCAAATATAATCAATAAAGTTACAGCAAACTGAATCCAAGGACACATAAAAACAATTATTCACCATGATCAAGCAGGGTTCATCCCAGGGATGCAAGGTTGGTTCAATGTAGGAAAATCCATTAATGCAATCCACTATATAAATGAACTCAAAGAAAAAAATCACATGATCATTTCATTAGATAATGAAAAAGACTTTGAAAAAACACAACACAATGTGAAGTTAAAATTATTGGAGAGATCAGGAGGAATTCAATGACCATACCTAAACAGAATAAAAGCAATATACAACAAACCAAGAGCCTTTATCAAGTAAAATGAAGAGATATTTGAAGCAATTCCCTAAAATCAGCGACAATACAAGGCTGTCAACTCTCCCTGTATTGATTCAATATAGTACTTGAAGTTCTAGCTAGAACAACAATACAACAAATGAGATCAAAGAGATATTAATTGGCAACAAGAAAGTCAAGTTATAACACTTTGCTCATAATATGATAGTATACATAAGCAAACCCAAAAATTCTACCAGAAAAATTTCTATATAGCTGATTTAAAAACCTTCATAAATTTGGCTGGATATAAAATTAACTCAAACAAATCAGTAACCTTCCTTATTATACAGATGATAAACAGGCTAAGAAAGAAAAAAGGAAACAATAAGCTTAAAAATAGTCACAAATAATATAAAATACCTTGGGTTAACTTTAACCAAACAAGTAAAAGATCTCTATGACAAGAACTTCTAAGTCTCTCAAGGAAGAAATCAAAAAGGACCACAGAAATTTCAAAGATCTCCCAGGTAAAAGATTGATAGGAATAACATTGTAAAAATGGCCATCCTACCAAAATCAATCTATAAATTCAATGCAATCTCCATCAAAACTGTAACACTATTCTTCACAGACATGGAATGAAAAATTCTCGATTTCATATGGAAAAACAAAGCAAAAAAACAGGATAACAAAAACAATTCTTAACAATAAAAGAACTTCTGTGGTAATCACCATTTCTGACTTTAAACTGTACTACAGAGCAATAGTGATAAAAATTGCATGATATTGATACCGAGACAGACAGGTTAATCTATAGAATAGAATTACAGGTTCAGATATAAACCCACATACTTAAGGACACTTGATCTTTGACAAAGAAGCCAAAAATATACAATGGAGAAAAGAAAGCATCTTCAACAAATGGTGCTGGTCTAATTGGCAGTCTGTATGTAGGGAAATGAAAGTAGATGTATATGTGTCACATTGCACAAAGCTGAAGTCTAAGTGGATTAAAGACCTCTACTTAAAACCAGATACACTGAAACTAATGGAAGAGAAAATGGGAAAGAGCCTTGAACTCATTGGCAATGGAATGGTGGGAATTTCCTAAACAGAACCCCAGTGGCTCAGCCTCTAAGTTTAAGAATTGACAAAGGGCACCTCATGAAACTGAAAGGCTTCTGTAAGGCAAAGGATATAGTTAATAGAGCAACTTGTCAGCCTATAAATTGGGGAAAAAAACAACTAAATCAAAAAATGGGGTATAAAGCCAAACAGAGAATTCACAAGATAGCAATCTCAAATGGCCAACAAACTATTAAAGAAAAGTTCAAAGTCCTTAGTCATCAGGGAAATATAAATGAAAACAACCCTGAGATTCAACCTTACACCAGTCAGTGTGGCTATAACAAAAAACTCAACTAACAGCACATGTTGATCAGAATATGGAGAAAGAGGAACACTCCTCCATTGCTGGTGGGATTACAAACTGGTACAACTACTCTGGAAATCAATTTGAGTTTTCCTCAGTTATTTGAAAATAGATCTATTTGAATACCTAACTATATCACTTTTGGGCATATACCCAAATGATGCCCAACCATACCACAGGGCCAAGTGCTCCACTAGGTTCATAGTGGCCCCCATCTGTGAAAGTCAGAAGTTGGAAACAATCCAGATATCTCTCAACAGAAGAATAAATACAGAAAATATGTTTCATTTACTGAATGTAATACTATGCAGCTATTATGAATGAGAACAACTTGAGTTATGTAGGAAAATGGGTGGAAGCAGAAAATATCATCCTGTGTGACATAACTCAGACCCAAAAGACATGACAGTATGGACTCACTAATAAGTGGATATTAGCCAAAAAGTACACACCACCAAAGATACTATCCATAGAATGCAAGAAGATTAGTAAGCTGAAGGACCCAAATGAGAATGCTTCAATCACAATTAGGAGGGAGAAGAAAACAATCATAGGATATAGTGGGAGGGAAAAACCTGGGTAAGATAGTTAAGGGGGGGCAGAATGAGAACATGGTGAGGTATGGATGGTAGGCAGGAGTGGTGTCCTGAGGGCCAGAAGAATGAATGGAAACTTGCAACCTCTGGAGGTAGGAGGTGTGGGGACCCTCTAGAATGTACCAGAGACCTGGGAGATAAGAGAAACTCAGGAATCAAAGGGAGGGACCTTAGATGATATGCCCTACATCGGGTAGAGGGAACTTGCAGAGCTCATCTCCAGTAGACAGATAGGGCATCAAGTGGAGTGATGGGGTTGCCTTCCCAAAGTCAAACATTCTGACCCAGAATTGCTTCTCTCTAAAAGAACTGAAGGGGTAAAAGTGGAGAAGAGACTGAGGTAAAGGAGGCCCAGTGACAGCCTGAACTGGAGATCCATCTCAATGGGAGGCTCCAAGGCCTGACACTATTACTGCTGCTATGGCATGCTTATAGATAGGAGATTAGTATGCCTGTCCTCTGAGAGGCCCAACAAGCAGCTGATTGGGATATAAGCAGATATTTATTCCAATGGTTTATTGGAGTGAAGTCAGGGACACCTATGGTTGAATTAGAGAAAAGCTGGAAGAAGCTGAGGAGGAGGGTGACCCCATAGGTAGACCAGTAGTATCAACTAATGTAGATACCTGATAGCTTTCAGAAAATGAACCTCCAAACAGGGAACATATATGAGGTACTTCAAGGCTCAGAATATCATATACAGCAGAGGACTGCCTGGTTTCAACTCAGTGAGAGAAGATGTCCCTGACCCTTGAGAGATATGAGGTCCCATGGAGTATAATTTCATTTTTACCTTGAGTCAAAGTTCTCTATTTAGATTGGTGAATGATTAATACCACTTTGGTAATTCTCATTGCACTTGAGTGTAATCCAACAGTATTGAGAAAGCCTGTTAATTTCTCGGTTGTATATCTGAACTTGAATAGAAATTAGCTGTGTTTGGAATAGATCTGTATTGTCTCAGTGGTACTGTGGAGGGCTTTACAAACTTAGTGTTCAAGGTTAGCAGTCTAAAGCTTCCAGGAGTCACACAGTAAAAACTGAGAGAATGCTCCAACATTGCTTACCTGCCACCATTACCATTCTCATCATAGGACCAGCTAAAGCCCAAATCTGTCATCTTGGAATATTAGATTGTATGGAAAATGGAAGTTTCCAGGCCTAGAGATAGTTAGAAAAGAGAAAGAAACATTGTTGTCATAGTCCAAGTCATACAGTTTGGCTATAGCTCTCACCTCATCACTTCATCTGAGGAAACACAAATTACTTTTACATCTGGTTCCCAACATCATTGGAAAAGAAGAAAAACTACTAACATTGCAGAAGGCAGAGGACATCTGATAGAAATGTGGCAGAGAATAAGATACATCAGACAAAACACCACAGAAGAGAAAATTGCCTAGGACTTTCTAAAGAAGAAGCATATATTCTTAGAATTTGGCTGGATCCCAGAGAGATTCATGAAAATCAAGAGCAGTGGAAGCCTCCAGCCTATAGCAAGGATTTTTCAGAAGCCCCTGAGACAGTGAATCACAAGATTTGGCTTACATAGGTGATATAAGATTGTTTGTTGCATAAGAATTGATACAGAATTGATCTTAATAAGAGAACCTTCCACATAAAAGGTACCACAAAGAAAGAAAAAGATGCAAAAAGACAACACAGAAATCTGATCCCACTTGCATGGGGAGAGCTCATCAAACTGAATGAAAAAGGACAGATTGGTCATCAGATGGGCACACAGTAAAAGCTTGATGCTTGTCACGGCCATTTCTTTTGTAATGACCGGTTCTGCTACTTTGTAAAGGCTGGCTGGTTCTGCTGCTCTGGTCTGCTGGTCAGGGTCTAGCAAGAGAGAGAGTGGGGATGGAGAAAGGGGGAAAAAGGGGGGAGAGACACAAAAGATAGATACAAGACAGAGTCCGGTGGAGTCTCTTCAAGTCTCTCCTTTATTCTCCTCTCTTCTTCTATATTCTCCTCACTCCTTCAGTCTCCTGACACCTGCCACTTTTCACACATAGAAAGGAAATCCTGGGTATTTATACCCTTTACCACATGACTTGCCCTAGTGGACAAGCTCAACTGAAGGAACTATGTCACGTGCCTTGTAGCCATGGATACCAGGAGTACCTTGCAGCTGGGGGCACTAAACAGTGTAACAAGATGTTTATCAGAGTGTGCTGAGCTATTGCAGGCTGTTGAAAACAAGTCTCTTGTCAGGGTATATGGCTCGAGATGGCTGTAAAGATGATAGCCACTTTCAGCTAAGAGTCGGCTCCCAACAGGTCCCCCTTTTTAAATTTGTTTTCAAAAAGGAAGGCTGGGAAAACTTATGGAAACCGTGTCTGCCTTAGGTTGGAACAAAGGAACCCAGCCTCCGTTTCCTGTCTCTGGATACTCAACAGCCATTAGTTGAGCTCCTGCCTTAGGATGGTGAGGACTCCCAGTTAGGGGCAAGGGTCTTGAAGTGTTCTCTTACCCGTCATTGACTATCTGTCTTAGCGAGTAAGTTAGGGGTTAATCCTTGTCAGTCTTGATGACCGAGGTTTTAGTTCCCTACTTCCAGCCTGTAATAATGGGCCTGTATGGGTTTCATTTGTGTAACGTCTATCTGCTGTTGTACAAACGCCATCAGTTTGTTGAGCAGCATGAACCCTAGAGAAAAGAGACTTAGCAATGCCTCAATGGTTAGTGTAAAAGCAACATTCTTTTTAAGGGTAGCACATAACTTCCTCTGTTGGAGGAGAAAAAAGTATAAGCCTCTTTTATTCTGTAACACTATTTTCTAAATCTAATCTATATAAGTACAGAACTGATCATAGTTTTGATCTTAACAAAACAAGTAAGAAAATCTCTATTCCTGCGCCACTCAATCTCAAACCTAAAAAACAAATATAGTAACTATGGTAATGGGTTTTCTCTTGGGTTTAAACAATGTACCCCACTAAATCATAAATCAGGAAACCAAGAGTCTAATAGAGCCACCCTGGAGGCGCGGGTGGTGATGTCTTCTTCCCTACTGAGAACTTCCCAAGTCAGATATACTGGTTGATCCGCTCCAGTGAAGCATCTTCAGGTTTCCTGTAAAGAAAAAATATGCTTCTCAGGGGGTTTCTCCTCCCTGGATTTGTTATCATTGTCTATTTGTTTGACCAGTCTCTCTGGCAGTCATCATACAGCATCTGCCATTTGGGAATATATGCAGACAGAACCTCTTCCCCAGATAAGCACTGGATCTAGCCCATTCCAGGTTACTGTTAATGGGTCTTTCCAGAGGACTGTTGCAAAGTTGTTTTTAGTATTAGGATGCCAGAATCTATCTGCAGCAGATTTTCCTTCAGAGTCCAAAGATTTATGATTAGTAGGAATCAATGGAAGTAACAATAGTTGATCTATCCTCTTTCCTGTAGGAATAGTGACTATATCCTGTATTGCCTTGGCCATTACCTTAATCTCACCTTGAAAATCATTGTCTATAACTTCAGGAAAAATTTGTAGTCTCTGCATAGTAGCACTGCTTCTTCCCACTATCAAGCCAAACACATTTGGATAGAGTGGTCCAAACACTCCAGTGGGTAAGGCCTGAGGTCACATTTCTAGGGTTAATACTGTGCTGAAATGGACATTTTCTGAGGGACAGAACAGTACTGTGGTTATGAAAGATAGACAGATCTTCATAAGTATATTTGAGTAGTCAAGTTTGTGGGACTGAAAATTGTTTCAGATGTACAGTTAATCTATGTACACTTTTTTAGCTTATAAAAAATGGGGAACGATTTATCACCAATGATTCTCAAATTATTTCACAAAATAGAAACAGAAGTAACCTTCCATAATACATTAAATTAAACCACAGTTACCCTGATACTTAAACCACATAAAGACTCAACAAAGTAAGAAAATTACAAGCCAATTTCCCATATGAACATACATGCAAAATACTTAAAAGATCTCTGCTGCCATGATGATATACATTGTCTTTGATGTAGACCTAGGGAATCTGAATATCTGATATCTGAGCTGCCACTGAAAAACCATATTGAAGCCATTCTTCAATATTCTTTATTGCTGCCAGCTGCTATGAGCAAGAAATATTCTTTTGCAGTGGTACTGATGACTGAAAACTCACAAGTAAGAATGAGAGGATTTCATGACAGCCTTTCCCTGTTTCTTAAAAAAGAAAAAAAGTGGAAAAGAAAAGAAAAAGATAAAAAAGAAACAGAAAAAAAAGTTTTCAAACCTAATTCAAGAGTACATAAAAAGAGATAATCCAGCATTATCAATCAAGTAGACTTCATCCCAGAGATGCAGGTATGTTTCAAAATACAAAATCAATAAATGTAATGCAGTATATATACAATCTATAATAAAATTGCATATATGATAACCTCACTATATACAGAAAAGGGGTTTGAAAAAATCCAATACCTCTTCATGATAAAATTTCTTGAGCAACTAAGGATATAGTGGATACAACTAAACAAGTAAAGATAGTTTACAGCAATGCAATAGCCAACACCAAATGAAATAGAAACCCAAGGTAATTCTTTTAAAATCAAGAACAAAGCAAGGTTGATCACTCTTTCCATGCATATTCAGCTTTGTATTTGAAGAGTTAGCTACAGGATTAAGATAACTGACAGAGATCTGGTGGATGAAAATAAGAGAAAAATCAGTGTCTTCATTTGCAGAAGATATGATAGTATATACAAGTAACTCTAAAATATTCACTGAGAGAACGCTACATCTGAAAAACACTTTCAAAACAGTAACTGGTTAGAAATTTAACTCACAAAAATTTGGGGCCTCCCTATATAAAGGAATATGGTCTGATGAAGAAATTAATAAAATACCACCTTTCACAATTATTGCAACAATATAAAGTATCTTGGGAAAACTCTTACTAAACAAGTGGAAGACTTGCATGATAAAAACTTAAAGTCATTTTAAAAGAAAGTAAAGAATGTATCAGAAAAAGGAAAGATCTCTCATAAACATGTATCTGTAGCATTAAAACAGTAAAAATGGCCATATGACCAAGAGCAATCTACAGAGTCAATGTAATCCCTATCAAATTTCCAATATGGTTCTTCACAGATCTTAAAAATAACACTACTTTAAAAAGACAAGATATATAAAACCATCCTGAACAAAAGAGAACATTCAAAGTTACCCTCAATCTGTACTACAAAACTAGAATAATAAAATCTGCATGGCATTGGCATAAAAGCAGACATATTGATCAATCAAATTGAATTGAAATATAAGACATAAATCAATACACCTATGGATACCTAAAATAAAAATGCAGAAATATACAATGGGGACAAATTGCATCTTTAAAAAATGTTGCTCATATAATTGGATATCAACGTGTATAGGAATGTAAATATATATGTATTTATCACCTTGCACAAAACACAATTTTAAATGGATCATAGAGCTCAATATGAAACTAGATACACTGAAACTTATAGCAAAGAAATTGGGAAATAGTATTGAATTCAATGGCAGTGGAAAAGACTTTCTGAGTAAACCACCAATATGCATGGGAACTAACATCAATTATTCATAAACAGGACCTATTTAAACTGAAAATCTTATGTAAGGCAAAGTATATAGTCACTTATAAAAAATGGCAACCTAAAGAATGAGAAAGAATTTTTTTTACCAATTCTACACCTTATATAGGACTAATATCCATATATATGAAGAACTCAAAAAACTAACAAAAATCCAAATGTTCCAATTAAAATAGGGGTACTAATATAAACAGAGAAGTCTCAATAAAGATAACTTAAATGACTCAGAAACAGTGAAAGAAAGGTTCAACATTTCTAGCCATCAGGGAAATTCAAATCAAAACTATTTTGAGATTCCATATTTTACCTTTCAGAATGGCTAAGATCAATAACACAAGGGACAGTTCATGCTGGTAATGACATTACAGGAACACTCACTCTTGCATTGCTGAAAAGTATAAAGTATAAGTATAAACTCTTACAGTTGTTATGAATATAGTTGTTCCTTAGAAAATTGGGAAATGATCTGTCTTAGTCCTGCTATAACATTATTAAGCATGGACCAAAAGAACACTGCATTCTACAGCAAGAACACTTGCCAAACTATGTTCACTGTGGGTTTATTCATAATATCCAGAAACTGAAAACTACCTAGATGTCCCTCAATATAAGAATGGATAATGAAATTATGGTATATTTACAAAATGAAGTATTACTCAGCTGTTGAAAACATGTCATCATGATATTTGCAGGCAGGTATGTAATGAGAAAAAAAATCACCCTGACTGAAGTAATCCAGACCTATAAAGACAAATATTGTATTATTCATTTTTGAATTACATTAGTTCTTAGGTAAATGATCATAAAGCTACAATCCACAGACCCAGTGAGTTTAGGTATAAAAGAAGGAACAAGGCGGGCACATGAATTTCCTTGGGATGAAGAAATAGAATAGTTTCATAGGTTGACAGGGGAGAGATGGAATGAGAATAGGAGGATCTCATGGGTAGAGGAAAGGGAGATGATGTCGAGGTACAGAATGCAGAAAAAACAGCTATAATTGAAGGATATTTCAGAGGAGTTATGAAAACATATTGCAATTGAAACTTCATAAAATGTGTGAACGTGATATTACTGAAGTCTATAAATAAAGGGAGAAACAGATTCCTAACTGGCAATCTCTTGTCATCAAATGAAGCTCATAGTACTGAAACTGGATTGCAGTCCATTGAGTTCCTGGCTGAAGGGGTCCCATGGAAATCTGCAAATAACACAGGTTTTTTTCAAGGATAAAACTTACTCTCAATAATCTGATAACTAGGCTCCATTGCTGAAGATAACACCCAAACAGCATACTGAAGATGGAGAAGGTGCGAAGATGCCTCCAAAAAGTCTTCACTACTATGTTTCAGAGTCTTTGTTATAGAAGTTTCCCTGCAGGTTACCAAAAAAGAAACATAAACACAAACGTAGGCACAAAACCTTTTATCTACAATTTTTTGGTAGTAATCAACCAATATCTGATTTTACTTAAGACCCACTCCATGAGTTGGAACTCATAAGATATTGCTTGAGCAACCAAATACCAGAGACTATAAATAGTCCAGAGAATTAGGGTAAAACTAAATATTACTATTTTTAATGGTAACAGTAAAATGGATATGAATGATCAGAGATCAAGGTCTTACTCAATAAGCATTGGAGAAGTTTCCTTCTAAAATCAATGAGAACAAATACAGGGACCAGACATTACCCAGACCTTGAAGCACATAGCTCTTTGTTGAATGTCTCTATAAAACCTTCTCCTCAGAGCTCAGGACACTCCATGGAGAAAGAGCATTTAAAAGTGTCAGAGCCATTGAGGTCAGTATTTCCATACTGATGAAGCTTCAAAAATTTATATATATATATATATATATATATATATATATATATATATATATATCGATCGTGTTAGCCCCTTTTGTCCTGAGAATAATTTTATTCCTACCCATTGTGTTAAAGCTTTTAACAACATCAACATGTTGGCACCCAAAGCACATGACTTGTAACTGAAAATGGACTCACAGACAGGGTTATTAATCTAACAGCCTGGCAAGCCAACCACTGGTAAGATTCTGCACAGAGCTTTGCCAACCTAAGACAGACGTCCATTGCTTTTGATAATGCATGTACCACGATGGGTAAGGGAGGCATTCTTGTCAGAATGACCTAAGACAGGCTCAGTCTTGTATATAAAATAAAAAAGGGAAAAGTGTGTAGATCTATTGGGGCTACTTGGCAGGAATCTGACATTGGCCAAGGACAAGGAAAGAGGCTACTTGGCATGAACCTGACATTAGGCTAGAACACAGAAGTAATTCCAGGCAGGAATCTAAATCATAGTCTAGAACAAAGATGTAGGCTTCAGGCATGCGAATGACTTTCAGCTAGGACAGAGAAGTAGGCTTAGATAATTAGGTGATTCTGATAAGCCCTTAAATCACGGAACTTTGTTTATTGTCATGCTTGTTCTTTGACTATAGCTGTTTATTGTTTTTCTTGTTCCTTGACTATTTGCATCTATTTCATTGCTAGTTCCTCAACCTAGAATTGACCTTAGTACTTGCAAGTAATTAAAATTGTATAAAAGAAAAAAGGAGGAGCAGGGACGGGATAGGAAGCTTTTTTGCAGGGGAGGGGTGAATGGGTAAAAGAGATTACATCTGAAATGTAAAAATCAATATCCAATTAAAATTTCCAACAACAAAAATAGTAATAATGATAATAATAATAATAATAATAATAATAATAAACAGTGTCAGAGCCAGAGACTATGGAGGACATCAGGAAAATGAGATATTCTAAACCAACTGAAAAAAAAAAGCCCATATGAACCCCCAACAATCCTAAATGGTTTTAACAAGATCCTTTATGTATACAGTATAGCTTTCAGCTTACTATTTTTATAGAACCTATGAGAGTGTGAATGTGTCCGTTTCTGATTCTTATGCCTACTCTTGGGGCCCTTTTACTTCTGCTGCTTTTCCCTGTCTATCTTAAATGTGATTGAATTTGTTTTATCTTATTATATTTTATTTTGTTATGTTTGGTTGATATCTCTTAGAACCCTCTTTTTTCTAATGAGAGACAGAATCTAATTTCTTGAGTTATTTGTATATGTTGGATATTAGCCCTCAATCTGATGTACGATTGGTAAAGATCTTTTCCCAATCTGTTTGTTGCCACTTTGTCCAATTGACTGTGTCCTTTGTCTTACAGAAGCTTTACAATTTTATGAAGTCCTATTTGTCGGTTCTTGATTTTAGAGTATAAACCATTGGTGTTCTGTTTAGGAAATATCCCCCTGTGTCCATGTCTTCCAGGCTGGCCAAAGTAAAATCTCAGGTGATAGCAGAGCTGGTGAGGATGTGGAGAAAGAGGAACACTCCTCCATTGTTGGTGTGATTGTAAGTTGATACAATCACTGTGGAAATCAGTCTGGCTGTTTCTCAGAAAATCGGACCTTACGACCCAGCTATACCACTCCTGGGCATATACCTAAAAGATGCTCCAATGTATAACAAAAACACAAGTTTCACTATGTTCAGAGTAGCTTTATTTATAATAGCCAGAACCTGGAAAAAACCCAGATGTCTTTCAACAGAGGATTGGATACAGAAAATACAGTAAATTTATACAGTGGAGTACTACTCAGCTTTTAGAAACACTGAATTCAGGAAACTCTTAGGCAATGGATAGAACTAGGGGGAACAAAATACTTGTGGGAGCAAATATGGAGACAAAGTGTGGAGCAGAGACAAGAAGGAGAAGCCATCCTGAGACTGACCCACCTGAGGATCCATCCCATATACAGTCACTAAATACAGAAACTATTTTGGATGCCACAAATTGCAACCTGACAGGAGCCTTATACAGCTGTCTCCTCAGAGACTCTGCCAGAGCCTGACAAATACAGAAGCAGATGCTAGCAGCCATCTATTGGACTGAGCATGGGGTCCCCACTGGAGGAATTAGGGAAAGGACTGAAGGAGCTGAAGGGGTTTGTAACCCCATATGATGAACAACAATATCAACCAACCAGACCCCCAGAGCTCCCAGGAACTAAACCACCAACCAAAAAGTGCACATGGAGGGACCCATGACTCCAGATGCGTATGTAGCAGAGACTGGCCTTGTTGGACATCAATGGGAGAAGAGGTCCTTGGTCCTATGAAGGCTTAGCATTCCAATGTAAAAGAATGTGAGGGCAGGGAGTCGGTCATAGTTGGAGGGTGAGGGAACATCCTCATAGAAGCAGTGGGAAGGTGGGTGGGATATGGGGTTTTCAGGGGGAATCTGAGAAAGTAGATAACATTTGAAATATAAATAAAGAAAATATTCAACAAAAAAGTGTCGCAATTTAAAATTGATACAACTACACATCTACTATAATGCCTAAATTCCACAAAACAGACATGATCAAATACTGGCTAGGATGTGGAACAAGTATTCTTATATGTTTATAAATGTTCTGTGTGTTTAAGGAAATAACTGTTGATGCATTACTATTATATAAATGAGTCAAAACTTTGAAACATAGCACAAATTAAGCATTAGTGTTTGTAGAAAATATACTACTAATTGACAAATTAAAGAAGAAAAACAGTGTTCTATAGTGAGTTCATGAAATTGTAAGAGAATCATCAGTAGATTATGAGCTACTCTATAGAGAATTGCTAAGATAAGGTTTCTGGGATGGAGGCATTAGGCACTGCAATTTTTAAATATAGTCAGCACATATACTGTGCTCAAATCAATGATAACTGGCGATTTTAGATACTGCTTGATACACAGGAAAAAACACCTAATAATTTAAAAGAAAGCAGTATATTCTTTACCATGTTCTCAAGTTTTATTTGTTTGTTTGTGTGTTTGTTTGTTTTATGGTTTCATTTTAAAATTCATGACTGAGTCAGAATATTGAAAAGATGTATGCTATCAATATCCATAGCATGCTGCTAGATATTAAGGACAATTTTCACTTTTTTCATTTCATTTGTTTCCACATGTACTCATGCTGTACAAACTATAGTGGAAGTATGGACTATAAAAACATTTAGAAGAGCTAACATGCATTCCTTCTAAAATTTTATGAGAGAGGTGTTATTGCTAAGACATGTTTTTTTAAAAAAATATAGTCTCTCTCATTCTTTTGTGAACTGAATTTCTTGATCCAATTTTCCTTCATAATTAATTACTCAGGTTCAAATCAGGGGATTGGTGTCAGACAGAATAAAGAAGGAAAAGTTAGATGGAAAAAGAAGAAATATATTTAAATTTTCTATTTGAGTTGTTTTGTTCAGCAAACTTAATTTTTCTTTGCTTTTATTTGACCATGTTTTACAATTTTGCTTATCAACCATTTAATTCCACCATCACAGTATATGCATATTTGTTTATATGTACAGAAATATGTTTATATAATACCTACTATATACTAAACTGGTTATATTTTCCTGAAGTTATAAATGGCCTCACCCCTAAAAACAATTTTACTGCACATCTGGTCTGGGCCCGAGCATACAGCAGATCCCAGGTAGCAGCTCTGTACCCAACCTCACAAAACCCAGAGGAAGAGGGCCTCCCAGGGGCATTAACTGGGGCAGTAACTCAGGTAAAAGTGAAACACCCATGCTGTCTGCCGTTAGAAGTTCTAATCCAGATGCTGGCCTCTTAATTTATACTACTCAGACCTTTGACTGGCCATTGAAAAGAATATCAAATAGCTAGAGATTGACATCACTAATCTGAAGAAATCCCTCATTTCACTGTCTGAAGAGAACTCCAAAAATCGCAAAGGACTTTATTGGACTTGATTTACTCTTTTACAATAGAAAAGGCTATGTACAGTTCTTGACTGTGTACAGCCCTTAAAAAGGAATGTTACCTTTATATAGACAAGACAGGTATGGTTAAAGATAGCATGAATGAGGCCAGAGAAGGCCCTGAAAAAAGAGAGAGAGAGAAAGAGAAAGATGAGTGCTGGTACAAGAATTGGTTTTCAGCCTCTCCGTGGTTGTCAACCCTACTTCCTCCCATCTTGGGATCATTAATTGGGTTACTTTTGCTTATTTCTTCAGTCCCTGGGCCTTAACTAGGCTGACTAACTTTGTGAAAAAACAGATAAATAATTTGGTAGAAAAACCTACTCACATACATTATCATAAGTTAGGTATGAAGGACCATAAGACTCAAGATGAGGTTGTTACTTTATACAGGGTGTTCCCAAATATGTCAGGAGCAGCTCTACTTATACACTGAAGGCCTAAAATCAGCCATAGGCCTAAAATCAGCAATAAGCCTGTCATACATGTATACTAACACCAAGTCTTGGTTCTCAGTGGAAAAACATTGAAACAGATGGCTATAGCTGTAAAGAGGCAGCTTTTGTGGAAATTTACAAGCCTGAGTATTCATAGACCTTGGCAGATATTACCAACTGAGATAAGGACAAGTGAATCATACGCAGACTCATAGCGACCTGTCCCCTGAACTTCCTCCCAGCCAATACCCTGTTCTGAAAGATATCTGTATTCCCCTGAACACCCACCCTCTAGTGTCATCCCCTTCCCCACGTCCTGCATTTTGTGTTTATAACCCCTGTGTGAATAAGTAAAAATTATGATTTGATTTAAAAAAAATAAAAAAAAATGAAAAAAAACAATTTTACAGTGAACTACTGTATCCAAAAATCATTATACTCCATTAAGTTTTAAAAAATATATTAGTTTTAGATCTAGCAAATATTCAATTGATAATATCCAATTTAATAATTTACAACTGAGTAAATATTCATTGACTGTATATATGAGATTATTAATATTTCTTAAGATAATTTCTGACACGGGTAACATATGAAATATACTTAATACAAGAAATTTATAGTTGTGAAAGGACATTGAAATAAGAATGCTAAAAATATTGAAAATTAAAGAAACTAGGAAACTGAAAGACATAAATATTAGAAACATATCAATTCATTTCTACTAAGAAAATTATTTTGGAAGTAATAAGAATGACATAAGTAAGTAAGTAACATGACAAATTTTTACTTAATAAGTTACTATTGAAAAATTGGCCAATAGATGTGGGATTGCTTAAGGGTATTCTGAGTAATTGCTGGGCAGTTGCCTAGAACCCCGAGACTCTGTGTGATAACCTGCAGGAGTTCAGCGCACCCCAAGAACCCAGGGTACTGAAAAGCAACCTAGTCTCCTTAAAACTCAGTCACATAGACTGGCCATTAAAGCCCCTCCCAAAGTGCACAGTTAGAGGGTGTGACTAGAGGCCTCAAGGCCTTGGGATTTACATACTAATGAAGGCCAGAGGGTGGAGCAAATTAAGCATGCCTCCCCAGATCCTCCCCACGATCCTCCCCAGATCCTCCCCCTTTCTTCCTCCCTATATAACTCCGGACTGCCCTGAGTTTTACGGGGGGTACGCCCAGATCCATCCACCATCCACCATGACAACAAACCCTTTTGCAACCAAGGACTTCCTCGTGTCATTGGGGCCTGCTGCCACCAAAGCCTCCAGACCGCTGGAACCATAGATATTCCACCTGCACATGGGACCAGCCACAGCATGGAAACGCACTGGGACTCCACAGCTGCGGCCTGTAATTTTCCCCACAAATAGAGAAAAATTACCAATATTTATATAGTTTTATGATATTTTCATTAACCTAAAGGAGGTAATACACAGAGACTTTCAAGACACAAGTTTAGAAAAATAAGATTAAGTTCTTTGAAAACACAGAGACATAGTAAATGATAAATTATTTTTGTACCTGAATGGCTCATAAATGCTGAAATGTGTAAATACTGCCAAAAATAATACTAGCTCCCTTTTTCATTTTGTAGGCTCTTGTTTTTTTCTTTTTCTTCTCTTTCTGTTCTTTATTTCTTCTCTTCTCTTTTCTTCCTTCATTTTTTCAGTCATTTGTTCATTCCTTCCTTTCTTCTAGTCTCTCCTTTCTTTCTTTCTTTCTTTCTTTCTTTCTTTCTTTCTTTCTTTCTT
>NW_021604563.1:11522637-11557689 GCF_004785775.1 Grammomys surdaster
CTTTCTTTCTTTCTTTCTTTCTTTCTTTCTTTCTTTCTTTCTTTCTTTCTTTCTTTCTAACAAAATCAAAATGTAAACAGGGGTGTAAAAATCCAAACCTATTACAAAAGCATGCAGAAAAAAATTAAAGTGTTAAATATTTAGCTCAATTGAAGACATGATGCCTTTTGGGCATAAAAAAATGAGTGATGAATATTACTCTTAATGACAATGATTTAAAATTAAATAAATTTAAATTTGGATTCTCAGAAGTCATATAAAAGGTGTGTGGGGACACAGTCCTATGATATGAATACTAAGGAGCCAGAAGTAGGAGGATCACTGGAAATCACCGGTTAACCAGTGTAACCTAATTATTAAGCTCTGATTCAGTTAGAGAATTTGTCTAAAAAAATATCAGTTTCAGGGAAATAGAGGAAGATACTCAATATCTGCCCACACTTGGAGACAGATTAACACATGTGTGAACATGCACACATACACACACACACACATCTGTTCCAATGATACAGTGGACATTAGACTTTCTTTACCAGAGAAAAAGTATAAAATTTATTCAAGTTATCAAAATGGTACATGGCATTTCATAAAGTATATTAATTATATTTAAACTTAATACATATTGAATGTTACTTGTATGAAAACTTATTTAATCATCATTAGTTCATGAAGGAGACATTTTATTAATATTAAACATTAGCAAATGAAGCTCACATTTTGTAACCTGCTGAATGTCCAAGAATCACAATTTTTAACATTGCTTTATAACTTTATTTACTTTATTATTAACATTTTTCTTATGTAAAGCCTTTCCCAAAATGAGGTTTATTAGAAATCTCCTTTCAGTTTAAGAGAAAAATAATCTATTTAACAGTGTTTCATTTCAATCCTGAAATTTAAGCAAGCTTTTGATTACCTCTATGTCTTAAAATAGCATAATCTATAATGCATCTAGGAATCAAATGCATGACCTTAGTAAAGAATACTTTATGGTGAAATAGCACACTATGGGACTGTGTAAGTGTATCCTGGTTCATGGCTGGGCATGGGCCTGGAACCCCAAGACTCCAAGGGAGAAACAGCAGCCATTCTGCCACATCCCCAGAACCCAGAGTCCTAACTCAGTCTCGTCTCCATAGACCTACATTGTTCAGTCATGTAGGCCATTACAGCCCCTCCCAAAGTGCACAGGTAGAGGGAGTGACCATAGGCCTCAGGCCCTAGAGATTTACATACTAATCAAGGCCAGAGGGTGGAACAAATTAAGGATTCTTCCTCAGACCCACCCCTTTCTCCCTCCCTATTTAACTCAGGACAGCCCTAAGTTTCACGGGGGGGGGGGGACTTGCAGATCCATTCACCATCCACCATGGCAATAAACCTTTCTGAAACCAAGGACTTCCTTGGGTCATTGGGGCCTGCCATCGTCAATGCTTCCAGCCTCTGGAACCTTAGACTTCTTCCTGTACGTGGGACCTGCCATGTGTAAAGCCTCCAGGACCTCTGCTGCAGCTATTTTCCCATAGCACACTGTCTTTATTTAAACAATTATGTATTGTCAAAATATTCTTCCTTTAAATATATGATTCATATATATTAGTCAAATAGGTTATTTTCATTTTTATAGTTAATTTACATTTTATAGAACTCAATCCAATACTGAATCCAAAGAAGACAAAGGCTCTCTACTCCTTCCTGTTCCAGAGACAGCCACATATTCTTGTCCAGTGCCAGCCTCCTCTCATACACAAGATGGTGAAGGTCAGTGTGAATATATTTAGCCATATTGGGAACCTTGTTACCAGTTCTGCCTTCTCACCTACATATGGCAAAGTGGAAATTGTTGCAATCAATGACTTCCTCATTGACCAAAACTACATGGTCTATATGTGCCTGTATGACTCTACCCATGGCAAGTTCAAAGGCATAGTCAATCCTGAGAATGAGAAGCTTGTCATCAACAGGAAGTCCATTACCATCTTCCAGAAATAAGATCCACTAACATCAAATGGGGTGATGCTGGTGTTGGATATGTCATAGAGTCTACTGGCATCTTCACCACCATAGAGAAGGCTGAGGGCCACTTGAACTGTCAGGCCAAAGGGATCATCACAGTTGCCACTTCTGCTGATGCTCCCATCATTCTTTTAACATTGAAATTAAATGTAACCTCTCTGCTATGACTCCAGTATCATGCCTGCCTGCTTACTGCTATGCTCTCTGCTATCATGATATATGGGTATGAACCACTAGAAATATGAAAAGTCACTCAAGATTGTCAGCAATGCATCCTGTACTAAGAACTGGCCAAGGTCATCCATCACAACTTTGGCATCATGGAAGGGCTCATGACCATGGTCCATGCCATCATTACCACTCAGAACACTGTCAATGGTCCCTCTGGAAAGCTGTGGCATGATGGCTGTGGGGCTGCCCAAAACATCATCCCAGCATTCACTGATGCAGCCAAGGCTGTTGGCAAGGTCATCCCTAAGTTGAACAGGAAGCTCACTGAAATGGCTTTCCATGTTCCTACCCCCAACATATCCATTGTGGATCTGACATGCTGCCTTGAGAAACCTGCTAAGTATGATAACATCAAGAATGTGGTGAAACAGGCATCCAAGGGCCCACTACAGGGTACCCTGAGCTACCCAGATTACCCCTTGCAACATCAACAGTAACCCACACATTAATACCATTGATGCTGTAGCTGGCATTGTTCTCAATGACAATTTTGTAAAGCTCACTTCCTGGTATGACAATGAATACAGCAACAGGGTGGTGAACCTCATGTCCTACATGAACTCCAAAGAACAAGAAATCCTGGACTATTTACTCTAGCAAAAACAGGAGAGCATAAAAGAGACTCTCAGTTGCTGAGGGTTCCCTGCCCCTACTCAGACCCCCAATACTGACCATCTCTCTTAGAGTTTCCATCCCAGATCCGCATAATATCAAGAGGGGCCAAGGGACTCCGACTTTCTTGAATACCATCAAAAAGTTCACTGCACTCACAAAAAAGAAGATAAATAGAAAGGATAAAAACAAACATCTTTATAAAATTTTAGGGGGCATGATAGGAGGACTCCTATATTTCTTCTTTAGTTATGATTGAAAATTTCTGATTAATCTAGGAAAGTAATTTTAAATGATTTTATACATTTTTGTGGATTTTACAGGATAGATAAACTCAAAGAAATTACCAAATCAAGATGACATGAATCTTTACAGAGAAAGAAAAGTTGGCAAATAATTGATACCTAAAATACATCAGAATTTCTAGGGATGAGGAGCTGGGCATGGTGGTTTGGACCTTTAGGCAGATCTCTGAGTTCAAGACTATCCTGATTTGTTTAGTGACTTCTAGCTAAGACCATATAGGGAAACTCTCTCAAGAAACAAACAAACTAACTAACTAACAAAAAAGACAAATAGAAAAAAGAAAGAAAAGAAAAAATCTAGAGATGGTATTATGATATGAAAAACATAAGAACATTTTCATTTTTGAACTTTCTATATGACATGTATTATTTTAGGTGGTAATTTATTCACATCCATTGTAGTTGAAATTACAAGACTCCTATAAGCATGGTTATTTTTCAGCCTATACACAACACACACAAACACGCACACAATTAAATTTAAAATTGAAATGTAGAAAAAAATCATACAGCATATCTTTCTGTCTTGCTTATTTCACTAAATAATTTATAATTCTATCCATTTTCTGAAATATTATGATTTATTTTTTATAACTGAATAAAACTTTGTTGTATGAATGTGTCACATTTTCTGTGTACTTTTATGTGCTGACAGAGATCAATCCCAATCACTCCAAGTCATAGCACCCATATAATTTCATATTCATATTTATTATATTTAATTTAATGTATTTACTTTATACTACACATTTTACTCTCCCCCCCAATCCACCCTCTGACTTTTCCACATCCCATACCTCCAACCCACCCCACTGCCTTCACAAGGCTGTTTACAGGACCCATCCCTCAACCCCACCTGACATCTAAACTCCCTAAGACCTCAAGTCTCTTGAGGGTTATGTATGCCATCTCTGATGACCCAGTACTACTCTGCTGTATATGTTTTGGGGGCCTCATAACAACTGGTATGTGCTGCCTTTTTGGTGGTCTAGTGTATGAGAGACCTTAGGTATCCAGATTAATTAAGACTGCTGGTCCTCCTGCAGGGTCGCCTTCCTCTTCAGTTTCTTTCAGCCTTTTCCTAGTTCAACCAGAGGACTCAGCAGCTTCTGTCCATTGGTTGGGTGTAAATATCTGCATCTGACTCTTTCAGCTGCTTGTTGGTTCTTCTGGAGGGCAGTCATGATAGGTCCCTTTTAGGGAGCGCTCCATAGCCTCAATAATAGTATCAGGCCTTGGGACCTCCACTTGAGCTAGATCTCACCTTGGGCCTGTCACTGGACCTTCTTTCCCTCAGGCTCCGGAGAGAGAAGCCTTTTGTTCTAGAGGGCCTCGGGGCACTTTCTCTTGAGAGCCGAGGTTCCCTGGATGCCCCTGCCCGCTGCTCATGGGGCAGGGGGATGGGAAGCCTTTCTCTCTGCAGTCGGTCAGCTCTGTCCAGCGTGACTGGACAGCATGCCCCGAGACCGCTGCTCTGCCACCCGCAACCTGCATCCCCTCCTGCTCCTGCTCGAGCCAGCGTGGCTGCCCGTGACCTCCGGGCACGAGCATTGTCCAACATCTGGCGCCCAATATGGGGCACGATGTCCACAACTCCAAGAATGAAAGAGTCACTTCCAACGAGACACAGTATCTAGACTCCTGTTTTCCCAGCTCACGCCCACAAAGGTCTGTGTGTCCACAGACTCTTGAAATAGAGGCCACATAGGCATGCTGGTGTGTTCAGACACACAGTCACACGTCCCCACAATCTCTGCCCTGCTATGCTCTCCCCCCCCCCCGTGGCGTTTAGGGCCCAGAGCAGAGATACGGGAGTCTTACGCAAATGCCCGCTGAGATCTGACTAGTTCATTCCTGCCCAAACACCAAGCTTTCTATGCCTGCTTCTCCACTATGGTGATCTCCGCCTCCCTGAGACATCCGCTCCAGACAAGAGACATAGACAACTCTATGCCTGCGTGCTCCCAAGACACACGGGCCACCATTTCCCCCTGGTTAGTGGTGGACAATATACACAGAGCCAGCTCAGAAGCTCTCCTCGCTGGTACCTGCAAAAACCGTGAGTTACACCTCTGTCCACCCACCCTCCACCTCCTCTCTGCTTCTCTTGTTCCCAACTAACGTCTTTCCTCTAATTGTTAACTACAATCTAACTTCCGCCTAATTCAAAAACTAAGTTTCTCCACTTGTTCCCTACAAGATGGTGGATTTCATTCTTTACCCCTTCCCCAAAAAATCTCTCACAATCTGCCTGCCAAAAGGTTTACCCCTCCCCCAGAGGTCAGCCTTTGTGCTCTGCCTGCTGGCTTCTAAAGAACAATAAAACTTCTTCCCTGAGAGCTGCTACACGCTGCCTGCTGACAAAAGTTTTCCCCTCCCCCTCTGACTGAGAACTGCCGACCGCCTTCTCCCAAGAGCTGCTGACTCTAGATGCTAGCCTCTAGGTATCTTCCCCGCCATGGCTCAGCTTTACACAGCCTTTTACTCCTTCTGACTCTGTTATCAAACTTCTATGATTCTCCCTTTGAACTTTTCTTCAAAGTTAGCCTTTCTTTTCTCTAAGAAAAACAAAGGGAGGAATGCCCTGACTTCTAACAGGCCCCCTCCCCCACTGATTTTAACTGTTCATTAATAATTTTCTCCCAAACAGAGATACCTACAGCAACATTTGTGCTTTTCAACCAAAAAATTTTCGCTTTTTGTTTAAATGTTTCCTTTTCTCTCTAACACTCATGATATATTCTCAACATTTTTTTCAACTTTTAAAATTTCTTCAAGGTTTGAAAGTCATCTAAATCTACTTCCACAGGTTAAATCAACATGCTGACCACCACCTTTCAGCTTTTAATAAACAACTAATTTTCCTTCGCAGACAAACTGTGGATGATTACCCCAGGTGTTATTAACAGAATGTTTTTTCCTTCAGCCATCCAATTTCCTCAAACACCTTTGGCTTTCCAGGAGTGATTTCATTCTTAATATCGAGGCTTTCCAGATACCTCCCCGCTGGAGGTGCTGCTTCCCTGTGATTATATCCACAGATCCAACAGAGACAAGCTGATGCCGAGACAACGCCGCCTCCTGGAACCTGCCAAGCTGCCCTCTCCCAGTCATCTCGTCTGACTGAAGACCCAGAGATGCTCGCTACCAGCTGTGGATGAACTCTTGCCAAAGTCACTTAGCTGAAGTGAAGTGTTAGTGAAGAAATCCTAATGTCTATTTAGATTAATCAGATGTCATTATTCTCAAATTGTACAATGAGTATTTAATTCATTCAATGACTCCTTGCTTTCCCAACCCCAACCCTCAATTCCAATTACCCTTGGCTTGATTGTGCTACACCCCCCAGTCTGTGTGTTTTCTTTTATTTTCACTACAGATGATACCTCTCCTGAGAGTGAATTGTGGGTGACAGGCTGTGAAGGTGGGAAATCCTGGTAGCAGAGCCCTAGAAGCCCCACACCCTAGTCTCTGAGGCTAGCCTCTGACACGGAAGGTGCTTCAAGCCTCCCAGGCCTTCTAGCTCTCTCAGCTTCAGCTTCCACAGTCACTCCCACAGTTATTTGTCAAATGAGAATAACATCCCCACACGTGACCTACATTAAATTATATCTCCACCTTCAGAGTTTTCACCTCCTTTTATGAAAGAAAAAAGGGTGGATTGTGGGGATGGAGAACCCCAGGTGTTCTGCCACACCCCCAAAACCCAGAGATTCAACATACAGTCCTTGCCAATTCACATAAGACACGAAACTAACAGGCCTCTGCCTCAGGATTTCCCTGGCCCGGCCCCTCCCCCTTCCAATATATAAACAAACCCCTTCCTACACTTTTTGGGAAAGCACACCAGACACATCACCATGTCAATAAATGTCTTCAGCTCTACGTGTCTCTTGGAATCCTGAAGTCATGTTGTAAGGTCAAAACCCACGTGGCAGTGCGGGAGTGGGAGAGAGAAGCCTTTTGTTCTAGTGGGCTGCAGGACACTTTCTCTTGAGAGCTGAGGTTCCCAGGATGCCCACGCCCGCTGCTGTGCACCAGCTCACCAGGCAGGGGGATAGGAAGCCTTTCTCTCTGCTGTTGGTCAGCTTTGCCCAGTGTGACTTAACAGCTCGCCCCAGGACCGCCGCCCACACTACCGCCCACGACCTCTGGGCAAGAGTGTTGTCCAACACTCTTACAGGGTCGCCTTACTCTTCAATTTATTTCAGCCTTTTCCTAGTTCAACCAGAGGACTCAGCAGCTTCTATCCATTGGTTGGGTGTAAAATCTGCATCTGACTCTTTCAGCTGCTTGTTGGTTCTTCTGGAGGGCAGTCATGATAGGTCTCATTCAGGGAGAGCTCCATAGCCTCAGTAATAGTATCAGGCCTTGGGACCTCCACTTGAGCTAGATCTCACTTTGGGCCTGTCATTGGACCTTCGTTCCCTCAGGCTCCTCTCCATTTCCATCCCTGTAGTTCTTTCAAACAGGAGCAATTACGGGTCAGAGTTTTGACTATGGGATGGTAACGCTTTAATTTGATGCCCTGTCTTTGTGCTGGAAGTGAGCTCTGTAAATTCCCTCTCCCTAATGTTCAGCATTTCATCTAAAGTCCCTGTCTTTTGAGTTATGAGAGTCTCTCATCTCCCAGATCTGTGTTGCATTCTGGAGGGTCCCTTGAACCTCCTCCTTTCTATGTTCCATGTTTTCATTATTTCTGCTTGCCCTCAGGGCTTTAGTTCTTTTTCTTCACCTAATACCAGATCAGGTTCCACTCTCCCCTCCACCTCCATCCACTTTCCCTCCATGGTCCCTCCCTCCATCCCCAAATGTGATTGATTTCTTCCCCACCGCAAGTGGGACTGAGATGTCCTCATTTGGGCCCTTGTGCTTGTTGACCTTTTTGAGCTCTGTGGACTATATCTTGGGTATTCTGTACATTTTTTTGGCTAATATTCACTTATTAGTGAGTACATACCATGCATGTCCTTATGGGTCTGAATTAGGATGATATTTTCTTGTTCTATTCATTTGCCTGCAAAACGCAGGATACCCTTGATCTAAGAGCTCAGTAGTATTCCATTGTTTAAAAGAACCACATTTTCTGTTTCTATTCCTCTGTTGTGGAACATCTGGCTACTTTCCAGCTTTTAGCTATCACAAATAAGGCTGCTATGAATATAGCAGAACATGTGCCCCTGTGGCATAGTGGGGCATCTTTTGGGTATATTCCCAAGAATGGTATTGCTGGGTCTTCAGGTAAATCTATGTCCAATTTTCTGAGGAACCTCCAGATTGATTTCCAGAGTTGTTGTACAAGTTTGTACTCCCACCAGCAATGGAGAAGTTGTCCCCTCTCTCCATATCCTTGCCAACATGTGTTGTCACCTGAGGTTTTGATCTTAGCCATTCTGATTGGTGTAAGGTGGAATCTCGGGGTCGTTTTGATTTGTATTTCTCTAATCACTAAGGACTTTGAACATTTCTTTAGGAGCTTCTCAGACATTTGAGATTCCTCTGTTATGAATTCTCAGTTTAGTTCATACTCACATTTATTGCTGCAATATTTACAGTAGCTAAGAAATAGAACCAACTTAATATTTTTGGATTGCTGCATGTAGGAAAAATAGGACAATGGCCTTTTTCGAGGTTTTAGTTTTTGGTGTGATGTTTCACATTAGATAATCAGCACAAAAATAATTGATATATACTGAGTATAGTGGCACATGACATTACTCCTAATAATCTGCAGGCAGAAGCAGACAGATCTCTGTGAGTTTAAGACCAGCCTCATCTATAAAGCAAGTTCTATGACAGAAAGAACTATAGAAATTTTGCACAGAGAAACCATGTCTTAAAAAACAAACAAGAAAACAAATAAATACAGTCAATACTACTACTACTACTACTAATAATAATAATAATAATAATAGACATAATTTAAGTAGGTATAATATTTCTTCCTTTGGGATTAAGTGGAAATGCTAGAGTAGCTAAGTATGCTACCCCCAAATATTTCAGGTTGACATATTGTTTATTTTGAGCTGGGGAAAATTGAAAAGATGCAGGTGAGAATTGGTCTTTGCTCATCTTCATTTGTACAAAAGCTGTATGAAAATTCTCAGGAATATTCCTTGCTCTACACTATAAAAAGAAAAGGATCAAATGTAATTTTCAGTGAAAATATTGAATTGTTATTAGCATACAGACCATAAACATTTATTTTACTTTAGTTTTTAATATATACACACTGTCATAATTTAATCAGACCTAAACTCTAAAATTTCTAGTTTCATGTCCATTGCCTACAATCTTATTAGTATTTTGAGGCTCCCATATTTTCTCAAGCTTTTGCTACCTCATTTTTTTGTATATAACTAATCATAAATATTTTTATACTTAAAATATCTTTTTTAAATCTTTAATCTTTTTTATAGTCCAGTCATTATCTCCCTCCTGTCAGCCCTCTGACTATTCCTTCTTTTTTCCCAATTTTCCTTCCTCCCATGTTTCAAAAAGGATGTCCCCAACCACATACCACCACATAGCACCCTCCCCACACTCTCTGAGGCCTCAAGTCTCTAGAGGGTTAGGTGCATCTTCTATCACTGAGGCCAGAACAGGCAGTAGTCTGCTGTGTTTGTATCAGATGCCTCAGACCAGCTCTTGTATGCTGCCTGGTTGATGGCTCAATGTCTGAGAGATCTCAGGGATGCAGGTTAGAGACTGCTGGTCTTCCTACTGGGCTGCCTTCCTTCTTAGCTTCTTCCAGCTTTTCCTTAATTCAACCGCAGGAGTTCCTGGCTTCTGTCCACTGGTTGGGTATAAGTATACACATCTTACTTTTCAGGATTTAAAATATAACAACAAAAGCAATCTGTGGTGATTGCCTGTGAATGTCTTCAATAGGCTAATTTACTTAGTACTTGGTTCCCAGTTAGTGGCACTGTTACATTGAGTTTGGAATGGACCACTTTGCTGGTGGGAAAAATTATGATGCTCAGGAGTTTCTTTGAGGTTTAAACTGATGTGAGCCATCAGGTTCCTGCACCTATAGCCATATTAGCTGTGTGTTGCCTTGCCTCTGTCCTCACATAAAAAGATCTAATCACTATTAAATCATACACCTTAATAGACTATTTCTTTTATAAGTTGCCTTTGTCATGATGATTCATCACAACAACAGAAAAATAAGTAATATAGAAGTATTTAGAACACAAAGATTATTTGAATTTCATACAGTGAATTCTATGAAGTAACTATGGCACTTCAATTTAGTAGTAGAAGATATGCTGAAGTTACAGGTGCATAATCACTGAAATATGAATTTCTTTCTACATGTATTATCTTCTCATAGACTGTGTTGTGTAGCCATTTACTCTTAACAACAACAACAAAAAATCCCTAGAGGGAAAAGGAAGGTTTAGAAGATTCAGGAAGTAACAGAAACTCACAATTCTAAATATGTTGCAATATTTACAACCCCCTGTTCATGCCCATTTTAAGCAGGAATAACTCCTGGGAAGGGTCCTCTTTGGGACATAATGAGTTGCTATAAGTCACACACTGCGTTCCCTGGGGATTCAGCTTTTGAGACATTTTCCCTTTGTGTTGTTACTGTTTCTCTAAGGATCCCCTCATCTACACCCTTGTAAGTAATCCCTATAAACCCGAGGTTAACTAAACTATGAATTCAGTCTTTTCATTGGTCTTTCATCAGTGGTCTATCTGGTTTGAACAGACAATTTTTCATGTGTCCTGAAGAAAAGCTACCGCACAATAGCATATAAATATATGTGAGGATGTATTTATATACCTACTTAGATAATTTTAACATAGTTTGCAAATGTGCTTGCGACTTAGCTGAGACTTTTGTCATTAAAATATACATGATAGAATATAACTATAAACAACATTCTTATATGTAATGCTAAGAATATGACTTTTAAGAATAATTTCTTCCTTCTTTCCTTCCTTCCTTCCTTCCTTCCTTCCTTCCTTCCTTCCTTTCTTTCTTTCTCTCATACAATAGCCTAGATTTTTTCCCAGTACATACATGTTTCACAGACATCTATAATTCTAGTTTCAGGAATTTAACATTTTCTTCTGAATACTCCAGATACCTGCCACCCAGCATATATACATGCAGACCAAATGCTCATACATATAAATACAAATAAGGAAATGTTTAAAATAAGAAATAGTAAAGCAAAAACACAATCTTGCCCATCACCTTTCCAGTCTGCACCTCTACCTGTACCTGTGGCAGACTGGAACACCAGATCCTCAATACCAGAGCAGTGCCTCTCTTTCAGAAGGACTCTCCAAACCTAGGGTAAATGTCAGGCTCCTGCCCCAATACTCACACAAGCTGGGAAATCACAAAACAGAGCAGAGCAGAGCAGACCAGAGCTCTGTCCCACCCTCTCTTGGCCACACTTCCCTCCTGGTTTGTAAGTCTACCTGCAATCAGACTGGATTGGAACACCTGTCCCCTATCGCAAATCACTGCCTATCTCCCAGGTGGCCTGGTCTAATCAGGGCCACAGGAAGCCTGCTCTAACAAGAGATTCAGAAAATCTTGCAATCCAGGAGGCCAGGAGACACATAGCACCACATTGCCTCCTGGTAGATCTGCTCTAATACAGGACAACCAGGCCATGTAACATCTGAGACAATCAGATTTCAAAAGACAAGCACAAGTATATAATCAAAAGAAGCCAGTGCAATTTGACACCATTACAACACAGTTCTCCTCCTACTACAATACCTAGATATCCTAACATACCTGAAGAGCAAAATTCTGACCTTAAATCCCATCTCATTAAAATTATAGAGGCCTTTAGAGAGGATATACATAATTCCCTTAAAGAAACACAAGTACAAGAACTTAAAGAGAAAACAAATAAATCTCTTAACGAATATAGGAAAATACAGTCAAACGAATGAAGGAAATGAAGAAAACTGTCAGATACCAAATATATATATATATATATATATATATATATATATATATATATATATCCAACAAAGAAATCACAAATGGAGGCAACTGTGGAGACAGAATACCTAGGAAATCTACCAAGACACAGTCTCAGTTCTAAATATCTATGCCTTAAATTCAACGTCACCCATATTCATTAAAAAAAAAAAACTAATAACAAAGAAACAAACAAAGCAAAGCAAAAATAAAAACAAAAAACTTTACAAAAGCTCAAAACACACATTGGAAATCACACAATAGTAGTAGGGGGAATATTGACACCCCACTCACATTTATGGATTGGTCGTCAAAACAGAAACTAAACAGACACAATGAACCTAACAGAAGTTATAAACCAAATGGATTTAGCAGATATCTATAAAACATTTTCCCCTAAAGAAAAAAATATAAATTCTCTCAGCATCTCACAGAATTTTCTTCAACATTCTTCATATAATTAGACACAAAACAAGTATCAACAGATACAAGAAGTTTGAAACTACCCCTTGCATTCTATCAGATCACCACTGACTAAGGTTGGTCTTCAACAACAACAGAAATAACAGAAAGCCCACATACTCATGGAAACTCTCTACTCAATGATAACTTGGTCGGGGAAGAAATAAAGTATAAAACTTTCTAGAATTCAATGAAGATAAAAGCAAAATATAGCCAAACTTATGGAACACAATGAAAGCAGTATGCAAAAGGCAATTTATGCACTAAGTGCCTTCAAAAAGAAATTGGAGGGATCCTACATTAGCAAATTAGTGTAGGAAGCCGCAGCTTGTGCTGGCAGCATCCGCCATTGCAAGATGGCGCTGGCATCTGGTGCTCCTCCTAGTAAACAAGTAAATTGCGCATGTGCTATGGTAAAAACGCGCCAAAATCAAAGCCCATCCCACAGCGTTTTGGTGGGCAACGATGTAAGCAGCCAATCAGAGGTGAATACACTGCTCTAAGGGTATATAAGCAGTGCCTTTTCTGGGCCTGGGGTCTTCCTCCATTTTCATTTGGAATAAACATTTTCTGCGGAAGGATTACACGCGGGCCACAAGTGGTGCCGAGACCCGGGAAAAATTCACCATCGCCTGCGCTGTTTGAGAAAACCCTCTGCTTGTGGAGTGGATCCAGAACCGCAGGACAAGGTAAAGCTCTGAGAGACATGTTTGGCCTTGATCTATTTCATCTCCCTCCCCAGTTGGCAGGAACTCTAGAAGCTCTCGCTATTGTGCTAGCGGCGTTCGTTCTCTTCCTTCTGGTTTTGCGGGATGAGAAATGCCACTCAACTGTAGTGGCCGGCCAGGGTGTGCTAGACGGATTACAGGCCAGCGGGTCAGAAACAGAGCAGCATAAGTGCTTAAGAGCTCAGAAAGAAAAAAGGAAAAAAGGAATGTCTAAGAAAAAAAGCGCTTCCAAAGACACACAAGTCCAAAGAAGCGAAAGATGAGGGAAAGTACGCCCTGGAGGAGGAACGTAGGAAAGGAGAAAAGGCCCCAGAAAAGAAACCTCTTTATCTGGTAAAGGAGCCGGAGGGTTTGGGGCTTGGTGGCTCTGAGACGGAGGAGCTAACTTCCTCTGAATGGGAGGATTTGGACGAAGAGACAGTCCGCTATGAGGAGGAAAGATGCCAGCCAGATGAGCAGCTGCCGCCGCGAAATCGAAAGCAAAGGAAAACAGGAGATAGGAGCCGCATGGCCTCTCGGCCTGTAGTGCCCTCCCAACCTAATGTTCCCTGCACACTTCCGCCTTATGCGGACAAGCACTGCTCAGACTCCTTCCTTTCAGGGGAAGACAAGAGAAGAATGTTACAAGCCTTTCCAGTATTTGAGGACGTGGGGGGAGGCAGTGTCCACGCACCTGTAGAATATGCCTCTATCAAAGAACTTGCTGAATTGGTTAACAAATATGGAGTTGATGCTAATTTTACAGTTATGCAGCTTGAGAGATTTGCCACTATGGTAATGGCTCCGAATGATTGGCAAAATACAGTAAAAATACAGTAAAAGCTGCTCTCCCTAATATGGGAGAGAGAGAGAAAGGGTTTTAGAAAAACAGTTGCCCTCTCTCTGAGCTGTGTCAGCAAAAAAGAATGAAAAGGCTATTTCAGAGCTCTCCTAGGAACAGAAGAGAATTCGGGAGACATCCTGAATTTCTCTGTAGCTCTTAGGTGTCCTTCTTTGTTGTCTGTCCTTGGCACACCAATGTCCACGTGTTTGTGTTTGTCTTTTGTTTCATTGTCTAAATGTTCTGTGTTTGTTACATGTTCAAAAGAAAAGATCGTTAAAACTGCTTGATCCAACTCTTGGGCTAGTTTAACTTTGTTTTAAAGGCAGTCTTAATTTACACAACAGAGGCTGATAAGTTACCCTACACCTGTAGCTAAGAGTTGAGCTGAGCTGAAAAAGCCTTTCCAGGAATTGATTGTTGGCATAAGCTGCTTTTAAAAGAGACCAGTAGCTTTTCGGGTTTTATAAAGAAGCTAAGAGTTGTTTTGTCCTAGAAAAATCTCTGTGACAAGGTGCTTTTCTCTTGAAATTACAGCTGGAAAAGGCAACAAATTTTGTTTGTTCTAAAAATAAGATATGTAGCCATTTCATTTTGTTTCTAATTGGTTTTAAAAGTATAAAAATGTTCTACATGTCTTGGTTATAGATTATTGGCTTAAATTATTGGGTGTGATTAGAAATTTACAACCTTGGTAACAGAAAGTTGGTGTAAAACTAACTCAGTGTTATAGTCATTCAGAAACCAGAAACCAGTATCTCTTAAATGAGATAGTAAAAACTGCTTCATACATTCATATATAAGAATTGGCACCAAAACTTTGTAACGTAAAGGTAATCTACTTGGTGTTGATTTTAGAAAAAATAGATTGTTTACATTGCTTCTGGTTTTGCTTCTCAAAATTAATGGTTATACTCTAATGTTACAAAAGAAATTTAAAAATTTAGTTAAACTGTCAGTATTCCATTGACTACAGTTGGCAGTTCAATTGTGAGTTTGGAATTCTTTGACTCATCCATGTTTATGGTTCAGAAGAGGATAGAGCAGAGTTTGCTATTTTGTCAGGAGGAGATTACTTGATTTGGAGCTCAGATTGGAGTGGTACGAGTAAAAATCATAGTGCCATGATGAATGCTCAGACAGGAACATAGACTGGGATCTTAACATGCTTCTAGAAGAAGGTCAGTGTGAAGGCAGTGTTAATCAGGTTGAACTGCCTACACAGCTCTCAGACCATACAAGCAAAGACAGACTTAGATACATACATCTTTGCGATGAAATTGCACCCTCATACAATCAGGGTCTGGCCATAGCTTACACAGAACCGTAGAGATAAAACATGTTTTAAATGTAGAAATTTAGATAGTTTTTAAAGTGACTGTCCCAGGAACAAAGGCTTGAGCAACAGTCAGGTGACCAAGGTTACAACGACAAACTTGTCCTTGGTGCAGGAAGGATAATCTTTGGGCCAGGCCTCAGGATATAGGCCAAGATTAAAAATATTTACATTTAAATTAAGGCTATACACAGAGTGGGCGAGGCAAGAGCTTGGATTTCAGACATTCCTTTTGTCCTGACCTGCCTCTAAAAGGGTGTTTTCTAGAATTTGTTTATTGCCTTGTTTGTTCCTTAGGGAGGTGTCAGCCTCAGACTCAAAAGAAATTCACAACAGCTTATGGGCCAGGAGTTAGAGATAATGAAAAGTTAAACATTTAAATCTCTCAGTGTATATTTTTCATTGTATATTTTGTTAGCTGATCTCTCTAAAAGAGTTTTTCTGTACGCCTTTGCCCTAATACAATGAGCTTTAAATTTTAGAGTGCTTATCACTCCAGAAAAGATTAAAAGACAATATCTTTTCAGTATTTGGGAACTTAGTTATATCTTAAACAGATTGTGGCACAGAAAATTCCAATAAGAATGGATAACTGGGACTAGAGAGATGGTTCCGCCATTAAAGTCTAGACTCACAACTAAAAATATTAAGAGTTCAATTCCCAGCAGCCACATGGTGGCTCACAACCAGTTGTAGTGGGATCTAGTGCCCTCTTCTGGCTTGCAGGCGTACATACAAAAAATGGTTTACTTTTAATGATTCTCAAAAGTTGTTAACAGATATTAATTGGCTAACACCTCATCTTCAGCTTACCATAGAAGAACGAAAACCTCTGTTGGATATTCTCAAGGGAGATGCAAGTCCTAATTCCCCTCGACAGTTAACTGATGAGGGATAAATAGCTTTGTAAAAGTATAGAGTAAGCTGTTAGTTATCAAAAGATAAATTATATAGACTATGATAAATTGTTGGCTGTTTACATTATTGCTACTCATGTGCTCACAACAGCCCTTTTGCAATACAAACACAGTTTAATTTAACCAGCTTACATTTCTCAAAAGTTTGGACAATTTTGTCGCCAAATGGAGGTGACCCATCTGACGGGTCTCCCTTATAGCCCTCAAGGACAAGACATTATAGAATGGGCTCATCACACTCTTAAGTCTTATCTAATAAAACAAAAAGGAAGAGTCGAGGAGGCTCTACCCTCAGTGCCACGAGTCACCATTTCTATAGCACTTTTTACCCTCAATTTTTTAAAAATCTGGACAGTCAGGGCCATTCAGCTGCTGACCGTCACTGTTTAGAGCCTGACAGGCCAAAAGAGATGGTCAAATGGAAGGACATCTTGACTGGACAATGGAAAGGGCCGGATCCTATTTTAATAAGAGCCAGGGGAGTGGTTTGTGTTTTTCCACAGGAAGAAGACAACCCGTTTTGGCTACCAGAGTGACTGACGCGATGACTCGCGATATTAGAAGATGACACCCAGGCGGACCCTCCAAACTCTGATGACAGCCCTCGTGCTGATCCAAGGGATACAGATTCCTAGTATATCGGGGGAACAATGATGGGCCATATTATCTGCCTTTCCAAAATCCATACCAGTCAGACATAATGTAGCTAATCTGTCCAGGAAATTGTTTCAATATCTTGCAGGAAATTGGTCAGAAAACTTCGATGAGACACTCAAAAATTGAGAGTGGCTGTGGTGGCCATCAACTCGACACGCATGGATCTGTCCCTGACTGAGGGACTCTCCTCCTGGATCTCTTCAGCTTTTCTTTTTTTCCCTTTTTTTTTAAGTGGGTGGGAGTAGGCCTGTTTGGTACGCCCTATGTTGCGGATTAGTGTTCATGCTTTGGTTGGTTTGCAAACTCAGAGCTCAACAAAATCGTGACAAGGCTATTATTGCCCAGGCGCTTGTGGCTATAGAACTAGGGGCTTCCCCTGCAGTGTGGCTATCACTGCTTCGAAAATAAGTAGTCTCCCCCTCACTAGTGGTGATGCTAAATGTTGGGCTGTCAGCCGTTGCACCCCAAGGGATTTGCCTATTGCACTGGGTCGGTGAGGAGTCTTGGCCTGGCTGGTCCTTGTCTGTGTAGCTCTGGTACCTGAATTTTGAGGCAAACAGCCCTTGCACCCCTAGGAGATGACTCAATTGCACAGGGATGGGTGTTTGCATCTCTTTCTGTTTCCCTTAGCCCTTGCACCCAGAGGACTTGTTTCCATTGCACCTGGTAGGGTAAGGGAGACCGTCTTAAACTATTAGTCCTTGATCGCTTATTCCCCCATGATAGAATTTGCTTGATCGGGCTTGATTTAGAGTCATATTGGTACCGTGCCAAACAGGCCAAGGGCAGCTCCATCTTCTCGTCTCCAGGCCAGCTGCCATTGGTCCCAACAACGGGAATAGGTTGATGCCATATGCCAGAGGTACAACACGAACAGTGAGTTTACCCGGTGACATTACGAGTGGCCACAACCTGGGGCACACATTCTGAGAATGCCAGGTGTGGGTGCGCGACCCTCGTAGCCTAAGACAGAGAGCTTACAATTCTTTGGTGCTGGCTATGGAAGAATGTCAGCTAGCCTAAGACACGGGACATTGACCAGTGCCTGTTTAACAAAACAAAAGGAAATAGCCAGTAGGCAGATTCCTCAGCCGCTGTACCCCAGGAGCTTTTGGTGAAGACACCCTATGAAGCCTCAAACATATCTGTACACAGTCCCTGCCCACTAAGGTGTTCGTTCCATGGATAGAAGGTCTGGTAAGTCAATGACGGAGCGGACGGATAAGCCTCGGCCACCTAAGACAGGGCAGCCCCGGGTGGGGAGGCTGACCCAGTGATGGGTAAGAGTTTGAGCACCGCCCTCCAAAGAGACTCAGACCCGCCATGAGATCCCCAAATATGGGAGTTACGAAACCTTCCCAGGGATCTCAACTACCACCCTCTGCAATAAAACAAAAAAGGGGAAGGTGTAGGAAGCCGCAGCTTGTGCTGGCAGCATCTGCCATTGCAAGATGGCACTGGCATCCGGTGCTCCTCCTAGTAAACAAGTAAACTGCGCATGTGCTATGGTAAAAACGCGCCAAAGTCAAAGCCCATCCCACGGCGTTTTAGTGGGCAACGAGTAAGCAGCCAATCAGAGGTGAACACACCGCTCTAAGGGTATATAAGCAGTGCCTTTTCCGGGCCTGGGTTATTCCTCCATTTTCATTTGGAATAAACGTTTGCTGCGAAAGGATCCTAGTGTGGTGTCCGCGTGTGTTCTTGCTGGCGAGACGATTACACGCGGGCCACAAATTAGCATTACACCTGAAATTTCTAAAACCAAAAGAGGTAAACACCAAAGAGGAGTAGATGGCAGGACCTAGTCAAATTTGGGGCTGAAATAAAACAATTAGAAATAAGGAGAATAATAAAAAAAATCAAGATAACCAAGAGCTGGTTCTTTGACAAAATCAACAAGATAAACCCACTCTTAGCCAAAATACCTAAAAGACTCAGAGATAGTATCCAAATTAACAAAATCAGAAAAGGAAAAGAGACATAACAATAGAAACTGAGGAAAACCTTTTTTAAAAATCTAATAACCGTTAATGTTAAAAGATTAGAGATCAGGAATTCAAGTCACATTCCTAAACCTAATAAAAACAATAGATAACAAACCAATAGTTAACAGCAAACTTAATAGAGAGAAAATGACAGAAATCTCACTAAAATCAGGGCCAAAATAATGGCTGCCCACTCTTTCTATACATCTATTCAATATATTACTTGAAGTTCTAGCTAGAGAAATAAGACAACAAAAGGAGATTAAAAGGATAAAAATTGAAAAGAAGTTTTATGGCATCATTATTATAGGATGATATGCTAGTATGCATTAGCTACTACCAAAATTCTATGAGAGAAATCCTACATCTGATTAACAACTTCAGCAATGTGCATGGATATAAATTTGACTGAAAAGAATCAGTAGTTCTCCCTTATACAAACGATAAAGGGGCTGATAAAACTTAGGGAAATAACACTGTTCATAGTAGCCATGAACAAGATAAAATATCTGTGTGTAACTCTAACCAAGCAAGAGACAAATCTCTATGACAAGAACATCAAATTCCTCAAGAAAGAAATTTAGGAAGACCTCAGAATTTAGAGTGATCTTCCCTGCTCATGGATCAGTAGGAATAACATAGGGAAAATAGACATCTTACCTAAAACAATCTACAGATTCAATGCAATTCCCATCAAAATTCTAACACATTTTTACAGACATTGAACCATCAATTCACAACTTCATACAGAAAACAAAACAAAAATCCTAGGGCAGCCAAAATAATTCTGAACAATAAAACAACTTGTGGAATAATATACTTCCATGACCTCAAGCTGTACTACAGAGCAATAGTGATAAAAACTGCACGGTATTGGTACCAAGACAGACAGGTTGACCAAGGGAATCAATTTTAAGACTCTGAAATAATCTCACACCCTTATGGACACTTGAATTTAGACAAAGAAGCCAAAACTACACAGTGGAAAAATTAAAAAATCTTCAACAAATGGTTCTGGTCTAAGGTGTGAATGTAGATGAATGCAAATTGATCCATATATATCACCCTGTACAAAGCTCAAGTCCAAGTTGATCAAGGACCTCAACATAAAACCATCTACTGAATCTAACAGAAGAGAACTTGGGAAATAGCTTTGAATGCATTGACACAGAAGAAAATTTCCTGAACAGAGCACCAATGCCTCAGGCTCTAGATCAACAGTTGATAAATGGTACCTCTTGAAAGTGTCCTTAAAGGACACTCTCAGTATTATAAACCAGAAATCTATAGATTGAGCAAAGACTTTCACTATTCATGCATCCTATAAAGATCTAATTTTCAAAATACATAAAAAACTCAAGAAGTTGGACTCCAACAAGCCAAATAATGTAGTTCAAAAAATGGGGTACAGAGCTAAACAGAGAATTCTCAAAAGAAGAATCATAAATGGTGGAGAAGCACTTAAGGAAAAGTTTACCATTTTTAGCCATCAGGGAAATTCAAATCAAAATGACTCTGAGATTCCGCCTTACACAAAACAGAATGGCTGAGGTCAAAGATCAAATGAGACTACATGCTGGCAAATATGTGGAGAAGGGGGAATACTTCTCTATTGCTGTTGGGAGTGTAAACTTGTACAACCACTCTGCAAATCAATTTTGCTTTTCCTCCGAAATTTGGAAATAGTTCTACCTGTAAACCCAGCTATACCACTCCACTCCTGAACATATACCCAAAAGTTACTCCATCATGTCACAGGAACACATGCTCCACTATGTTCATACCAGCCTTATTCATAAAAGACAGAAACTGTAAATAGCCCAGTTGTCCCTCAATGGAAGAATAGATTCAGAACATGTGGTTAATTTATACTATACAGCTATTAAAAACAAGGACATCTTGAATTTTGCACCAAATGGAGGAAATAGAAAATATCATTCTGAGGGAGGTAACCTAGACCTAAAAGTACATGCATGGTATGTACTCACTGAGAAATGGATATTAGCCCAAAATATAAAATACTCATGATACACCACAGAGAACCTAAGTATTTAAACTAAAAGAAAGGCCCAAATGAGGATGCTTAAATCACAGTGAAAAGGAGGAACAATAATCATGGAAGGCAGAAGAAGGGAGGAACCTGGGTGGGAAAGGAGAGTGAAAAGGGTCAGTTATGACAGAGACAGGAGAGTGACACAGAGGGCCAGGGGAATTAATAGACATATGTAGCTGCTGATGTGGGGTTGTGGATTCAGTGTGGGTGACCTTAGCTGAAATGACCAACAGTGGGAATATGGGACCTGAAGAGACAACCTCCATTAGTCAGAGAGGACCCCCAGTGGAGAGACAAGAACCCCAACCCACCTATAAATCTTTTAACCTTGAATGCTCCTGTATAAAGAAATACAAGGACAAAAACCCTTCCCTTGGGGCTCAGGGAACCCTGAAGAAAAACAAGAAGAAGAATCTTAAGAGCCAGAGGGAATTGAGAACACCAAGGAAACAAGGCCTTCTAATCACAGCAGGAATAATGTTCTTATGAACTAACAGAGTCTAGTAACATGCATAAGACTGTTGTATATAGGTCTGCCAGATGAGATCTCAACACTGATAAAGGAAGGAGTCACAAGCCCCAATCTTTAACCCAGGAGTTATATCCAAGTAAGTACCACTCAAAAAAAAAAAAAAAAAAACCCATCATTTTCATCAGCCGTCTCACTAGATATACAAACCACTCATCATGCCCAGCAGTAGGTAACAAATACAAATTCAGCACAGAAAAAGAAAAAAAAAAAGAAAAAGAGGAGAAACACACACACACAGATACACATGAGGTTTTTTTTTTAAATCTCATAATGTTTTGTTTTGTCAGTATTTCTTCTTTAAAATTAAATTTTTGTGTATATATCATGCCTTCTGGCTTTGAGATTTTATGGGAATCCTGTGTTTAAGACTGTATGTTTATTTCAGTGTCAATCTGTGTTTCTTGTGCTTTTTTCTTTTGTTTGTTTTGTCCTATTTTGATTAACTTGTTTTTTTATCTTATTTTATTAGTTTTCTTTAGATACTTTTCTATTTTTAAATGAGAAACAGAAAGGCTGTGGATTCCTATAGGAGCTAGGTAGGGAGAATCTTGCAGGAGTTCATGGAGAGAAAATAGTAATTAGAATACATTACATGAAAAAATCTATTTCATTAAAAACTATAAACTCCTTAGTTATTAGTATTTGTCTATGGATTAAGCAAATTTCTGTAGTCTTAACTGTGGCTGGCAGCATCTACAGAGCCTGTTCAGAACAAAGCCAGATGGAGGGAATGTGGACCTAAGCTTCCATCTTTAATCTAGGAGCTATCTCCAACTGACAATTCAATTTCTTGCAAGGTCAATTTTATGCAGAAAAAAAAAATGTCTGTATGAAAATGTTATTTTGAGCAAAAATGAAAATTGTGAGCAACATACAAATGTATGGTCATGGTTTGAATATGCTTGACCTAGGGAGTGGCACTATTAGAAGGTGTGGCCCTGTTGGAGTAGGTGTGGCCTTCTTGGAGTAGGTGTGTCACTGTGGATGTGGGCTTTAAGACCCTCCTCTTAGCTGCCTTAAAGTCAGTATTCTACTAGCAGCCTTCAGAGGAAGATATAGAACTCTCAGCTCCTTCTGTACCATGCCTCCCTGGATGCTCCATGTTTCTGCCTTGGGGACAATTCACTCCGAACCTATAAGCCAGCTCCAATTAAATGTTGTCCTTATAACTGTTGCCTTGGTCATTGTGTCTGATCACAGCAATAAAACCCTAATTAAGGCATGAAATAAATTAAAAAAAAACACACACACAGAGATTAAATTAAGAATAAAAATCTGCAACTGACATGGGTAAAGGGTTAGAGGGCATCTCCAGGATCAGACATGGCCTGGAACAAGGGAGGACCCCAGGAATCAATGAGGGTGATCATCCCTGTGACTCAATACACTGGGGATATTGAACCTGAAGAAGCTACCTCCTATATCCAGAAAAAAACTCCAGTGGAACAATAGAAACCAACCCATATACAAAACGTTCAACCCAAAATGTATCCTGTCTAGATGTAATACAGGCACAGTAGAGGGAGCAGAGACTGAGAAAATGGCCAACCAATAACCAGCCCATGGGCAAACACCAAATCCTAACAATATTAATGATATTCTCTTGTGCTTACAGCTAGGAGCATGCTGTCCTCTTAGAGGCCCCACCCAGCAGCTGACTCAGACAGATACAGAAACTCACACTCAAACACTGAATGGAGCTTGGGGATTCTTATAGAAGAAGGAAGAAGGATCATGAGTACCTAAGGGAATAGGAACTCCACAGGAAGGCCTATAAAGTCAACTAACTTGGACAGTTGGAGATCTCAAAGTCTGAACCACCAAACAAAGAACATACCCAGGCTGGACATAGGCCTCCCCACTGACTTGTAGCATATTTGCAGTTTGACCTACATGTTGGTCCTGAACAACAGGAGCTGGGGCTATCCCATGAACTGTTAGCTGTTTGTGGAATATGTTCTACCATCTGGGCTGCCTTGCCTGGCCTCAGAGGGAGAGGAAGTCCCTAGCCTCCCAGAGACTTCAAGTGTCATGGTGGGAGAATACCAGGGGGCCCCACTCACCCAGAGTGGAAGGGGAAGTGGGTAGGAGGGAATATTGTGAGAGGAGGTGAAACAAAGTGTGTCAATGACAGAGATATAAAGTGAATAAGTAAAACAACAAAAAATTAAAATAATTTGAAAAAAACATCACTGAATTATATAGCTAATACAGGATGATTAATAATTAACACCATGAATCATAAAATTATCATTTCTTACATTTAATTTTTTCAAGATTATGGAAACAAATAAAAATATGTTATACATGAGTAATAGTACCAAGGTCAATTTTGATAATATACTCCTTACATTCCAGGTGAATCTCTATGAGTTCGAGACCAGTATAATCCATAAAGTGAGTTCCAACCCACCTAGGGCTACATAGTGGCTCCAATTTTTAAAACTGAAATTTATCTTTTGTCTTTCTCTTTTAACAATGAAAGAGAAAAATGTCTTTTGTGATTAACAAAAATATAGTGTCTAATATTTTTCCAGAAAAAAGTAATTTATTAATCTATAAGTATTGTTCTTCCTTGAAGAATTACTGTATTAAAGGTGCTACATTCAAATATCCTAGTTTGGAGAATTTATAAACAATACAAATTTATTTCTGCAACCAAATTACTAGTAGATTTGATGACTGAAAAATTTTGATCTCTGTTTCATACATAGTATTATGTGAACATTCTTTTATATGGCAGACAAGTAAAGCAGTTGCTTTCACTGTTTGTGTCTGACTGCACAATATTCACTAATTTTTTTTCAGTTCTCAAAAAGCTCTATCACTTGAGGCCATCACAATCAGAATGAGGTTCCAATATATGACTCTAAAGGGAATATAAATATAGAAACTATAGGAAGAAGACATTTTAAAAAATATATGAATACTTTCAAATAGATTGGTCTGGTACACGTGAGTTAATACATTTGGCTGATATGGAAAAATTGGGAAGTTTCCTTTAACTATTTTATCAAAGTTTGCTTTCTGGGAGCTTACAAAGTTGATTCTTGTTTATAAATTTTACAGTTTTGATCAAACTTTGATGACAATAACATATATGTAAATGCAACTGCAGTGAAACAATATCATATTTTTCTGGTTTTATCAACAAACACCTTAGTTTCATAATTTTACATTAACACTGTTATTGAAATATAATGGTAGATTAAATCAATCTTTGACTATCCTTAATGGTTTATTGGTAAGAAATATTATCAGTTCTAAATAAGTAGTCATCACAATGATTTTTAAAATCCATTTTGTCACATTATTTTAAAGATCCTCAAATCAGTAGTAGGTATCTTGCAAAGACCACTCAGACAAAATTGTGATGATTCTTTAAAATTGGAAACTTACTGAATATCAACAATGCCAAATTTAATGAAATGCAACATGGCCTTTATATTTAAAGATGTTAGTTATATATATATAATATTGAAACACTCATAACATTTAATATTGAAACACTCATAACCTTGGGACTGAGCAGTGGTATAGAATATGTTTATCAAAAAAGGCTCTTTACCATATGGTGTCCAGAGTGAAACAGGAGAGACAATAAACTAGTTATAAACTATTGTTACGTTTATTTATGCTTATTAGATTGAAGCAGCTCACTTCCTTATACATAAAACTGTAGAGTACAGAATGTAGAAGGGAGAGAGAGGGAGGGGGAATAAACACACACACACATACACAGAGACATACACACACATATACTCATTTCATTTTCTTATATTTTCTCATCCTAAACCATTTCAAAAGAAATTACCAGTTTCTCAATATGCATCACTTTTGTTTAAAGCAGACAAGTGACTGGTTGCTAATAAGTAAAATGGAAATAAATATTGTGCATAATATTTTGATATCAATGTATAGAATTTTTTAGAGCTCGTTTATGTTGCCATGGCATTACACAGTCACAGATTTCAGGAATCTGAAGAAAAATCACACTTGATTGTGGGTTATACTGAAATAAAAGTCCTTGATCTTCTGAATGTAACATCTACAAAATAGGGAGTACTGTCTTTCCTTTTATTTTTCTTTTTCATATTTTGCTACCTGTCTTAATTCTAATATTAGTATGTTAGTTTCTGGAAAAAGAAAATTATGTGTTTGAAAGAAAATTTATTTAAGGTACATAATTTTTAATTCATACAGGACTTTTAATTTTTTTATTCATCATTTACAGACAGGGAAGTGTCATAACAACCATGTTGGGGTAACATAATAAGGTTGTAGAGTGGTGCTCTCCAGACAATGAACTTAGATCATTCTCCTTTTTAATACCTTGTAATGTTAGTATCTACCTTCACAATTTTTAATAATTGAACCTTGTGAAGTTAATGATCAGTGGACAGAGTAGCAAAATTACATATAAGTGAAAATGCACATGTGTATCATACAATATATGATATAGCTGTCTCCTTAGAAGTCTGTCAGAGCCTAATATATACAGAGGTGGATGCTCACAGATAACATTTAACTGATCATAGGGTTCCCAATGGAGGAGTGAGAGAGAAGACTGAAGCAGCTGAAGGGTTTTGTGGCCCCATGGTGAGAGCAGCAATACCAACAAACCAGAGGTCCCAGGGTCTAAACCACCAGCCTGAGAGCACATAGGGAGGGATCCATGGCTCCAGCTGTATATGTAAGGGAGGATGGCCCTGTAGGGCAAACTTGGGAAAGGAGATCCTTGGTTCCATGAAGGCTGGATGCCATGTGTGGGGGAAATCATGAGTGTGGAGGTGGGAGTGCAGGGGTAAGTAGGGGCACATCCTCATAGAAGCAGGAGGAGGGGGGATGGGATAGGGTTTTTCTGGGTGGGTGTGAAATGGGGAAAGGGGATAATATCTGGAATGTAAATAAAATATCCAGTAAAAAATTTAAAAAAGAAGCATGTTGCTAACACAATGAAGGAGTATAATTGGCTTTTTGCTACTTTGTGGGTTCTTCTTTCTTCCACCCTTTTCCATCCCTTTCTGTTCATCCTTTCAATGCCCTAACATTTGATAAGAGATTTTTCAAAAGGATAGAGTAGAAAAGAATGAGATCCATAAATTAAGTCAGAGGTCAGAAAGGGAGCAATATTATTGCTAGACTACATTCTGCTGATTAGAGACATGAAATTCCTTGGAGTAAGTTTGATCTTTGCTGTCAGAAAACTAAGTTCTTCTTTTTTGTTTTTAATTTTTTCTTGTGATTATTTAACAAACTGTGAACTTCAGTGACAAATAGCAACAACCAACCAACAGCCAAACAAGAACCCGCCAACAACCCACCACCATTCTTTAGGCTCTTGCATTTATAAAACCCTCTGAAGTGTCCCCAGATTTCCAAATATCACATAATCACAGAAGCTATCTGCAGCTGGCAAAATCATAGCCCTGCTAGGGCATAAGCAAAACATACTCAGTTGTTCTGGACAATATGAAACAGTCTCATATCCTACACCTGTGATTAAAACAGAAGCATATTCTTGTAATATTTCTGTCTTTTTTAAAGAAAGCAAAATTCCAGAATTCTCACTACTCAGGAGATTTATTTTTAAAGTTCAAACTTAAAGTGTGTTTTTCTGAAGAGAATAATTATTATGAAAAGCAATATGGTCAAAAAAATGATAGCAAGCTTGGTTTAAATTGAGTAAAAAAAAGTGTATGTTAAATTGAAATCGGAATAAAATCTACAAGAAAATAGAAATGTATACAAATAGGAAAACCTCAGAGAAATATAATATTTAAAATACATATATAAGAAGTGTCAAATGCAAACTTTTCCCATCAAGCATTATTTTTCCATAGCAAATTTCACCAAGAGATAGTAATATAATTCAAAACCTGTAGACGAATTTTGTTCTAATACTATGGCTGCTCTGGCAAGGGATCTATCTCATCCAAAGACCTTCCAGGTCTATGTACTCTACCCTGAATACAGACATGCCCTGGTTTGTAGCATGCTCTAGATAAAATATAGATACACCCTTATTACACATATTTAACCCCTAACAATGAAGGTAGGGTTAGTTTGTAGAATGAAGCAGCCATGTTTGAAGAGCTATCTAATCTAGCAGTGGATAAAGTGACAAATTAGAAATCTTAATTAGGGTTTCCATTGCTATAAAGAAGCATTGTGATCAAGTCTACTCTTATAAAGGCAAACATTTAATAGGTAGGGGTTTACAGTTTCAGAGGTTTAGTTTGTTATCATCATAGTAGGAAGCATGGCAGCATACAGGCAGACATGGTGCTGAAGAAGGAATTGAGGATTATGTATTTTGAACCTAAGGCAAGTGGAGAGACTATCTTCCTAGCAGGTAGGAGGAGCGTTCAAAAGCCCACTTCCACAGTGATATACTTCCTCAAAGAAGGTCTCACCTACTACAATAAAGCCACACCTCCTAATAGTGCCCCTCCCTGGGCCAAGCATTTTCAAACCGCTGCATCAGAAAAAGATTTGACAGAATGAGTTAAAGATGGAATACACCCAACTCTCATGAGCACAGCCCAGGAAAAAGAAGGTACTTAAGAGAGCAGTGAAGAGTAACTAAAGAATTTAGGAAAGTTCAGTGAGTACACTTCAGTTGAGTTCAGGCAATGCATTAGAAATCAGTTGACTTAAATGCATTTTAGTTCATGGAATTCAGAGGCAGTTTTTCTAAGCAGGGCAACTCAGTCAGAAGCCCAGAGAAGCCAATTTGTATCAGTCAGCATGGACAGATGATTGGGCCAGAACAGTTCAGATGGACCAGCCAACCAGAGTTCAGAAAGAAATAGAAAGTATGAGTTTATTCAGCAGTATACCCCAAGATGACAATTACATCAGGTAAACAAAATCTACATTTACAAAAACTAATGTTGAATTTGAAAAAATAAAATAACTACTCGTCATCAATATTCATATTCAATTTTATCAGCTATAATTTGCTAAAGAAAATAGTGTGAATTCATACATTGTTTTAGTTTGAGTTATTTTTCTGTGATAAAACAACATGAACAAAATAAACATGAAGAGGAAAAGTTTTATTGGGCGTATAATTTCATCAATGAAAGAAGTGAGGATAGGAACTCAAACAGGGCAGAAACATGGAGGCTAGAGCTGATACAAAGGCCATGGAGGGGTGTGTATACTGGCTTGTTCTTCATGGCTAGGTCAGCCTGCTTTCTTATATAACACAAGACCACCAGCCCTGGTGTAGCACCAAGCACAATGGCCTTGGCCATCCTACATGACTCACTAGTTTAAGAAATGCCCCCACAGGCTTGTGTACCAAATTATTTGGAGGCATTTTCTTAAATAGGAATCCCTACTTTCAGATAACTCTAGCTTGTGTTAAGCTGATAAAAAAAAAATTACCCAGGTTAGACATAAAGGAAATAAGTGTGCATATAATAAATTTAGGACTGGAATGGATATATAGAAAGTTAGGTACATAAAAGTTCATAAGGCTGGGTGTAGGCACAATGATTTTGTATTCTGTAAAAGGATTATCCTTGTATTATTCAAATGCTGATTTCTCTATCCCACTATCTCATTTCAATCCAGGCACACCATTGTAATGCTTAGGTTAAGAATGTCTTAGTTCAAGTTTGGGTAAACATTTGTCCTCATTTCTTCTCTGACTTACCAATATAATCTTATCAACTAATGGCTGGACAGAACGGAGAATAGGGCCATAATTCTCCCAGACAAATGAGGAATAAAGAGTAGTAAGAGAGGATTCAGCCATGAGCAAGGCAGGAGAGGACATCATGGAAGAACATACCTGAAGCCCAAAGAGAAAGATCAATAATAAAACGCAAGTGTCTGTGGGATTTTTGTCTGGGAGGTAGCCAGATTAGCTTAGAGGATAGAATAGATCAATTGTTGCTTAGGTTTTGTGAGATAAAGCTTGATTAAATAAGTTTGAGTCACATTCACTTAGGAGCTAGCCATGGATAATAAGAAACACTACCTCTTTAAAAATACTATTAAAACTAAGTTAGTAGAGAACTTGAAAATTATAGAGAAAAGAATTTTATGTAGATATAAATTTCCCAGAGTACTGTGCTAGAGCCCCTAACACCCTCCAAATAAATACCCAAGAAAACAAAAATACTCTCCAGAATATAATCGGCATTGGGTTCAAGAAATAGACACCCTCTCTATGGCTGAAAGGATTATGTTTCAGATTCTAAAACAGTTGTTTTAAATTTACAGTCAGTTAGAGTATATGCATAGCCCCAAAAGCAAGATGGGTGGTTAAGGTAAAAGACAGCTTAAAAAAAATACTACCTTGATTTCATCTTTTTAATGTTTGTTAGTTTCACATTAAGAAAGTGAATGAACTGGACTTTACTTTCTTAATTTCATTAGTTTACTCTACCTTATTGTCAGTTCACCGCATCATGATTCTCTTCTCACCTTTCTGAGAATTCCACATATGAATTTTATATTTATTTCAATTTTATATCTTCCCCTCCAAAACCTCTCCTGTTCCCCTCCAGCTCCTTCTTAAATTCAGTTTTTTATATTTTTAATTATTACTATTGCATTCATATTATAATACATATAACCTCCTGAGTCAATTTAGATTTACTTATATGTACATGAATTTACAGGTAAGTACTTAGGATCAGGAGTTTCTGTCCCTGGAGAAAACTGATTCTCCCTCACCAGCCTGTCAATTTCATGTAGCTCTTCACTTCTGGATGAGGCTTTGTGAGTTCTCCCCAATCCACGTTAGCAAATTACCTGATTTTTACATTAGTCAAGTCATTTAGATACTCAAACTGTTGAGATTTCTTAGTTGTAGCTTTCCTAACCTTTCTAGATGACATAAATGTCCAGTAGACACCCTGTTCCATTTGCTCTTATAATCATTCTGCTTCGTACCATATTCCTTTGAACCTTAAGTGCAGGAGTGGTATTGTAGATGTGTGAATTGGAGTACAGTACTAGGTATGAATTCTCTCCCATTGAGCAGGCCTTAAATCCAATTATACACCTGTTAGCTTAATTTTAACAAAGTAGTGTCAAATATTTTGAGAATATATTTCTAAAACATTCCCATTTGAACATATGTCATGGTGCCTTTTCGAAAATCTACCACATCTCCTGGCATGGTAAAAGGGAAATAAATAAATAAATAAATAAATAAATAAATAAATAAAATGACCCTTTGTGTCATTTACACAGGAGTAGGCCTGATTTGTTCAGGAAATTTCTCATCTCTAAACTGGTCTCATATGATTTCTATAAATAAAAGCTGTCCTCTTTATTCACTGAACAGCACAACAAACCAGGAGCCACAAAGAAATTGAGAACATTTCTTTTAATCAAATTTTTCAGCAATCTCACACTCCAACAAGAGAAAAAATTGTTTTTCATATTACTTACACAAAATGTTACACAAATTCACAAACAGATGTAGAATCAACAACAAATTCATAATAGAGTTATGACTTAGTTTAAGAGTTAACAACTTAGTATTCAACATTGTAATTATGGGAAAGAGGTATGGATATTATACAAGACAGAGTAGAAAACAATTTAATATTCTTCAGCCATTACTTTCTATCTAACTACATAATTTATTATAGAGCTGGGAACTCTGGCTTTTCTGAATTTAATATCATCAAGTATGTTTCAATATATCTCATTTAAAGTAATCTCACATCTGAGAAATGATTTATGTGCATGGTATATAACTGACTCAAATCAACAGCATAAGAACACATGATCTAGGCATGTTAGGATGTTTCTGCTGGTAAAAGCACTTGCCAAGCCTGCCTACATGATCCTTATGATGATGGAAGGAAAGGAGAAAACCGTCTCCTGCAATATGTACATTTCCATATAAGAAAATAAGCACAAATATACAATAAATAAATAAATATATCAATAATAAAAATAATAAGTAATCAGTTAGTAAATGAGGAGAGGATTGAAATGCATACATTTGAAATGATTATTTATAAATTACAAATGATTATAAGACAAATGCTGACTACATTTAGCCAACAGAAAAAATACAAATAAAACTACAATGAGAACTTTTTTAATGCAGAGCAGAATAGAGAGCATAAATAAAATTAAAACCAAGAAATCTTGAGGATGTGTGTGATGTGCACTTATACATCCTTACATAATACTGATTGGGATGTAGTTCAGTAATAATGGAAAGATTATGGCGATTTGTCAAATATAAAGTTAGAATCCCACATGATCCATTCATAGAATATATGTCAGTATATCATAGAAATATGTGTATATTAATGTTCTTTGAGACATTACATTCAATACCCAGGTTATTGAATAATAATGTAAATATATAATTATAATATAAATAGTGAAATATATGTGAAAGAGAGAAATAAATGGATGCTTTTATAACATAAAATTCGATGTTATTAAGTCAAAGATGAACAAAACTATGCTATTTGTAAGAAAATAGAAGTAAAGATCATCTTTAAGTAAAAACTGAAGGACGTTAGGGCAAAGAACTAGGCCTAGAGAAATAGCAAAGAGAACTAAAACTGTGATAAAGGAACAAAATATTGAAATGTGTGTGTGTGTATGTGTGTAAAAACCAACATGAAGAAAGACATTGGTTTGTGTAATAGTATATACTAAGAAAATTAAAGGAAGTATTAAAGGAAATTCCAAAACTATTTATGGTATCTACTCAGTAAGCTGCAGAAGTACTATGTGAACCTAAGAACTAAGGCTTTGTACTGAGTATCTACTAAGAAAAAGACAAAGACAGAAGAAAGAGACATGCTTCTGTGTTCTTATGATATCTTGTTTCCATTTCTCTATTCTTTCCTTAATTTCATTCATCAAAGCACTGAAAATATCTTTGCAGCTTTGTCCATCTCTGCTTTAATGATTAATATTATAATTAATAAAGGACTGAAGGAGCTTGAGGGGGTTGCAACCTCATAGGAAGAACAACAATATCAACCAACCAGACCCCACAGAGTTCCCAGGGACTAAACCATCAACCAAAGAGTACACATGGAGGGACCCATGGCTCCAGCTGCACATGTAACAGAGGATGGCCTTGCTGGGCATCAATGGGAAGAGATACCCTTGTTCGTGGAAAGGTTTGCTGCCCCAGTGTAGGGGAATGCCAGGGCTAGGAGGCAGGAATTGGTGGGTGGGGGAACACCCTCATAGAATCAGGAGGAGGGAGGATAGGATAGTGTGCTTCCAGAGGGAAACCAGGAAAGGGGATACCTTTTGAAATGTAAATAAATAAAATATCCTATGAAAGAAAAAAGTAAACTTAGTATTTATGAAATATGTACAGTCAGACATTTCTAATGATGTTTGGATTAAACAATGGGCTATGCATAATTGTGGTTCCATAAGTTAATTTTACATAGTGATATTATACCTATTTTAGTTTATGTAAATATATGCTATTATGCTTCCATAATGATGAATTGAACTATTTCATTTCTCAGTCATATGGTAATATGTAAATGCATCTTTAATAAATTAATATTTAAATAATTTAAAATGCTGTTTTTTTCTGTAAGTCAAATTTGATTTCATTGGTTTCATTTCTATAGTATATATCAACATCTAGTAGAGACGACACATAAAATACAAAATGTTAACTATCATAATGTCAATCTAAAAGGTATGTGTATGCAAGTTGACCTTATCACAACTTTATATACCATTTAAAAATTCATTTTGAAGTTACATTTAAAATGCTGGGGAAGAAAGTTTCTTTACCTCACTCACTCTTAAAATGAAATCCTCATTTCTGTTCTTCTGATTCCCATTACCCACAGGCAACAAAATTATGTTTTAGGAGAATCACTTTCGTATACTTTATTGATAAGTCTTCCTTAATTTACATAGGTCCCTATGAAGCAGCTACCTTAAATATTACTTTAAAATATCTATTAACATGTAATCTTTGTCTATCTCAGTTTAACTTAGTTTATTTGACCAGGAATCTGTCATTTCTTCACCTTTGCTTCTATTTTCAGCTGTGATCTGCATATGGGGTAATCTTCTTTTCAACATAAAAAAAGATGCAAATCTAAATTGCTGTTTTAGAACTTAATTGTTATTTTCTTCTTCAGAGTTTTCACTGAAGGCTTCAACTATGAGCATGTGTCTTCCTCACAAGCCTAATTAAAACAAAATAAATGAATGTGTGACAATTAGCCCCTAAAGCCTTTTCTACAATGGTTGTTGCTAAATCTATAATGTGGTTTTGATCCAACATTTTGTCCTTGATATCCACAATGCAATTTTAATTCAACAAAAAATGCACTATTAAAATATTTTCTTCTATTCATTTTATAATTGTAACGCATAAATTTTCTCTCATAATTTTTCTTTGTTCTTGATTTCCTATGTATACAGCAAAATATAATTATATCCACTAGTGACTATATTTAATATGCTATAAATTTTGTTTGATCATTTAATTTTCATTTATTTCTTATATTGACATTGTTATCAATTTGATTGAGTGTATTCATTTTAATATTTTCTTACTTTGATAAAATAATCTCTTCTAGTTTTGTGGTTCTAAAGGTAGATATTAATGTTATACATTTCTTTGATTTTTTATATATATCCATAGCATACACAAAAAGAAAATTTTTATTCTGGATAGTATTACATTACAATCCAATTTTTGATAAGTTGTATCACATTTATAATACTTTATAATATTTGAGTTTCTCTACTCATTTCTTAGTTACATTATTTTAAAATGTGTTGTAGAAGTTACCTTTTAACTTATGGCATGGAATATGATGACAAAGAACAACTTAGATAAGACATAGTTGTTTCTTTTGGCTTACAGGTCCAGAGTTAGATTTGTAGCGAAAACTTGAGGGCAGGCAGCAGGAGAAGCAGCTGATTGATTATATCCTTCAACCACACACAGGATGAAAAAGGAAAAGAGAACAAGAAGTATATCAGGAGAGAATAAAACCTCAGATCATAGTGTCAGTTACATAGAACATTTTAAGTTAAAAATACTATGGATGAAATTAATAAATTACAATATATCTACAACATATTAAAGTCCATACCAATTATTGCAATATTATAAGGAGAAAAGTATTATAAAATGATAATAAGAGTATGTGAATCAAGCTATTTAGAAAACTAATTATATGTAACTATATTATATGAGTTAAGTTACTCCTACAGGGAATTATAACACATGGTAGCTTGTTATAATTATAGTAATCATACAAGACTGAAGATAAGAAAATTTTATGACTATTTAGCTCTAGATTACTCACTGTCATCTTAAACTAATTTTAAATTGTATGCCACACATCAATAATAAGACTAATGTTACTTATCAGGAAAAACAAGAAAGACTTCAAAATTATATATATGTATGTATGTATATGTATATGTATATATATATA
>NW_021604563.1:11557789-11595933 GCF_004785775.1 Grammomys surdaster
TATATGAATTTTATTCTCAACATAAAACAAAGATGCAAATCTAAATTGCTGTTTTAGAACTTAATTGTTATTTGATTCTCCAGTGGCTTCAATTATGAGCATGTGTCTTCCTCATAAGCCTAATTAAAACAAAATGCAAAACGTATGTATGTATCTATGGCAATTAGTCCATATATATATATATATATATATATATATATATATATAATGCATACACAGTATCATATCCTTTAAGCCCAACCCTTTAATAAGATTGTACATCAGAGAATCAGAATTACAGTCCAGCAATATATGATAAATTATTTATTTATTTATTTTGAATCAGTACACATGAATTACTTTACAAATACATTTGGATATTACTGGTCAGCAGCATTCCAGTTAAAATTTATAATATATGATAGTTTATTTTGATTCACTACATGTGAATGATGTTAGAAATACGTTTGGATGTGTGTATGTATGTGCGTGTGCGCATGTGTGTGTGTATGTGTGTGTGTATGTGTTAAACTAGGAAGCACAATGGGTTTGTGTGCCTATTTAAGATCCTTACAAATTATTTGAATATAGAATTATGAATTGCTGAAGCATATAGATTCCATCTTGATTTTCTATTTTTTATTGCTCATAGCATGATGAGCATGCTATAATTGCTATTATGCTATTATGATATTATTTCATGCTACAAATTATCAAATGTAATTTTTTAACTACATCCTTCTGAATTTATCTAGCTTCCTTCTACTTTCCTACACTGAGATAACATTTAGAGTTGTCTTTGCCTGTCAACAGTTATTCCTTTAATACTTTCTTATATTTTCCATTAAATAGCTCAAAGTTATTAATGCACTTTTTAAGTGGTTTGGATTTGTTTTTAAGTATTTTTGCTATAATATAAAAATAATCAGTATAATGGCAGTATAAGTAAATACAGAACAGTCATACTAGTATTCCAAAGTATTTATTCATTTTGTATCATATCCTGTAAACCTTACTCTTTAATAAGATTATACATCAGAGAATCAGAATTACAGTCCAGCAATATATAATAGTTTGTTTTGATTCAGTGCACATGAATGACTTTACAAATACATTTGGATAAAAATAAAAGCTGTACAATTATACACTATGCTCAATTGCTGATAGTATAAGTCAGATTTAAAAAAAAAACATAAGTCATTTAAAACGTATTAAACTTCAACTTTTCCCAAAGGAACACTTTAAAATAAATTTATTTATAATATAATACTCTGCATTTCATATACTATTGACCTGATCTATATTATCCCCTATTTTTGTTGACTTTAGTGAATAAAATACTGCCAAGAATCCACTAAAATAAAAAGATCTTTTACTCAGTGCTATAAATTATACAGTTATAATACAGTTATATAGCTTTGAGAGGCTTGTGTATTTTATGAGTTAAATTAGATATAAAATGGTTATGAAACTCAATATACTATGTAATTATAAATATTTACTTTGGTAAATTTTAATTACAGAATGATTACCTATTACTAGAAGGTAAAAAAGAAATAACATAAACAATCACTTCTTTAAAATAGTAAAAGACTGCTAAAAGAAAAACTGATGAGACTGATACTCTACACAATTATTTCTTTGACTTATTGAAAAAAGTACAAGCAACATTATACAACAGAGAACCAGTTAGTATAGAATATATGTTAGTGAGCAAGTTATTTGGCTTCTTTATTATCTCATAACACAGACATACAATTTTCTGTGAGTATTTTTTTGAGAAATATTTAAGAGCAATTTTTATTTCACATACAAACAATATTAAAATGAAGAGGAGTTAGAGGGTCATAAGTACCAATTCCAAAAGAAACTCAGAACAACTGACTAATTATGGTGCCTTTTAACATACCAAATTGTCTGCTGACCTCCAGACTCACTCACCACCTCCTCTTCTCACCATGGCCCCTAGCCTACCTAAACATCTACAGTTTATAATTTTCACTTCCTCCAGCTTCTCATTCATGTATAACCCTGCCATTTTGGCCATTTGCCCCTCTGTTTGTCCCCTCTCTTCTTTGCTCTCTTGCTCTCACAATGCAAATCCCCTCCTCATTTCTCTCCTCTCCTGGACAAAAATAGTTAGGTTAAGTCTATTAACCACTGTTTAATCTAAAAACTTCTTTCCCTGTTCTGTATTCCTTCAGATGCCTCTGGCAATAATCTGCCTCATATCCATAACAGAACCTTCTCTCATCTACTCCTTGTAATAGTCAAGTCCTCACTTTAAACGTTTATATATTAGGAAATTGAAAGCTAGCTCCCTAAGGCTGTGGCTCCTTCTTCTGAGGGGACATTATAGCAGAAAACAGGAGAAAGTAAGACTTACCTGTGTCCAGGGTGAATAAAGGAAATGTCAAGAGTGTAGGAACCTTAAAAATTCTTCACCGTAGAGCCAACTTCACAATCTAACAGTTTGGAAATGCCACCTTTCCTAAAGAGAGATTCTTGCTTGTCTCAATAAAGCTTTTAATTTTTATGACTCTACATTTTGGTCTTCTGTCTTTCCCCAGACAGTTCATTCCTTGCCTATCTCAGAACAACCTTGACCATGGTGATAACCAATTTTAAAGCTCTTACAGATCCATTGAGATTTGCTAAGACCCCAATCAAGGTGAGTATTCTGGACTGAAAATCATGAAGAAGGATTTAGAAGTTACAATGGTTATCTGAGACCCAAGGCACCCTTTCTAAGTGAGGGGATCCCTAACTACAGTTATTGTTGAAAGGCTCATCAGCCTCTTCCAGGATCTGGGCATAAGGAGAATAGAGGACTGAGTGCCTCGATATAGCAGGCTTTGATGTTATATGGCCAGATACAGATTTATCCCATGGATTTGCTCAACAATAGACTTTCGTGGGTTATACGCCTACTCATGAATCAAGAGGCAGATGCTGAGAGGCCAATCTAATGCCCAGGAGGAAATATCTGGAAGACAAATTAACATCTGATTTGTCTCCCTGGAACCTCTAATCTCTCTGGACCCATAGTATGTGAGAAAACTTCCTCATGAAAGCACAGGAAAGGTATACCTTATTGTTTGACTGTTTTCTTGAGCCATGTCCTGATCCCCTACATTGTCTTCTTTATGATTCCTATTTTGACTGAGAAATTCCCCAGGTTAGGTCTCCTTTTCTCAATATGATTTTTAGTGACCACAATCTCTATCTGATTCTTTCTTTTTCCTTAATTCAAGACGACCAACAACAAAGAAAATATATTATCATAAGCATAGCAAATTGCCTTTTGGCAGACATTCAACACATTTTCAGAGATTCTGTTACTTAAAATCGCCTCTGGGAAGAAAAATATTTTTACCCTAATTTAACACAGCAGGCTACTAAGTGACATATTCAAATCTCTTTCTTCAGGGATTCCATCTTGCTTGAGAAAAATTACCTTCTTTATGCTTCTTTAAATTTTTTTTATTGGATACTTTCTTTATTTACATTTCAAATGTTATTCCCTTTCCAGGTTCTCCCTCCCAGAAATCCCCTATCCCATCCCCCATTTTCCCCTACCTACTCCTACCTCACCACCCTTGCATTCCTCTACACTGGGGCATCAAGCCTTCACAGGACCAAGGGGTTCCCCTCCCATTGATGCCAGATAAGGCCCCTTCAGCTCCAACAATCCTTCCCCTAACTCCTTCATTGGGGTTCTTGTACTCTATCTTACGGTTGGCTGTGAGCATCCACATCTATATTGGTCAAGATCTGGCAGAGCCTCCTAGGAGACAGATGTATCAGATGTATCTGCAAATACTTCCTGGCATCTGCAATAGTGTCTGGGTTTGGTGTGAACAGAGGAAACTATAATGGCCAAGAAGCACATAAAGAAATCTTCAAAATCCTTTGTCATCAGGGAAATGCGAATCAAAATGACCCTGAGATTCCACCTCATACCAGTGAGAATGGCTAAGATAAAAAACTAGGTGATGGCAGATGCTGGCAAGGATGTGGAGAAAGAGGAACACTCCTCAGTTGTTAGTAGGATTGCAAGCTGGTATAATCACTCTGGAAATCAGTCTGGCGGTTCCTCAGAAAATTGGACATAGCATCACCTGAGGACCCAGATAAACCACTCCTTGGCATATACTCAGAAGATGCTCCAACATATAACAAGGACACATACTCCACTATGTTCATAGCAGCTTTATTTATAATTGCCAGAAGCAGGAAGGAACCTAGATGTCCTACAAAAGAGGAATGGATATAGAAAATGTGGTACATTTGCACAACAGTGTATTATTCAGATATCAAAAACAATGAATTCATAAATTTTTTAGGCAAATAGATGGAACTAGAAAATATCATCCTGAGTAGGGTAACTCAGTCACAAAAGAACACACATGGTATGTACTCAGTGATAAGTGGATATTAGGCAAAGAGCATAGAATATCTACAATATAAGTGATGGACCACATGAAGCTCAAGAGGAAGGAAGACCAAAGAGTGGATGCTTCAGTCCTACTTAGAAGAGTAATAAAAAATCAATTGAAGTAGAGGGTGGGAGGAACTTGGAAGAAAGAAAAGAGGGGGAGGGGAAAAGATGAAAAGAATCAAGTATGGGAGGAGATGGAAGAGATGTACAGAGGGTCAGGAAATTGAACAGAGTGTATAGCAAGGGAGGATGGGGAACTGAGAGTAGCAACCAGAAAGTCCCAGATGCCAGGAAAGCAAGAGCCTCCCAGGACCCCATGAGGATGACATTAGCTGAAATGCCCAACAAAAGGGAGGGAGAACCTGTAGAGGCCATATCCAGAGGTTAGGCATGGTCCCTGGTTGAAGAATGGGGCCATCAACCCATCTCGAAAATTTCAACCTAGAATTTTCTCCTGTCTAAAGGAAATACAAGGACAAAGAGTATAACAGAGACTAAAGGAAAGGCCATCCAAAGACTGCCCCACCTGGGGATCCATCCCACAAGATATTAAATTCTTGGCTCCTCTAGCACTGTGTCTGCCTGGACACTGCCAAGCTTCCTGTCATAAGGATAATGAACTAAACCTCTGAAACTGTATACTAGCCTCATTTAAATGTATTATGTATAAGTGTTGCCTTGGTAATTGTGTCTCTTCACATTAATAAAACCTTAACTAAGGCAGACACCTATGGGGAATGGCCATGTTGAGGTGGGTAAATATAGTAAGAATACTCAGGGATGCTATTAAATGTCCAACCCAGAGACTTCTTAGTAGACTAGCAGCTCCATAAGCCCTTTGGAAGTGTGTGTGTGCATCAAAAAGTATTACTTTCACTTTCTCTGGATTTTAGTCTTCTATTCTCACCTACGCAGCCAATTATTTCCTGTTGCATGAAACAAGCTCAGCCTAACCCACATTATAAAAGGAATGTGTACGGTTTTCTAGTGTATTACCTCTCTAGCAATTCACCTACTCCAAATTGCTATATGCTATTAAGAAGTCTATGAAAGATTTTATGTGTACAGGTTTTCAACATTTTTGGTAAGTTAAGAAACTTTTAATTTTATTTAATTTTTTCCACAATGGGACTATAAATTTACCTTTGAAAATCTCCACCACCAATCTGGCACCTGTGTTTCAATTGATGAAACTGCATGAATACAACATAACCATCAAACCCCAGTAGTTTATATTAATGGTAGTTCATGCCTGCTGCATTGTAAAGGATTTAAAATGTATGATGGTATAATCTACTAATATGTAGAAAAATTTTACTATTCTAAAATTCCCCTGTGATGATTATTATTGATTGTTAACTTAACAGGATCTAGGATCACCAAAGGAACAAGCCACTTAATATGCCAATGGAAAATAATCTTTAAATTAGCCTCTAAGATTTCCTGTGAGGATTATTAGATTAGGTTAACTGAGGTAGGAAAATTCACCTTAAATTTGAACAATACAATCCCCTGACCTGGGACCTTGGTCTTTACTAAAACAAAATAAAACAAAACAAAACAAATAAACCTACTTCAATAAGAAGGTTTTGCTGCCCCATGGGGAGAACAACAATACCAACCAACCAGAGCTCTCAGGGTCTAAACCACCAGCCTGGGAGCACATAGGGATGGACCCATGGCAGCCCCAGCTGTGTATGTAGGGGAGGATGACATTGTCAGGTATGGGAGGGTGAGGAAGTCTTTGGTCAAGTGAAGGCTGTATGCCCCAGTGTGGGGGAAATCGTGGGTGGGGAGGTAGGAGTGGGAGGGTGGGTGAGGGCATATCCTCATAGAAGCAGGAGAAGGGGGGGTTGGGACAGGTTGTTTCTGAGTGGGGGGAAATGTTTAAAGGGGATTACATCTGAAATATAAATAAAATATCCAATAAGAAAAACAAAAACAAAAGAAAAGAAGAAAAATAAAATTAAGTCTGTACAGCAAAAATATTCTGAATTCCCATGTTTTTGGAGTACCATTCATGACCAGCAAGAATTGGAATGTGTCTTAGTTTGGGATTTATTGCTGTGAAGGTACACCATGACCAAGGCAACTCTTAAAAAAATTTGAAATATAAAAATCAAAATAACCAACAAAAAAAAAATTAAAAAAAGAAGGTTCTTCTTTTTCTGACTCTAGTATCTGTCCAATGTAATGGAATGTACCCTTGATCTATGTGCCCAAACAAACTTTTTCTCTCTTAAATTGTTATTTTTTTAAACATTTTATCATTAATAATCCCTAAAATACTCCCCCGCTCCAGTTTAATTTCCTCTTCCTCAAACACTGAAATATTGATACTTTTACCATCTACATATTTTTACCTTTTATATTATAAACATCACATGACATATAGATTTTCAGATTGACTTCAAATTTTAATTCACATATAGTTATTGTGATTCCATTTACTTTAATGGGTTGGAAGCTCATTTATTTTGTTCAGAGCAATATTCTCTTATACAGATGAAACCGTTAACAATTCACCTACACCAAATTGTTAGATGTTACAAACAAGTCTGTGCAAGCTATTGTGTGTGTAGGTTTTCGGCTGTTCTGACATATTAGGAAAATTCAAGTTTTGTTTAAAAAAATTATTTTACAAAGTACTTGTATTATTTTAAATTATTCACATCAGCAATAAGAAAAAGTTTCCACTGTACCAGATAAAGCCAAATTAAGGAGAGGTTAACCATACTTTACTTTGGTTTAAATTTCTATTTCCTTATGATTTAAATGTGGAATATATTCCATTTGCTTAGTATTCATCTCTATATTTTCTTTGATACTCTCTTACAATGTATACACTTATCTGTGTAGGGTATATGGATGCTAGAGGACAATTTCAAGTCTTTTCTCCTATCTCAGTACCTTATGTTTTTGAAACAAAGACGTTTGTTAAATTTGAAGCTCAAAGATATGGAAAGACTTAAAGGCAAATTCTCCTGTCTCTACTTTCTAGTGCCAGGACAATATTATATACATATGTACACAGATTTTTATGTGAGTTTTGGAGTTCTGAACTCACATTGTGTACTTGTACACCAAGTACTCCACCCACATAGACCTCTTTGCAGTGCCTTAGAAAAGTTTTAAGTTTGAATGCTTAACTTATTACTATTTAAGAGATTTTTGTAGACTTTGATTATAATTATTTATTAGATTATTTTCTAAATATCTTCTCACAATGTCTGACTTGTCTTCTCACTTCATTAACTTTTATGTGGATAGACCAGAAATTGTTAATTTCTGATATTTTGTCTAGAAATCCAATGTTTTTTTTCTCTTACCTTATAATGGTTTTATAGTTTTAAATTTTATACTTAGGTATATGATCCCTTTTAGATAATTTTATTAATGGTGTAACACCTGTGTCCAAATTATTTTTCCTTATAAATATCTAGTTTTTTAATCATCACATAATGACACATAATCGTTGTACCCTTGTGTTGTTCATAAGTATACTGACTGGCTTTGTATTCCAACATGATACAAGCTAGAATCATTAGAAAGGAAGGAGCATCAGTTGGAGAAATGTCTCCTCCATAATATCCAACTGCAAGGAATTTTTTTCAATTAGCAATGAACAGAGGAAGGGCCAAGCCCATTGTGGGACGTATAACCCTGGCCTGAGGAATGTGAGTTTTATAATAAAGCAGGCTGAGCAAGCTGTGCAATGCAAGTCAGTAAGCTGCACCCCTCTGTAGAGGAATTTTAGTCTGGCTGCTCTGGCAAGGGATCACATCTATATGTTCCTGCTGGAATACAGCCATGTTATATATCTTTTGTCCCTCTGTTTGGAATACACACTTTTAATCCCTTTGTTTGTAATACAGACATGCATTTAGTTGCCACCTTTAATCCTAAACAATGATGTCTAATTGAGAGTCAGACAAAGTAATGAATCAGAAAGATTGGACAGAATGAGTCAAAAATAGGATATGGCCAGTTCTCATGAGAAAAAAACAGGAAGAGCTACTTAATGATCAGTGAGAGAAGATAATTCAATGGAATTCAGTTTGGTTCAGTTCAGTTCAGCCAAGTTGAGTTCAATTCATCTCAGTTCAGTCAGTTCTGCTAATTCATTTCAGAGCAGTTAGGTTCATGGAGTTCAGAGGCAGATTTTCCAAGCAGAGCAATTTACTCAGAAGCTGAGAGAAGCCAATTTAAATTAGTCAGCTTAGGAGTTTAAACCATTAGAGTTGTGTTGTACCAGCCAGCCTGTTCAAAGGAGCTAGAAAATGTGAATTTATTCAGCATTAAGTCTCCAAGACTGAGCATTAAGCCTCTAGGCCTAAGTTAGCAGACAATTCAGCAGAAGGCTCAGCTGGAATCTGATGCCTTCAAGGTCTGGACTTGAAGGTTAGATTGTATGCAAGCTAGAATCTTCCAGGCCTAGGCTCAGGGATAGATTGATAGAAATGCTCTAGGCTCAGGCAAGCTATGTGTTCATTTGAACAGCTTGTGTAAGGCTCTCACATTATCATTTCCTCTGAGGAAATAAAAGCAACATTTACATTTATAACCTTCCCTATCCTCTATATAAGCTCTTGCCTACAGTATCCTTCTCTCTTTTTGTTCCTGTCCTGACTTCCTTTGTGGTGAAAAGAAATGTGAATGTGTAAGCTGAATGAACCCCCTCCCCCTATTTGGTCATGTTGTTCCATTGCAGCTATCAAAATCCTAATACACTAAAACTATGTCATAGTTCAGGTAATCATATTACCGCAAGTCAAGTCAAAACTATAGCTGGTTCTATTGACCTACTTGTCTACTCTAACACCAATACTGTAATCTCCACATTAATAGAAACAATATTATAATAATTCTTGAAATTAGGTAGCATCTATAATTAACCTTAGTCTTTTCTTCATAATTACATTGATTCTTTTAATTACTTTGAAAAATCATATTAACATATTAGTTTATTGATATGAAAAAAACAGCACTCTAAGTTTCCAATCTTAATAGAATTTTATCTATAGATCATTTTTCACAGAGACAATAGTCTTGAGACTATTGAATATTCCTATATAAGCACGTGAAATTTTTCTCTAGTTATTTAATTTTTGTTTTAATAATAGTTTTTCTTAAAATTATCTTATAAATTATGTTATATTAATATCTAAGCTTTTAAGCCATATGAATGATTATACATGGTGTATTCTCTTTTTCATTTGAAATTCTGTTTCTACATCATAACCATATAGAAAAAATATTTTTTGTATATATAATTTTGATTTCAGTATTCTAAAGTTAATCATTTATGTTATAGGATATACTTCTCTGAATCTTTCAAACTTTCTATATAAATTTTCATATCTATGATCAAAACAAAATCTTCTTTTCATATTCATATGCCTTTTGCTTTGCTCTTCTTACTCTTTCAGTAAGATGCCCAAAAGAGGATGATAAAAAGTGATATTATCAGCCGGGCGGTGGTGGTGCATGCCTTTAATCCCAGCACTTGGGAGACAGAGGCAGGTGGATTTCTGAGTTCGAGAGTTCGAGGCTAGCCTGGTCTACAGAGTGAGTTCCAGGACATCCAGGGCTACACAGAGAAACCCTTTCTCGAACGCCCCCCCACAAAAAAAGTGATATTATAATCTTTCTGCTAAACTTAGTGGCTTAAAGCATATTTTTGAACTGATAGTTGTTTCAGGTATTCTGTTTGTTATTGACAATTTAATTCTTTTTATCTAAGTTTTTAAGTTTGTTGGGACAGAGGGTGTTATCTGTTTAATGTTCAGAGTATATGGAATAATGTTCCCTTTTTCTTTTACTACAATAAGGTATCAGTATTTTTATTTTCTCTTATTGCTTTTACTTTTTTCTTTTTGTCTTAGAGCTCATATTTTGAAAATAGCCATATCTTTTTACAGCTATTTTTGAATGTGTATGTATATACTTGAGATGTGTTCAAAATATATTTGATTCTGCTTTTCTTTAGAATATGCACAGACTTTTATTTTTCCCTTACTTCCTAAACAATACCATAAAGCTGTTATTATAGAATGATCATTATATGTTAAACATTAGCAGCAATCTAGGCATGACTTGATGTATATGGGAAGTTATGTGTAATTTTTGGGTAAATAATGTATGAGCTAATGTTCAAACTTTAATATTAATGTAGGTCTCTAGGACCAATTTTCTGCAAGTAATCTGGGTTTGATGTATTAAAAAAATACTCTATTTTCCCCTTCTTCTACCAGAAACATTTTAAAACTTTTCTCTAAATTTTATTTTGAAATTTAAATGACTGCAGATGCACTTAAAATGTGATGTGACCAGGGGATTGTTCTGCTTAGAGTTTTTAACCTCTTCAACTTGTCCACACTGAGCCTTCAGCTATATGTCAATTGCAGATCATATTTTCTTGTCGTAGCAAACTTTCCAGCACTGGTTTGTGTTTTTCAGGCTGCTCTGGTAAGGCATTCCCTTTATTAAGTTATCTGTTTCTATACTCATTGAGCAATGCCTTTTCCTGTGACCTCATCTCTCTTCAAGATTGAAAAGGATGATTGATTTCTCAGTTTTTTATTTCAATTTCTTTAGAAACTTCTGAGGCCTTTAAACACAGAAAACGATGCTGGATTTTCACAGCCTTATTTTAAGGAAATTTCAGGATAAGTCTCCATCTTATGGTTTATCTTTGGTCATAGTGACATTTTGGACAATTACTTTTTAGAAAATAGTTTCTGTATGGGTCATATGTTTAGAAAAGTACTAATTAAAGAAATTTATATACTTTTCATGGAGATGAATATCTGTCACCTCATTTTGGTAGATGATAAAGAAAAATCTTAGTTAAGATTCAACCTGAAATAAACAACAGGACAGCACACACATATCAGCCCCTACCCACAACTGCACACACCACACATTTTTCTTCAAATCATTGGTTATATTCCTAAACTTCTTGATGCATTATGTCACTTAAAAATGAATAATATAATATATACAATGAATAACTATAATATGTACAAAGATGCATTTATAGATTATATGCATGGTTTCTGTCATACATTTTGATGTTTAAAATATACATAACATTTTGAGTGAAATATATTTCTGCTTTCCCAAAAATATTAGTATACAATAGTAAAATTGAAAATAATGTAAAATGACTACATTTTGTTTTATTACTAATAATATTAAGTAAACAAATGTAATTGAATTTGACAAATATAATTAAATATTATTTTTCTTTATGTTGTGGTTGACTACTTCATAGTCAAATAACCTGTATATGCTCATCTTTTGGATAACATTTCTTGTTATTGAAATTATATTTAACTTATTAATTTGTATGTATTCATAACAGACTTGGACAATTAGTGAAAATCTCATTCATCATAGCAATAGAGTCTATTTGGTAAATACATTTATGGATATATGCACATTAATTAGGCTTCTGTTACAGTATAATGTAAAGAGTACAAAATTCATTTGTCATTTCTTGTGACTCACAGAGTTCTACTTGAGTTCTCATTGTCTAAGGAGAATAATATGTTACAAATTGTTTTGTATTATTACAACAGAGATGATTCTAGAGTCAGTTAACTAGTAAACTACCTAGTAAAAATTACTTAAGCCTTCATTTGTTATATCAAGGAATATAGAACATTTTCATAACTCAATACACCATCATAATAGCATTATACTTCCTAACCAACTTGAAGTCATTTTCTACCCATTTTATATTTTTTGACACTAAAATGTTCAGCAACATTTGATGACTCATGACTTCTATGGCAGCATTCAGGAGGAAGAGACCGGTGCAGGTGGATATCTGTGAGTTCTAGGCCAGCGAAGGCAGACAATGTCAAAAATAAAACAAACAAAAAGCTAGAATTGGAACAGTTTTTCTTTCATTTTTATACTAACTATACATATTTGGAGACATTTCAAAACCTTCTGATCAAATCTATAATGTAATTATAATTGTCATTGCAGTTCTACAAATGTAGAGTATACAATTAAATTAAGCAACTAAGCTCTGTTGTATCTCTAGAAATATTTAGTTGTATTAGAAAAATGTCTCAGAGTGCAGATTATCACACATTCAATTTAGATATTAATTAATCAAGGACTCTACCCTCAGGTGGTATATGTAAGGTAACTAATAATTAAAAAAACAATAATGATGATTGATAATAACACTAGTAATTTATATTTGTTCCTAATTTATTGTATACAACACATTGTACTACTTACTATGCATATTTTTAAAATAATTGCAACATTAAATATTCAGTAATCTTAGTCATCTTAGGCTACCTTCACAAAATGTTCTGTACATTGTTAAACAATAAAATCTAATATTCTAGCAGTTCTGAAACCCACAAGTCTGATATTACAGTGCCTACATGTTGAGCTTCTGGTGATGGAGCTGGTTTGGATGTATGAGGCACTGCTGGTTTGTTATCTCATGATAGTAAAGGAAAGGTAGAATGCAAACTCACTAGTTTGGGTGTGAGTGAAGTGCAAATGCAAAATGATTAGAAATTCAGAGTTATTGTGGGAGTACTGTCATTATTTAAAAAAGAATCTCCAGAGACTTTCTCTTAAACCAGTCAATCCATATACCACAAGGAAACATATATTTGAGTAAGTTTTTTCTTAAGTTTGAACATGATTCTTGAAATTTTTTTTAGAGAAATTATGCTTTGTGCTGCGTTGAAGTTACTAATACTAAAGATTCATCAGTTAAAATATCTATTGTAGTAAACATATTTGTCACTTTGAACACTGTGACACTTCTGGGAAATTTTTGAGGGGCAGTCATAGATAATATTTTTCAGTGATTCAGCCTTGCATTAATAATATGAATTATGCATCATCTTTCATGTGTACAAAATAAAAATGAAAGGAGCATTGACTTTCATTTTAATCTGTGGAACCAAGAACAGTGGTTAAATGCTGTGAAATCATCAGTTGGAAAAACTGAGAACAATCTTTTTATATGATTATGATGCTTCATAACAAAACTACTCATTTAATCAGAAATTTAGTAGTTTAAGTTTATTAAACTATTATTATTACTACAAATCAAACCACTGTATCATAGCACATTTTAAAAATTAAAATAATTTCTTATAAATTACGTATATTTGAATTATTTAAGATCATGTATTCTACAAACATTGTTGCATTATTGAGGCAAGGCTTATAACCAATCAGACATTCTGGAACTTTAATTCTATGAAAATATCTACAATGCTTAAATTCAATAATAACGTCATTGTAGGAGGAGCTAAGGTGGGAGGAGTAAGGAGAAGAAGAGGAGTAGCTGAGAGAGGAAGAGTAAAAAATGAAGAGGAGGAGCTAAAGAGGGCAGAGATGTAGGAGGATGGAAAGGTATGCAGGTATGGAGAGCAGTGCAGGTAACTAATTTTATTTAGGTTGGCTAATTGGGAAACAACTCTCTGTATGGGCGTATTGTTATTGAGCTTTACCAATCATATAAAGCCTTTGATTAATCTATAAGAATTAGAGTCTCATTCTCTTACTAGGCCCACATGGATGGTGGAATGGTCTCTCAATGCCCTGCCTTGTAGAGCCAGTGTAGAAAATTGGCAGAACCATCTCTCACGCTGGCATCTCGTGGGTGGCAGGGTTTGTGTCTCTAGTTGGTCGGTTCTAGCTGCAGCATGCATGTGGCCTCTGGTCGAGAAACATGGCAGCTGAGCTAGGCAGAGCCACTGCAGCTTAGATAGTTGGCTTGAGCCAGAGACCATTTTAAATAATTACTACAACACATCATAAGTGATTTACTTCTCACTGTTTGTCTTTTATTTGCTAATCTATCATTTTCTCCTTTCACTCTCCCTTCCCCATCATTCTTTCTCCTTCTTTTCCAAGAAAAAAAAATTCTTACCACCTACCCCAGTTTCAATGAAAACAATGTTTCAGGCACTGATTATTGGGAAGTTGGCAAAAAATGTACAGTGATATTATGTGGACACTTCATCCAGTCCTGCAACAATTTAATATATTGTATAACTTCAATGCAGAATTTTAAGTCGTGAAATATTTTTATTATTTTTTGTAAATGTTTTACAATTTTAAACTTCTATTTAATTGATATTATTAATGAATCATACGTGTCTAAACTGTAAAATTTAGTCAAAACTATCTTTTTGTTTTGTTTTTATTACGTGATTTTGTTCTTTCTTTTGGAAATCCAGTTGTACCAGTTCTATTTATTGAAAGTCTATCATTGTTCTAATAAATTGTATCAGTGCCTGTGTTACATTTATGTAAAATTTTAATTGGAAGCATTTTGTGGTATTGATTCTGTTTTATATATATGTGTGTACATAAACTCTGTCAGCCTTTGAGTAACATAATACTTTATTGTTTCAAATAGTGTTGTGTACTAAGCTAATTAATAGAGAAAATCTATATATACACACACACACTACTGCAAAATACTCCAACATAAATAAAACTGTATTTTCCAAGTAATAATAAAAAATATTTTGAATCAATAATATACATTATTTTATAATTTTAGTTATTATGTGACACATGTGACAATTCTCAACTGCTTATCAACTAATATATTACTACAAATGTTATAAATGTAAGTACTTTATCACTTTTGTTTCTTATTTATACTTAATTTTCATTGCAGAGTTTACTACATAAGGGCATGCTCATCTATATTTAATCTTTTCTACACTACAAATTTGTGGTTTTAATCAAGCTTCCTTGTTTAGGCATATTTCATTTTAGCTACATTACATTATTTTAATAATTTTATGCATTATTAATTGTCACTCCCACCCTTGTCCAGCAAGGAAGACTCAACACATGAGCTCTCCTCCAAGCAGTTTACTCAGGAACCTTGAACAATCTTCTGACCCCGGGGGGAGCGTCACCCAGGCTTAAGTACACTAGGACTAGCCTACCCCTGTCTGCCACGTGGCAACAGCAGATAGGCCCCCTCCACACACACGGAGACAAGCCAGATCACCAGCCACAGCCAAATAAGGAGTTGTTTACTCCTAAGAGCACTCGCCAACAGGTGGCGGAAGGCGGTACTGGCGCCATCTTAAGGGCACAGCACTATGTGGCTCTCCACAGTTTCCCCTTTGTGTTTTTGTGCGAAACAGGTGAGAGTAGAGGTCTGATCTCAGAAGGAGAGAAAAGGACATTGTACTTGCCCTTCCAAGGTATCTCTACCCAGGCAGTGCCAGACCCATCCAGTACCGATTTTTTCTGAGGCGGGAGAAATTGGATAAATTGGGAAAAAGGATGGTACTAACCCGCATCTGTCAGACTTGCTCTCCTTGAGGCTGCGAGCAGCTGACAGCATACTTCAAGTGCAGTACCTAACCTCGCAACCTGAACGTGACGACTCAAGGCTTGATGGCTGCCAGCCAAGCTTGGGGGGACTGTCTGGCCTCAAAGGCTGCAAAGGCTTGAACAATCATGGCTGCGTTCTGGTGCTGTGTAGCTCTGATCTTACAGATAATTCACAGGCAGACAAAGGAGGCTAATACCATGAGTATAGCCAAGGAACCTAAACCCACCCACTTGGTCAAGAGGAAGATGCCACGAAGCAGGGATTCTCTAGATGCTTCCAGCTCCCTCAGTCTCTAACCCTGGTATCACTGTCACCATCATCATCTCGAGCCTCAGAAGGGTCTTAATGGAGAACCTTCTGCACTAGGCGCTCAGGCACCCACACTGGATCTTCCTGGTCCTGAGGAAAAACACAAACAGAACCTCGTGCCCATGTCAGCACGGGATCAGGCCCTCGCCAGGAGATATCCATCAGGATATCCCTCCATTTCACCATACCCTTAGATAGACCATGTAAGTCTTGATGTCTGTCCTCTGCTGAGAGGCCATGAACATGCAAATTAAAAAAATTAAGGGGAAAAAGGGCAAGAGATAACCTCTCTTTAGGGGTACAGCCTTGGCCCCCTTTTTGTTTTTGTAAACATTCTTTTAAGGTGCGATGAGCTCACTCCACAATTCCTTGTCCCTGAGGATTATAAGGTAATCCATAGGAAAGCTGTAACTCCATTTGTTTACAAAATGAGGCAAAAGTCTGAGCTGTGTAGGCTGGTCCATTATCTGTTTTTAACTGTTGGGGTTTTCCCCTGGAGGCCCATGCTTCCAGGCAATGGGCAATGACATTACATGCCTTCTCACCACTTAAGGGCGTAGCATGGATTATGCCTGAGTAGGTATCTACTGACACATGAACATATTTAAGTGTTCCAAATTCTGAAATATGTTTAACATCCATTTGCCAGATCTTAAGTGGCTACAATCCCCGGGGATTTACTCCCACACTAGGGGGATGATGATGCACAATACACTGTGGACAATCCAAAACCACCTGTGGAGCATCTGCTCTAGAGAGGTGGAATTTCATTTGCAGCATCTTAGCATTAACATGAAAAGTTTGATGAAACTGTCTTGCTTGCTCCAAGGATGAACTCAGGAAAATAAATTCCTTACGAGTGCATTGATCAACCACATCATTTCCTTTACTTAACAGACCGGGCAAACCCGTATGTGCATGAATATGTTGGACATAAAAGCATTCTTTTCTTTGCCAAATCAAGTTTTGTAATTCTTTCAACAAGGCACATACGGTACTACTAATCTTTAAGGGGCCTGATATTTCTAATGTTTTAACTGCATTAACCACATAAACGGAATCTGAAATCAAATTGAAGGCAAATTGACAGTTTGTAAACACTTGAATAACAATTTTCAATTCAACAATTTGAGGGGAACCAGGTGGAAACTGACACAACACTGGCTCTTTCTCACCTACCATATAGGCCCCACAGCCTGTTTTAGAACCATCAGTAAACACACGGGGTGCTCCCTTCAAAGGAACAGCAGAGGTAACCTTTGGAAAAATCATGGGATGTTCTTTAAAAAAAGGATACTAGGGGATGTTTAGGATAATGATTATCAATTAACCCATTAAATCTACATTGGAGAATAGCTCAATCATCAATGGTGCCGCACAAAACCCTAACTTGCTGACTAGAATAGGGTACCACAATGGTTCCTGGAGCTACTCCAAAGAATTGCAAGCACTGCTGAATGCCAGTTAGGGCTAACGTAGCCACAGCAGAAGGATAGTGCTCAATGGATTTACCTGGAAATGCCCTAGGATAGATCCATAACAATGGACCATCCTGACACAAGAGTCCTGTGGGCTGACTATAAGTGGGAAAAATACATAACCTAATGGATTGACTTTCACCCCATCTTTTCAAAAAGGCACTCTGCAATCTTTCTTCAACTTTCTGCAAGGCTTTTTTTGCATCCTCTGTTAATTTCCTAGGGGAATCCAAGGCCTAATCTCCTACCAAAATATTACATAACGGTTTCAATTCATAATTTGGTAACCTTGAATAACACCTGACCCAATTAATATCCCCTAACAATTTCTGAAAATCATTTAAGGTATTTAAATTATCTTTCCTTAACTCTACCTTTTCAATCAGTGCTTGAAGTTCCTCATCAGTATCTGACCAGTCTGTGTCAGAATCCTCCTTCCCACTCGACTTAACTTAGCACTCCTCTTTCAGCATTTCCAGGGCAGTCTGTCCCTCCTTTACTGACTTGAAGCACGTCTGATCCTCCAAACAGTTCCTGATAAGCTTCCACACAGGTCTGACCCCTGACTTGAGTGTTCCCTGACCCCATGCAAAATCTAGATCCTTTCCCAATTTATCCCAACAAGCAATAGTTAATTTACCGGAAACTGCGAACCAAGGAGCAATGATATCACACTCATCCAAAAACCTTTCAAGGGTGCTTTTCTTAAGCTTCAAATTTTTAGATAACAGCAGCTCCTGAAGAGCCAAAAAAATTGGGTACAACTGAGAAGCGCCCATAACTATACTTTGGACACACAGTGCCTTTCACTTTTGGTTTGCAACAATGTAAACTTGTCCACTCTCTCTTTGTCTGCAGAGAAAAGCAAACTGGCCATGCTCCGCAGACTTTATTGTCTCAACTCACCTCGGGAACTTTCCCTTGTCCCACTGACCTGGGAACTTTGTCTCGTCCCACTGACCTGGGAACTTTATCGTTCCTACACGGAAACTTTATCGCCTCTTTTACTGAGGGCCTTCCCTTGTCCCAATGTAACCTGGGAACTTACCGGTGCACCACCCTGACTGCTTGAAGTTCTGAGCTTTGTATCCCTGTACAGGCCACCAGTTGTCATGGCCACCCTTGTCAAGCAAGGAAGACACAACACACAAGCTCTTCTCCAAGCAGTTTACTCAGGAATCTTGAACAATCTTCTGACCCCGGGGGGAGCGTCTCCCAGGCTTAAGTACTCTAGGACTAGCCTACCCCCATCTGCCACGTGGCAACAGCAGATAGGCCCCTCCACACACACAGAGACAAGCCAGATCACCAGCCACAGCCAAATAAGGAGTTGTTTACTCCTAAGAGCACTCTCCAACAGGTGGTGGAAGGCGGAGACATGCGCCATCTTAAGGGCGCAGCACTATGCAGCTCTCCACAATTAATAAAATAAGGCTTATTTACAAAAGTGATTTTATTTTAATTCTAAGAGGGATACATATTCACTTTTGTATAATTAAATAATGAAGAAAAATAGGAAATGAAAGCAACTCATAAAAATAATAGCTAAAAAACAAATACTATTTTGAATTATGTTTTCTTTCTCTTTTCACTTTTTTGGCATTCATTGAATGACCATTTATATCTGTATTGATTATAATACAATGAGAAAGAAATAGACACAAGGGCAGGAGAGGTAGAACACTTAAAAGTACTTACTGGCTGCATTTTCAGAAGACAAAAGACCCAAGTGTGATTCCCAGTACCCACATGGCAGCTTATGATTATCTGAAACTGAAGTCCGAATGAATTCTGCTCTATGCACATATATGGGCATATATATATACATACATATATATGTATATGTATATATGCAAAATATCCAAATACATAAAAATAACATAAATAAACCTTATAAAATGTAAAATTAAATAGACCAAAATACAGAGAAATAATTATAATTTTGTGTAGATTTCATATCTGAATATTGTTGAGGATTGGTTCTAATTCTTTGATTTAATCAAGAATCTGTATGTCTAAATGCTGAAGATCTCAACTGATTCTTGATTGATCAATAAAGATGCCAGCATCTAATGGTTGGGCAAAGAGATGGGCAGGACCTTTTGATTTGCAATATCAAAGAGCTGAGAAAAACGAGACAGAGAATTGCCATGACTCAGGGGAGAAGGATGGGACATAGGAGCTGCAAGAGTGAAAGCCAACCAGCCATGTGAGAATTTGGGTGGGTGGCCACTGGCCACTTCCCCAGTTGGGCCTGGTGTAGTAGTGGAAGTTTTAGGAGTTCTCAGCTTTCTTTGAGTTGCCGAAGGCATTTCAAAACTAAACTAATTGTGTGTGTGTGTGTGTGTGTGTGTGTGTGTGTGTGTGTGTTTCATTTGCGAATCCAAGGAGTTGCTGGATATGTGACTGGAAGGGTGCAACCCACTGGGAGCACAAAGTGGTGGAACTGGACTCACACCTACAGAAAATCTGTTGATATACTTAAATTTATGTATTACCTTCAAATCAAGAATTATAGCAACTCCAAGTTAATTTGAAGAATTTCCCATGTGAAGAACAATGAATAATTATTCAACTAATTCATATATTTCCTAGTTCAGTGACAAAAGCATTATCCTGTTTTTACTTTTCTAGCACAAATAATATTCTTTTAATTTAGCACTTTTATATTTAGTGCATTTGTGTTTTCTATTTGGTACTTTTGTTTTTTATAATGACATATAAGAATATTGTTAAATTGATATTTGTGTCCAAAAATGAAAGAAGACTGCAATATCTCTTACGGGAAAGAATGATTATTAATTTTCATTGAGTTAAGAAATGCAGCATTGTTAGCTTTGACTTAAATGTTAAAAAATGTATTAGTTAAAAAATCTTTAAAAAGAAATACGAAAAAATATAGTTTAACTACTTATCAAGCTTAGTGAGTGTGGTGGTACACTCCTGTAGCCTAAGCACTCAAGAGACAGATGCAGGAAAACTTCTGCATTTTCAAGATAAACCTAGTCAACATAATTCCAGGCCTACTAGGGTGATGTGATGGTACTCAGTTTCAAAAAAATTCATCAGGACTAGTTTTTATTAGCTCATTAATATACTCAAAGAAGCTTGATAGAGATTTCTTCTAGAATTCATAGGTCAGATGTCATTAAGCATTTACAAAAATGTTGTACAGTAAAATTTTAATTTCAAGCATAACTTAAAGTAGGTTCACTTCTTTCCATATCACTGTGGTAAATAGAATAATACAGTGTCATGAGTTGCATAATTTTTGAGATTCCTAGTACATATTCACATTAAGAATGTTTATTTGATATTCTAATAAGTATACAATGGGACTGTACAGTTTTAAAGATTAAATTTTTATGCTTATGAGTGCTTTGCTTAAATGTATGACTGAGGAGCACATACAGACAGTGACTGTAGAGGTCAGAGGGCATCAGAATTCCTGAAAATGGAATACAGACATTTGTGACGCAACATGTGGGTTCTGAGAAGTGAACCAAGGTTTTTTACAAGAAAAGTAAGCACTCTTAACCTCTGAGCTAACTCGCTACCCCCTAGATTATATATTTAAATCTTAATTTAATATATTTGGTGCTTATAATATTAGTTCTTATTGGTGAATTCAGTGAGTTCTACTTATTTACACAAAGTCTAGCCTCACTGAATGATCATGATGGTTTTTGCTGAAATTTAGGGTTATTGTTGTAATAGGTTTTAAAATCAGGAAACATTGGAATTTATGTTAACAATTAATTTTCAATATTTCTTAACAGCATATGATACTCTTTTAAATCATTTTACCCACAATGGATATTATTTTAAAACTATAAACAATTTTTGAAATTCTGTTACTGCTTTATCAAACAATGGATATAATATTTGAATTCTTTTTGATATGCTAATATTCTTCACAACATTTGCACTAGGAATATTTTCCATATCATGAATTCACTTTCTGTATCTCTATTATAATAGTGCCATGAAGTAAGAACAGTTTAGTCATCTTATTTATGTACATTTCTAATTCTATTTCTAACATTATTCCCATCATGTCTGCATTAATTCTTCACATAAAGACCCAGTTCTTTCAATATTATCCATGAGGTTGGAGACACCTTTTGCTAAATGACTGATGTTCATATTTTGTCCTGATCCTATGAATTTTCATTAATGTATGTAGAATTGTGAATTAGTTATAGATCATTTTCAAACTGCTTTGCTCAAATTCAAGCACGAAACCATTAGCTACAAAGCTGTAACCTTGAAATATATTTCTTAAGAAAAGATAAATGACTAGTTGATCTGTGGGTTTCATGATATACATTGTGATATGGAATACAAATATTCAATAAAGCTGAATTTTAATTTTCATTTATCTTATATAATACAATGTTAATATTATTATATATTTAAGAATTGAGGGAATAATGAAAAGGAAAAGTATATGTTTGTTTATGCTTCAATATTCCCTGTACTTTCTCTTTCCCTACTGTACCCTTCTGGCTACAATAAAACCCCTTTTCCTATTGATATCTTTTTTTTTATTACTATACCTACAATTGCATCCTTTCATAGTCCATGAGCTTCTTTTTTGTTTTGTGATTTCTACTTATATTTAGTCTCACTTAATTACACATATGTAATTGTCTTAATAATTTTTAATAGTTGTGAAAAAAACATCAAGACCAAGGCTACATATAGCATTTAATTTCTAACTCACAATTCCAGAAGGTTAGAGTCCATGACTGTCATGAATTACTATGTATGACAGCAGGAATATAGTCATTGCTCTGGAGCAGTAGTTGAGACCTCATATCTTGACCACAAGCAGAGAGAGCAAACTGGACATGGTTTGGGCTATTGAAACCTCTAAGCCTTCCCCTAGTGAAATACCTCTTCCAAAATAATCTTATCTCCTAATTCTTTCCAAATATTTTCATCCACTGGGGATGAAATATTTAAATATATGAGCCCCAAAATGAGACATTCTCAATCAAAACAGCACAGTAACATTTAGAAGTACAATTCCAATCTATCTGTTTTTCATAGCCTCTATTACCTTAATATTATATTTTCCTGTTATATACATTGTTCTGACAATGCTACTAATTTTTTTTTCTTTTTGGGGTATAAAATTCCAATCTCTATATCTACATTTCAATATCCACTCATTAGTTGAGATATACATATTTTCCTCATTTCCTTGGTGTTATAGAAATGGTGTAGAAATAAATGTGCAAGTGTCTCTACAGTTGAATATGGATTCCTTTGAGAATATGCCTAAGAGGATAATATATGGGTCATATGATAAATCTAATTTTAGTTTTTTGAGACTCCTTTACACTGATTTTTGTAGTTACTATACCAGTGTACACTAGCATCAATAAGTTTTTTCTCTTTCCTTCCAACCACACTGGCATTTGTTGCTGTTGGATTTCTTGATAATAAGTATTCTGACTAGGGGGAAAGGGAATCTCAAATTCCCATAAATCCTAAGTACCAAGAAGTGCTTCATGGATGAACTAGGTTTAGGTGGGATTGGGAACAGAAGGGATCACACAGGAAAGAGGGAGGGAGAAATACTGGGAGAAATGACTGGAACAGGGGGTATTTTAGGGGAAAGGTATTCTGACTAGGGGGAAATGGAATTTGAATTTGCATTTTGCTGATCGCTAATAATGTTTAATATATTTTAAAATATTTTGTTCTTTTTAAAATTCCCTTCTCTCACATTGTACATCTCAGGCAGTTTCTCCTCCCAATCTCTTCCTCCTCAGGTTCTGCCCCTCCCCTTTCCTTTTCCCCAAATCCCCCTACTTCCCCACAGAAAAGAGCAGGTCTCCCAAGTACACCAAGTGAGCACTGGATAACAAGCTAGATTAAGACCAGACACATTCTATCACATCAAGGATGGATGAGGCAACTGAATATGAGAAAGAATGCCCCACAAGTAGGCAAAAGAGGGACTATACCCTATCTCACTGCCAAGATTCCCACTAAAGCACCAAGCTACTCGACCATAACATGTATTCAGAGGACCTGGGTCACACTCCTATAGGCTGCCTGATCTCTGTAAGTACCCATGATTGGATCAGTTGACTCTGTGGCTTGTGTTTTCCTGTTCTTGTGATGTCCCTGACATCTCTGCTTCCTCAGATCCTTCCTCCCCTGTAATGGCCCGTTCTCTTGCTCCGGTCCACTGGTCAGGGTCTAGCAAGAGAGAAAGTGGGGACAGAGACGCAAAGAATGGAGACAAGACAGGGAGTCTGATCTAGAGACAAGACAGAGTCTACCCTGTTCTTTCCTCAAGTCTCTCTTTTTATATCTCTCCTCAAGTCTCGCCTTGAGTCTCACCTTGAGTCTTTCAAGTGCTGGGATTAAAGGCGTGTGCCACCACTGCCTGGCCTTGATTGAAAGGATCAAGATAATTATCAGAGTGTGCTCAGCTGCTGTAGGCTGTTGAAAACAAGTCTCTTGTCAGGGTATATGGCTCAAGATGGCTGCAAAGATGATAGCCGCTTTCTGCTCAGAGTCGGCTCCCAACAGGTCTCCCTTTTTAAATTTGTTTTCAAAGGGGAAGGCTGGGAAAACTTATGGAAACCGTGCCTGTCTTAAGTTGGAACAAAGGACCCCAGCCTCCCTTTCCCGTCTCTGGATACTCAACAGCCATTGGTTGAGCTCCTGTCTTAGGATGAGGAGGCCTCCCAGTTTGGGGCAAGGGTCTTGAAGTGTTCTCTTACCCGTCATTGACTATCCAGCTTAGCACATAAGTTGGGGTTAATCCTCATCAGTCTTGATGACAGAGGTCTTGGAGTTCCCTACTTCTAACCTGTAATAACAGACCTGTATGGGTTTCATTTCAATAGCATCTATCTATTGTTGTACAAAATCCATCAGTTTGTTGAACAGCGTGAATCCAAGAGACAAGAGACTTAGCAATGTCTGAATGGTTATTGTAAAAGCAACACTCTTTTTAGGGTAGCACATAACTCCTTCTGTTGGAGGAGTAAAAAGTATAAGCCTCTTCTATTCTGTAGCACTATTTCAGCTAAGAAGGATAATGAATTTTACAAATGTATTATAGCAGATTCCATTCTTTCTAAATCTAAATCTATAGAAATACAGAACTGATCATAGCTTTGATCTTAACAAAACAAATAAAGAAAATCCCCATTCCTGTCCCAGACATTCTTAAACCCAAAAAACAATTATAATAACTGTGGTAATGTGTTTTCTTCTGAGTCTAAACAATGTACCCCACTAAATCATAAATCAGGGTACCAAAAGTCCAATAGAGCCACCCCGGAGGTGTGGGTGGTGATGTCTTCTTCTGTACTGAGTACTTCCCAAGTCCGGTATGCTGGTTGATCCGCTCTTGTTTGAAGACAATTGTGAAGCATCTTCATGTTTCCTGTAAAGAAAAAATACACTTCTCAGGGGTTTCTCCTCCTTGGATTTGTTATTGTTGTCTACTTGTTTGATCAGTCTCTCTGGTAGCCAGCATGCAGCATTTGTCATTTGGGAATATATGCAGACAGAACCTCTTCCCCAGATAAGCAAGCACTGGATCTGGCCCATTCCAGGTTCCAGTTAATGGGTCTTTCCAGAGGACTGTTGTAAAATTCTTTTTGGTATCAGGATGTCAGAATCTATCTGCAGCAGATTTTCTTTCAGAATCCAAAGTTAAAAAAATTTAAAATAAAGTGTGTGTGATGAAGGATATTTCTGGGGATCCCTTATTAGGGTACCATTCCCCATTTTTATTTTTTTTTTGAATTGACATTTTATGGTTTGATGTGTCTTTTCTACCATATCTTGGCCCTGTGGATTATATATAATATCCGTTTTATGTAGTATTCCCAATTTTTCACAAAATTGGTGGAAACTGGAGCTTGTATAACCTGGGCCATTGTCAGTCTTGATCTGTTTTGGCACACCCAATACAGCGATTGTACCAAGCATATGATTGATCACATGTTTGTTTGTATCTCCAGTTTGTAATGTTGCATAAGTGAAACCACTGTATGTATCTACACATACATGTATATATTTTTGATTTCTAAATTCATTATAATGGGTAAAATCTATTTGTCAGAGACTGTTTGGTATCCGTCTCTTTGGATTCACACCTAAATGAGGAACTGGTAAAAGTTTAACACATGATTGACATTGTTTGACAATTTGTCTAACTTGTTCTCTGGTAATTTTAAACATGACCTTTAAAGTTTTAGAATTAAGGTGATGTAACTCATGAGCCTTATTGCCTGTTCTAAGTTAGATGGCAGATCTGATAAAGTCACTGTGGCTATATGAGTGGCTAGATCTGCCTTGGTGTTTCCTTCATCGAGAGGACCTGGTAGCCCAGTGTGGGGTCTCAGGTGTCCTATAAAGAATTTACACTTTCTTTTCAAAATTAATTGTTGACACTGCAAAAACAAATCGGCTGCTTCTGAGGTGTGTTTTATTTGCACAGCAGTTTCTAGCAGAGGAATAGATTGAACTATATATGAACTATCTGTGTAAATATTAATGGTTTGATTTGGAAATATTTGAAACACATCAATAACAGCATGTAATTCAACCAATTGAGCTGACACAGCTGATGTAGCAAAGGAAATTACTTGATCCTTAAAGGCATAAGTGGCCGTTCCTGATGAGGACCCATCAGTGAAAACTAGCAATTTTTTTTTATAGGTGCATGTGTAGTATGAGATGGAAAAACAAATGTATGGAAATTACAAAATTGAACTAATTTGTCTGGCAGATAATGGTTATCTAGTTGACCACCAAATGAAGCACATGTTATAGGCCAAACTTCAGACCTCTGCATAAGCCAATTAACATGATGTCTTGTGTATGGTTGTACTATGACATCAGGATCTTTTCTAAAATATTTTCGACTGTTATTTCTGTCTAACATAGTCATATCTGCAACAGCTGCATGGTATGGATAAAGAACCTTTTTAGGGGATGAGGGAAGAAGAACCCATAATATGGGTGTAGTTTGTCAAAAAAATGTAGTAGGAGTTTTTTTAGTGTTAAAAATAAGAAAATGTAAAGGCTTAGAATAATTAATATGAGTTATAAATTGGGATGAAATAGCATTCTCAACCTTCTGTAAGACTTTTCTACCCTCCTCTGTTAGAGCCCTGCCAGACTTAGGGTCAGGATCTCTTTGGAGAATGTCAAACAAAGGTTTCAACTCTCTTGTCGTAAGTTTCAAATATGGTCATAGCCAATTAATGTCTCTCAACAGTTTTTAAAAATCATTAAGTGTCTTAAGGGGATAAGTCCTCAAGGTGGCTTTACTGTTAATAATACATGGACCATTAATCAGAAATCTTAAATAAGTATATGGATCTTGTAATTGTACCTTTTCTGGTGTTATTTGTAACCCTGTAATCTGTAAAGCTATTTTAAGATCATCAAAGCACTGGAGTACCTGTTTTCTATCTTTTTTCACTACTAAAATATCATCTATGAAATGAATCATGTAGATTTGATTCCATATTGTTCTAACACTCTCTATGGTGGAAGCCACAAACTTTTGGCACAAGGTAAGACTGTTAGCCATACCCTGAGGCAAGACGTTCCATTGATATCCTTTCATAGGTTCTGTAAAGTTTATAGCGGGAGCACTAAAAGCAAAGCACTTTCTATCATTAGGATGCAAAGGGATATTAAAGAAACAGTCTTTTAAATCTATAACTATTTTATAATAGCCTAAATGTATGGCCAATGGTGTGGGCAGCCCAGGTTGTAAGGCTCTCATCAGAATCATGGTCGCGTTAACAGCCCTCAAGTCTTGTAACAATCTCCACTTTCTTGACTTTTTCTTAATGAAAAATATTGGGGTATTCCAGGGAGAGTTACTCTCTTCTAAATGTCCTGTCTGTAATTGCTCTTGTACTAGCAATTGAACAACTTGTAATTTTTCGGTGGTTAGGGACCACTAATCCACCCAGACTGGTGAGTCTTCCTTCCAGGTGATGGGATCCGCACAACGCCCTAGGGGTGTAGCTGAATCAATAGCCCCCATCAAAAATACCCCAAGTCTCTTCTTCCAGAGTTACCATGGACCTCAATAGGATGAGTACTCTCATTTTCACTTTTTCTTAATCTTTTCCCTGGAGAAAATCCAGAGTTTATCATTTGAGCCGTGATTACTTCATTAGGAATGTACATAATCAATCTCAACTGGGATAATAGATCTCTGTCTCAGAGATTAATGGGAAGGCCCGGGATGACATAGGGTTGTATATTCTCTGTATTCTGTTTTTTATCTTTCAATGTCAGCACCTTAGAGCTTTGTTGTGGATTTTGACTTTGGCCAATACCCCTTAAATTGGTTAAAGTTGGGGTCAGAGGGCAGGTGGCAGGCCAATCGCTTTGTTTGATAGTCGTCACATCAGCTCCTGTATCAACCAAACCTTGGACTGTCTTCTCATCGAGCAATATTGTCATCATAGGTTTTTGTTTAACTATAGGCTGTACCCAGTATGCATCAGAGGAACCAAAGCCTTGATCCCTTCTCTTAGGACTCTTATATTTGTGATTAGTAGGAATCAATGGAAGTAACAATAATTGAGCTATCTTTTTTCCTGTAGGAATGGTGACTATATTCTGTATTGTCTTGGCCATTACCTTAATCTCACCTTGATAATCATTGTCTATAACTCCAGGAAAAATTTGTAGTCCCTGTATAGTAGCACTGTTTCTTCTCACTATCAGGCCAAACACATTTGGATAGAGTGGTCTAAACACTCCAGTGGGTAAGGTAATTAACCCCACATTTCTGGGGTTAATACTGTGTGGGTGGTAGAACTGAGGCCTAGTCCTGTGTTTCCTGTGGTTGCTTGACTAAGTTCTGAACAGGGTTGTTGTTTGTTGGTATGATATTGACTGTCCCATAAGTCTATTTTGGCTTGTATTGGTTCGGGGCCTGGGGCTGGCCCCTGATCCCGTTTCCCTGATAATGGGAAAGGGTGTTTCTTTGTGTATCTGTCTTGGACCTACATTCACTAGCCCAATGTCTTCCACATTTGTAACATGGGCATAGGTCAGGCTATTTTCTAGGCTGTCTCTGGGTTAACTCATTTTCTGTTTTGTAATATTTTGTAAAGTGTCCAGGCTTGTCACACTCAAAACAGGCCCTTTTGTCTCTACTTGCCAGAAAATCTCTTACTGATTGTCTTTGTATGGCAGCTGCCATACCTAAGCCCTGTTGGTAAGAGGGCCCTATGTCAGAACAGAGTCTGATATACCCAGTAAGGTCTGTCTTTTTCCTATAGGGTCTAATGGCTGCTTAGCAGGCAGGATTTGCATTTTCAAATGCAAGCTGTTTCACATAATCTACACCTGCCTCTGCATTGCCAAAAATCCTTCTTGCTGTTGTCATTAATTGATGAACAAAATCAGAAAATCATTAGTCAGGTCCCTGTCTGACTGAGGTCAAAGATGCACCAGGGTCTCTCTTTACTGGGAGTTTGTGCCAAGCCTTCAAGGCTGTATTTTGAATTTGAGCGAATAAGCCTGGGTCATATTGTATCTGGTTATCACTAGAAGCAAATTGTCCTTTTCCTACTAAGGCTTCAAAGGACCAACCATTACCTGTCTGAATATTACTTTTAGCTGTCTCTTTACAATTCTCATGATATTCTGATTTCTAAATAAGATAGTCACCACCACTAAGATATGTTCTCACTAGAGTATTCTAATAACCAGGAGTCAGCCACTCCTCTGTAACAGATTCTTGTAATATTTTGTAAAGTGTCCAGGCTTGTCACACTCAAAACAGGCCCTTTTGTCTCTACTTGCCAGAAAATCTCTTACTGATTGTCCTTGTATGGCGGCTGCCATAGCTAAGCCCTGTTGGTAAGAGGGCCCTATGTCAGAACAGAGTCTGATATACCCAGTAAGGTCTGTCTTTTTCCTATAGGGTCTAATATTACAAAATATTCTAAGATTGCAAGAGTAAAGGGAGCAGTGGCACCATATTGTGCCACCGAATTTTTTAATTCTTTAATCATTTGAAAATTAAACCCTGTGTGATGTCTCCAAGCAACCCCTTGAGCATCTATAATCTCTGATACAGGGAAAACCTCAGACTCTCCCTCCTCTGGCTGATCTGTGGCTGAACTAGACCAGAGGGCAGGGGCTGTCTTTGGACTCCGGATTGAGGAACTCAAGGACCTGAGGGTTTTTCTTTGTCCTCTCAAGACATCTTCCCTGTCTTTAATTAAGTCCTGATACTCTTTTTCTAACTCTATTTGCTGTTTAAGCAGAAAAATTTTGTCTTGTAACTCCTTTCTGGGATCTATAACCACCATTTCCATAGCAGGAGCATCTGGAGGTGGAGGAGCAAAGGGAGGAGGCCTATGGGAAGAGGACCACTCACGGTCATAATTTTTCGCTGTCTCTTCATCTAGGCCAGCACAATCTGGCTCTGTCAAATCAATTATTTTAACATTTGGTCATATTTTGGATTCTATACTTTTCTTTTTCTTTTGAACATGAAAGACACATTTAAACAGCAAAACAGAAGCAAATAATTAATACATGTAAGCAGCAAACAACAAAACAAAAACAGAGAGTTGAATTCAGGCTGAGAGTTGAATTCAGGCTGACTTACTTCTTGTCCCATTATCATTACTATGACCTACTGGTCTCCACATGGCAGATTCTCATAGCAATCACCTCTGTTTCACTTCTGAATGTTTAGTCGACCCTTCTTCTGGTAACGTCTCTCACTGGGTCTCTCATTCTTGCTGCCCCACAGTGGGCGCCACTTTGTAATGGCCTGTTCTGCTGCTCAGGTCCACGGATCAGGGTCTAGCAAGAGAGAGAGTGGGGATGGAGATGCGAAGAATGGAGACAAGACAGGGAGTCTGATCTGGAGACAAGACAGAGTCTGCCCTGGAGAAGAAACCAAGTCTTTTGAGTCTGCTCTGGAGATCGAGTCTGCCCTTTTCTCTCCTCAAGTCTCTCTTTTTATATGTCTCCTCAAGTCTTGCTTGAGTCTCACCTTTAATCTCTCCTAGAGTCTCATCTTTAATCTCACCTCGAGTCTCGCCTTGAGTCTCACCTTGAGTCTTTCAAGTGCTGGGATTAAAGGTGTGTGCCACCACTGCCAGGCCTTGATTGAAAGGATCAAGATAATTATCAGAGTGTGCTCAGCTGTTGTAGCCTGTTGAAAACAAGTCTCTTGTCAGGGTATATGGCTCAAGATGGCTGCAAAGATGACAGCCGCTTTCTGCTCAGAGTCGGCTCCCAACATTCCTCCTCCTGAATAGTACTGTCCAAGCTTCATCCAATATTAGGTTGTAGAATTCTACATCTGCTCCAATAAGTTGCTGAATGAAATCTCTCTGGTCTCCTTAGTGATAATTCTGCCAAGCTAAGACAAAATATAGGTTGAAGGGTTTGTGACTGGATTCTGTCTCAATCCCTCCACTTGATGCCTTGCCTCCTTACCAAAGATGGCTGGTTCATACCTGTTCCACATTACTAGGATTCTTGGCTAGAGTTACTCTCATAGGTTCTATGGAGTTTCCATCACACTAGGTTTCCAACTTACCCCTAAAATGCCCCCTGTTCCAGTCATTTCTCCAAGTATTTCTCCCTCCCTCTTTGCTATGTGATCCCTTCTGCTCCCAATCCCACCTAAACCTAGTTCATCCATGAAGCACTTCTTGGTACTTAGGACTTAAGGGTCTGTGAACTGTAACATGATTAACTTTACAATTAATAACTAACCACTTATCTTGTAGTGAGTACATACCGCATTTATCTCTTATGGATCTGGGATACTCAGGATGATTTTTCTCATTTCATTCATTTGCCTACAAATCGTGAAATATTTTAAAATATTAATAAACTATTTTACTTATTTTGGTCAACTTATAGATAATATTTTGTCATTTTACTTTTGTAAAATTATTTATTATTATTATTATTGGCATTGTTTCCCTCTCTAATTATAGTGCATAAGGGTTTTCCAGAAATCTGTCTAATGTCAGATTGCTCTATTGATAGTGTTTGTCATTATGTAGACGTTGTTTAAATTCATGTAATATGATTTTTCAGCTTTTAGGATTAATGCCTGTAGTATTATGGTCTTTAAATACTTTCCTTTTCTAGGGGTTACCCCCAGCATAGAAGTAATTATAGGCAACTAATGACTGCTGAAAAGGGGATAATTACTTTCCCTAGGGTTGAGTTCACTAGTACCAAATGGTCATCCCTGGGAAACATGTACACAAAAAGGAATACTAAATTGACTCATTATGTTATATGTGTGTGTGTGTGTGTGTGTATGCACACACACATCCAGGGTGTATGTATGTAACAATGATAAACAAAAATATGCCACCAATTTCAGAGGAAATAGAAATATGGACATGGAAAGAGTTGGAGGAAGAAAAGGTTAGCGGGAATTGACATAATTATAATAAAAACTTTAAATTTTAATTTTTTTCTTATATTTTTCTTTAGTAGTTTCAGAATTTTGATTTTTAATAAAGTTGGGATAAGAGTTTGGGGAGAGGAAACTGAGAAAGGGGATGGCATTTGAAATGTAAATAAATAAAATATCCAATTAATAAAAGAATGTGAAAAAAAACTTGTATGATCCAGGTTAAATTAAGCCTTTTATATTATAAGACATATAAATCATATTTCATTCCATTTTTTGTAGATATCCGTGGTTTCTAGCACCATGTACTGAATATAATATTCTACTAACAATTTTTGATACCTTTGTCAAAACTTTTTTTTTTTTTTTTTTTTTTTTTTAGAGACAGTGTTTCTCTGTATAGCCCTGCTTGTCCTGGAATTTACTCTGTAGACCAGGCTGGCCTCGAACGCAGAGACCCACCTGCTTCTGCCTCCCAAATGCTAGGATTAAAGGCATGTGCCACCACCGCCCAGCTAACCTTTGTCGAAACTTATGTAGCCAAAGTTTTATGGGTTTAATCTCTGTATTCACTATTATGTATCTGGAGTATACATATCTGGTTTTATGCCAGTCAATGCTGATTTTACCTTTATGACTCTTACTACAATATTAGATCAGATAATGTGAATGTGTTCTTCCTGATTAAAATACCTTTAGTTTTAATGATCATTTGTGTTTCATTTCTTTCCAGTTAAGTAAAAAAATATCACTGAAATTTTTAAATGGAGATTGTATTTAATCTGTGCATTACAGTGAATGTATTCCCATCTTCAAAATATTAATTTGTATAATTTAAGGAGATAAACAGTTTCCCATCATTTACTGTATGACACAAATGATTCATTTTGAGGAGAATCTTTGCACAGCTTTATAACCTGTGTAGGACAGGGCATTACATTCAAGATCTCTTAGCCATTATGGCTAGGTGTCTCAATGTTTTCTTATAATGTTCGTTAATCTCCTTGATCAGACATAGTCCTAGATATATCTGAAGCTCTAGTTAATCAAGCATTTTCCTAGTACCTCTCTCAGAAAAATCATAATTTTATACATAAGAGTTATTGGTTTATATTTTTATTCTACTGTAGTCAGATATAATGTAGAGGCATTTCAAATATTTTTCTATTTATTAAAACTTTGTGGCATTAAAATATGCTTTATAGCACAGGCTTTGATGAATTTTAGAAAATATTCCACGTGTATAAGTTTCAGACCATCTGCAAATGAATGAGAGGCCTAATTAACATATAAAAGTATACCATATATATATATGTATATATGTATATATATGTATATATATGTATATATGTATATATATGTATATATATGTATATATGTGTATATATGTATATATATGTATATATATATAAACACTTATGAAGCAGGAAAGGGGAATTGGTAGTGAGTGGTGTTTGGAAAGAGTTTGATTGATGGGGCTCTAACTATTTCTGGAAATTGATAAAAGAGATTTGTATTTAACTATTATTAATTGCTAAACTTGTTAGAAACTATGGGGTGTTAAAGACTGAATGCTGTGTTGCACATATTTTTCATTTTAAAAATAGTGTGAGCATGTGGACCAGGGGTAAATACCAGGCTTCCAGGTTCTCCTAGCACCACTCTTTTCCATCCTGTTGGTTGGCATACCTTGACTAGTCTTGAATTTTCGAGTCCAGATGATAGGCTATACTTCTCCCTTAGTCTCTTTCCTATATAATCTTAATATTTTGATTAACTTCTCTGATTGTACATTTGACCTCATGGATGTTACACTTGTTTACCATCTTCCCATTCCTCCTTCTCCTTCCCCCTACCATCACATGGTTCAGGGTTATGACCATTTTGCACTCTCTCAGATGTCTCTGACTCTGGCTATACTCTCCCACATATCTATGATAAACATTCTTCCCCATTATACCTAGGAGCAGTCATATCAATTTCTTTATTTTTTATTTTATTATTTTTTACTTCAGCCTTGAAAAGAATGTCTGGTTTTTTCTCTGTTTTATTACAATATTCTACTTGATCGATCCTACAACTAAACTCTGAGATTTCCACATTAGATTTTTAATTTGGAGAAATTATCTAGATTCATGGGTCAGATATTAAATATTTTCATTATTTTTATTAGTAGTAATATTATACAACCCATGTGATATTTTGTATGTTTTAGTGTTTGTTCTATGAAACTCTTGGCCCTGAAGTATGTTGCACAAATACTTACATTATTTATTGCCAATGACCAACCTTGACTTGGTCAGGGTTTCCTGAGGAAGGGTTGTTTGGGATGATAAAAGAATGACCTAAAGTCAATTGTGTGTACAAGCTGACAGCCATGTATACTTCTCAAGATGACTCCCTAGACAGTTCTCTGTAAATAGCTCTTGGCTCTGTAGTTTGCTCAATATAGCTTTCTGCTTGACACAGTTCTCTGCTTAAGATAGTTGTCTCTGCTTAAGACAGATTTCTCTTGTTGGAAAAAGTTCTAAAATCTCTCTGGATAGCTCATGGGTTTTCTGACCAAAGTCAAAAAGCTGCTAGAATGGATACTGAAAATGTGATGCATTTACACAATGAACTACTACTCAGCTACTAAAAACAATGAATTCATTAAATTCACAGGCAAATAGGTGGAACTAGAAAATATCATCCTCATTGTGGCAGCCAAGACACAAGAGAACACAAATGATATGTACTCACTGATAAGTGAATATTAGCCAAACAGCTCAGAACACCCATGATACAACACACAAACCATATGGAAGTTAAGAAGGAAGACTAAGATGTAGATGCTTCAATCCTACATAGAAGGGCAAACATAATGATCATAGCGGTTAGAATGAGGGAGAGAACTGGGAGGGAAAGATGGAAGGGAAGGGGGGGCAGGATCAGATATTGGAAGAGACATGAAGGAAGTTCAAAGGGTCAGAAAATTGAGTAGAAATTTGTAATATTGGGGGTGGGGAACTGGGGTAGCTACTAGAAAGTCCCAGACTCCAGGGAATTGAGATGCTACCAGGACCCAGTGGCCATGACTTTAGTCAAAATACCAAATAAAGGAGGAGAGACAACCTGTAGAGACCACTGCCAGTAGATAGACATGACCTACAGTTGAGGAATGGGACCACCACACATCTCAAAATTTTTAAAGCAGAATATTCCTGTCCAAAGGAAGGACAGGGGGAAGATGGAACAGAGACTGAAGGAAAGACCATCCAAAGACTGTTAAACCTAGAGATCTATCCCATCTTCTGGCACCAAATGCCCCTTCTATTGCTGATGCCAAGATGCTTTTAGTGACAGGAGCCTGGTAGGACTGTCCCCTGAGGGAATCTGCCAGCACCTGACTAATACAGATGCAGATACTCATAGACAGCCATCGAATTGAGCACAGGGATCCCAATGTAAGAGCTAGAGGAAGGAATGAAGGAGCTTAAGATGATTGTAACTCCATAAAAAGAACAATATCAATTAACTTGATCACCCAGAGCTCCCAGGGACAAAACCACCAGCCAAAGGGTATACAAGGAAGGACCCAGAACTCCAGATACATATGTAATAGGAGATGGCTTTATCTGATATCAGTGGGAAGGAAGGGAGGATTGATACCCCAGAGTAGGGGGATGCTAGAAGGGTGAGGCAAGAGTGGGTGAGTGGGTAGAAGAGCACCCTCTCAGAGGTAAAGGGGAGGGGGAGAGTAGAAATGAGATAGGAAGGGTTGTGGAGGGGTAATCAAGAAGGGGGATATCATTTGAGATATAAACAAATAAAATGATTAATAAAAAATGCTGTGTGCTTACTCTCTAAGTAGTAGCACTCTCTTGCTGACTAAAGCCCAGTCTTTTATTTGCATATTAATTCAATCATTAATCCAAGTTCCCTATTCATTATCCCATGAATCAGCATTTTATGATCTTGCCCCTTGAGTCTTGGAAGAAGATAGCAAATACACATTTTTATTATGTCAAATGAATTCAGATTTGCCTGCCTTTGTAAGCACAAACAAAAAAGTTAGCTGGGTGCAATCTTTCCCTATGATCACCACTCCTTAAGTCTCTTTATCTCCTTCCTTATATCGACAAGCTGTCTCATTTCAAAGCTGCCTCTATTCTTTCATGTCCATAAAGCCCCTTATATAATTCGCATTACATCCTTATATTTTGTATAGTTGATAAATTATACGTGCTCTTTTTGTTTGTTTGTTTTTGTTTTGTTTTTTGAAACAGGGTTTCTCTGTATAGCCCCGGCCATCCTGGAACTCACTGTAGACCAGGCTGGCCTCGAACTCAGAAATCCGCCTGTCTCTGCCTCCCAAGTGCTGGGATTAAAGGTGTGCACCACCACTGCCCAGAAAATTATACATTCTTGATTTCATGTTTTCAGAGTTCTTTCCCACAGCTTTACAGGCTATTCTGAAGATCACACCATTTACCATTTTTCTAAGAACATTAGACACACCCTTGCCTCCTGGACTCCTGCTACTTCTGATTATCATGGAGCCATTAATCTTGGCAGGGAGAATAATTCCAAAATGAGTAACATAAAGTAAAAAATAAAATATAACCCTTATGCCCTAGCAATAGTCAACAATTGTAGAGGTCCATGCCCTGCTAGCTTTGTACCAGGGGTGGGAACTCTGATTCCTTCCAAATGGCTATGCAGGACTCAGCAGTTTATGTCCTTGTGATGGATTGTTTTCTTACATTAATATGTACTGGCTATCTTTATCTGTCCAGATAAGTTTCTGTGAGAAATCTACCTTATTAGATATTAGAATTTCTTTGTCATCTAGTTTAAGGCTTCCCTTCTTCTGTTACTTTTATTTCTGACTTTGGATTTTTAGTTTAAAAATGACAGTTTTAGTTGTGTGAGTTTCTTCAGGAAATCCTACCTGCATCTGCCAGCACAACTAGTGATTATATGAGTTTCTTAAACACCAGATAGTTGAGTCTAATTTTGAAGCCCATTCATATAGTTCATACTTTTTAATTTGTGAGTTAAGGATACTTATGAAAATACCTATACACTGTAGGGGGATGCCTTCTGAACCCCTGGATTAGGCACACAATACAACCAAGCATCAGTTTCCAAAATAAAGAGATCTTTTATTAAGCAAGGCTAAGAGATAAAGTGGTTGAATCTTAATATGACTGAAACAGTAATAAATATCTTTGCAATATTAGTATTTCAAAAACAAAGAGGTCTTTGTTAGAATGAGCTAGGACAAGTTGGTAAATTCTGATTGGGCATGTTAATCAGGATAACCAAAATGGGGCTTTTTAAATTTTTTTTTATTGCTGGACCTTGATGTTTTCATAGTAGTGATGGCTTAAAGACAATTCCACTGTATTCCTCTGGGGATCCTAGCAACAGGGACCTAACAATAGCCTGTGTCATCAACTCCCTCCAAAGCCTGCTTGGTGTGAGGCAGGTACAACAGAGGCAGCTTGCAAAGAGACCTGCTTCCTACCCAAGACTCTCTCTCTTCATCTCCCTATCATCTCCTCTCCTTCCCTCTTTCTCTCCCTCCATCTACACACTTATCACTTCTCTCACTCTCTTTATCTTCGTTCGCAGATGTTCCCAGACAGCCTTACTTTCTCTCTTTCTTGCCTTCTGTCACAGCATTCTTTGCCTTGGTGGCTCTGTCTGCCTCATTCTCCTCCTTTCCCTGAAAATAAACCTACTTTATACCAGGTCTATCACATGAAGTGATTTCTCAGGGGAACACCTTGGTATGAGTCCACCAAGTACCTCCTTTACCCCTGTGAGAGTTGCATTATATTTCATAACACTGGTTCTGAAACAGACTGAAGCTCTTCTGGTGCTTGTGCTCCCCTCCTGAGGTGTAGTTCACATATTCTGGGATTTAATGACCCTATCTGCCTGAAATGAGATTTCTTTCCTGCTAGCCAACAGCTTCATTTCTCCACCCACTGACTGACTGATTGGTGAGATTTCCCTGTTTTTTCTGGTTAAAGCTTCCCTGGAGGTGACACACTTCTACCAGAATGATTTCATTTTTATTCTCCCTCTCCCTCTCCCTCTCCCTCTCCCTCTCCCCCTCCCCCCGCCCCCCCCCCCCCCACCTCTCTCTCTCTCTCTCTCTCTCTCTCTCTC
>NW_021604563.1:11596033-11627494 GCF_004785775.1 Grammomys surdaster
CTCAAGGGTCTTCCTGGTCACTGTTCCAGCCTCCTGATGGTCTGGCTGGACAGCATGTACCTATCAATTCTGCTCCCACCTGTGTCCTTAGGATGCCGTGGGCTCAGGCTAGTGGCTCCTCTTCATATCCATGGAAATTACTATACAAGTATTGCCAGCACTCCAGCAAATGAAAAGCGATTTCTAGCCCCCATTCTTCCCTACTTTGTCCCCCATCAATATTCACTTTATAACCTACAATATATTAAGGGCAGGGTAGGACACATCTCCTGCCAACAGCAGCTCCTGAGCTAAGCTGTTGATCTGACAAGTTTTATCAACCATTTGTCTGTGAATTTGATTCCAAATTCTACATAGAGATCTATTGCTCCACTCTCTACTTGCCCTCATGGACATGGACGGCACACTCCTCCCCCTCCTGCTTCTTCCCTAAACTATGAGAAATCTACCTTCCTCCATGGACTTAGACTTTATTACTAGTTTTAAGTTTCTCACCAGCACAGACAAATGATTCTCAAACATCTTACATTTAAACTTGTTCTGCTATACTCCTAAAGCTCTACTTCCCTACCCTTAAAAATATTTTCTCTCTAATTTCTTTACATTCCATTCTCAAAATAAACAAAATTATACCTGAAGATTATACTGTAAAGGCTCATCTAGGGATTTATGAATTCCTCATTAGGTATGGGTTGAAATCTGTATAATCTGCAACAATATTTAGCTTTATTCAGGACTTATGTGTACAAATAACTTAGATTCATCTTGATGTGTGTTTAATTTGAATTTAACTCTGTGTATATGTGCTTATAATTTGGCTAACACTTGCATTTAAGACAAATATATAAAAATAAATATGTCATCTAGGAAAAATGTTTTAAATATTAGCAACCACTCTAGGGACTGAGGTAGCAGAGCAAACTCCATTTTGTTTTTAAGACTCCAATCTAAGTTAACTTGCCCCCATCCTTGAGGTCTGAGAAAATTAAGAAACATCCCTGGCAGTTGTAAAATAGGCACAACAGCTGCAGCTCTCTGATAAAAACAGTGTGGGTTAAGAAAATATAAGTAATTCCCAGGTCAAGATGCTTCTTTTTGATGTATGTTCTCTCCTTACGGTTTAACCAGGTCCTGTAAACCCCTTAGCTAAAAACCAACATTCCTTTATTCTCTCATGTAAGAGCAAGGCTTGTAACTACCCCCTTGTGTTTTTTTTTTTTCCTTTACAATCCCCTTTTCCATTTTCCAAGACTTCAGGGCTGCTCTCCTATCCTGTTGCATCAGGAAGGTTTGTGGCCCAAGGTTGAATTTGAATACAGACTCTCACATGCTTGCACCAGAATTTGTGGTTCCTGTAATCTGGGCAAAACAATAGGTTGGGCACATGGCTTGTAAGAAACCTCCCATGGTCATCATAATCTTGAGATAATCTCATGGTATGAAGTAACAATCATAAAACTTCTTAGCCCTAATGAACTACTGATTAATATGTCTCCTTATAGACTAAGAAAATGACAGCAAGTCTCATATTTTAAGTTGATATGGATTTATATAAAATGGTGATAGTTTCATATTTATATTTTTACAACATGCTATGTATGCAATTCAATCTTGATTTAAAATGTTTAGTACATGAAGGTTAAATTTCAAGATCATGGAAATCTATACAGATTAAGAACAAATTTAGAATGTGTGTCTAAGTCTTTACTATTAAGTAGCTATTACATGCTTCTGTAAATCACTGCTATTTATTTTTCTGCCACTACCACCTAGGCTCCATTTACCTCTTCATTTTCTGGCCAACAGATATAATATAAAAGAGATTCAGATGTTAGGAAGAGGGAAAAACCCTTGTAGAACTATCTATGTAGCAGACTATGGCCTAATTCCTGTCATTTTAATTAATATATGGCATCTAAGATTATAATTTATCCTGCTCATGTTTCTGATCATATTTCTAGCTTATAGTTACTTGACAGCTACAGAAAAACAAGCAACTAGCTACATTCTCCAAGGTAACCAACCAACAGGTTAGTTCATTAGTCAATTCATTAGGTAGTTAAAACTACCAGATCTCTTATTACAATAGTAAACAGGTATGCCTTGCAAACAGGCTTCATGTTAGAAGATGAAGAGATTTCAGATGTAACTGTTTATGAGCCCCTTTTCTACATTAACTCACGTTGGACTCCACCTAGATTGTGGTGCTCCAGCCATTGGGTAAGACTGCCCCAGTAAATGTCTTGCCCACTTTCAGGGCAGCAACAGCTTCCAATGATCAACCCCTTGTATCTCATAGTGGATAAGTAAATAGGAAAGCTTATAAAAAGTCTGAACATATGAAAATTAAGTTATGAGGATCTAAGAAACTGTTTAGGGTCTAAGAAAATGTTGAGAGCTTGGTACATGTAAGGTATGAAAGTTGAAGTACATGTAAAACATTGATGGTGATAGGAGAATGATTTAAGGTACATAGAAGGATCAAAACAGGCTTCAGAAATCTTCCTCATACTATGCTGTTATATTAGGACATCAAAAGTTTAGAGTTTTAACATTAATCAATGGAGTTCAGATAAACTATTAGCCTGTCTCTGCTTAAAACATCCCATTATACAAACAACTATCATAGTCACAAGTTCAAGATTTTAAGTTTCCTTTGGTGGTCTTTTAACTGCATGTAGACTTAAATGTATTTCTCATTATGCTAAATTTATATGATCCGCTATCATAATTACAAGTTCAAGATTTAAATTTCCTTTGTCTGTTTCTACATCTTCTATAGGTCCTCACTGCCCTCCCTGCCCCAACAATCATCCTGCCTTATACCAGGTCTATTTATTATATCTTTACAAACGTAGTATGAAGATTTTTCTCATGCTTCATATCCTACTGCCTCTATTAGTAGTATGGTAGTAGTTGAACAGGTTTCTCCAGAAGACATGTCCAAGTCTCAAGCCTTGGTACTATGGATATGCTCGTATTTTACAAACAAAGACTTTGAAGACATAATTGATATTTTAGAGTACAATTATTCTGATTGTAGAATAGGGATTAAATCCAACAATAATGATAGGTTTAGAAAAGAAGAATACCTCTATTCACCAAATGAAGCTTCCAGTTCTAAGAATGAGTTACATATAGTCAAGTTGTTGGCCAGAGGATCCCCCATTTGAACCTCCAAAAACCTAGTATATTGCCAAGGCTATTGGATGTTTTCCATCAAGTGCCATCAAGGCCCCAACCTTGAAGACAACAGCTATACTACTTTTCCAACAGAAAGAAGTTACACTGTAGCTGGCTTAGCACCTTCATCCCTCATGACTAGTGTTATGGGTATTAGAAGGTACTCAGCATGCTATCAGAAAACAAAGGTCAACATCAAGCCAGCTACAAACCCTTTGATACACAATGGTGAATTGCCTGTAAAATGTGCTAGTACAAAACAGGCACAAAGCTGTGTGAGTAACCAACCAGTATCTGGTTGAATTTAATTTCATGAGATAGATGGAACCTATCCCTGACACTGTTCAGTAGCCAAGAACCCGAGAAATAGTGGAAAATGAAGTCCTGAGGGAACAGAGTAATAAAGTGATTTCTAATGACATTCCTCTATACTCAGGTTAGAAGCCACAGCTGGACAATATGCAGAGAACATTGAGAGACCTTGGAACACTTTTTCCTGAGTAGCCATCAAATCCATCCCATCAGGACTTAGGGGTCTAGAGGAATAAAAGGGAAAAAGGTTAGAGTCAGAGGACACCAAGAAAAAAATAGGCCTTCTAAACACAGGAGGATTTGGCACACACAAGGAGCTCACAGAGATGGTGGCAGCATAGGTAGAGTCTGCACAGGTTTAAGCCAAAATGTTTCCAGTGCTGAGAGGAGAAGTAGATAGAAGTCCCCATCTGCAACCTTGAAGCTAACTCCAATTGGTACCTTATTGGGAAGGAAAAATTAGTTTACTCCCTCAGAGTCTCAGTGTGTATATATGCCACTCTTAGGGCAAGCTCAATGCCCAACAATTGGTAGCCAATACAAAACAAGCTCAGTGGTGTTTGTGAAGCATCATTGTCTCATAGTCCTTTATCTGGGAATTTGCCTTTTAGGTCTTTTGCTCATGTAATGTTTTTCAGTTTTGTGTTGTATGGGATTACTCTGTGTGTGAATATTAGTGTCTCTGTGTCTGTGTTTTTTCCTGTCTCTGTCTATCTCTTCAGATTGCCTTTTTGTTTTATCCTATTTTGGTTTGTTTGCTTGTTTTTTTATTGTATCTTAGATTATTTTAATTACTATTTTTTTGAAGCTGAAGAAGGCTGCACCACCACTTTATTGTTCTTAGCTTTTATACTTTCTCAGGATAATTGATCACATGGTTTTCTAAGCAGTTTTGCATTTTATAAGTTAATAGTAAGTTTAAGGCACTAGTTCATGTTATAGGTCAATAAGACTTAAGGAGTTATAGTAGAATTATTTAAATGTCAGTCCATCAAGAACAGTAACTTACTAAACACTCATTGTCTGTTTCTAGCTCCACATGTTCAATATAAGTTTAAAGCAATAATTTTATTGGATATTTTCATTATTTACATTTCAAATGTTATCCCTATTCTGGGTCACCCTGCCCTTCCCCCCATAAACTACCTATCCATTTTCCCTGCATCCATGAAGGTGCTCACCCACCCACCCAACCACTCTTGCCTCCTTCCCTTGCATTCCCCTACACTGGGGAACTGAGCATTCACAGGACCAAGGGCCTCACCTCCCAATGTAACCTGACAAGGCCACCCTCTGCTATGCATGCATCTGGAACCATGGGTCCCTCCATGTGGACACACTGGATGATGGTTTAGTTTCTGGGAACTATGAGGGTCTGGCTGGTTGCTATTGTTGTTCTTCCTATGGGGTTGCAAATCCCTTCAGCTCCTTCAGTCCTTTATCTCATCCATTGGGGATACCATGCTCAGTCCAATGATTGTCTGTGACCAAAAACCTCTGTATTTGTCAGGCTCTGGCAAAGCCTCTCAGGAGACAGCTATATCAGGCTTCTGTCAGGAAGCACTTCTTGGCATCTATAACAGTGTCTAGGTTTGGTGACTGTATATGGGATGGATCCTCAGGTGGGGCAGTCTCTGGATGGCCTTTTCTTCAGTCTCTGCTCCACACATTGTCTCTGTATTTCCTTCTGTGAGTATTTTGTTCCTCCTTCTAAGAAAGATCAAAGCATCCACACTTTGGTCTTCCTTCTTGGCTTCAGTCTTAAGAAATTGGCCAAATAAGGCAATATATGTGGAAGTGGCTAAATAAGGGAATCTTATGGTTTAGAAAGGGAGAGATAATGGGGGAAGGTAAAACCTGAGGCCCCATATTTCCAGACTTGGTCCTGTTTGAGCCCTTCAGTTTACATTCAAAATTACAGCTGAGATCTATTCTGCTACTGCTGCTAGATGTTTGCACATTTGTTCTTATTTGATTTTCTTTATTTTTTGTATTATTTAATGGAATAGAGTGTTTTAATAGCAATAATAGATAAAACTGTAGATAAAATAAAAATAACAAAATCTTCTTCAAGAACCTATACTCAGTTAATTTTTATATCTTACCATAGGCTTCATCATTACATGCTCCTAGTAAAACCACATAGAAAAAGAAACCTATAATCCATGGACCAACCAAGTTCATCAACCAGATCTAAACATAGGATTACTTCTACTTCTTTATAATATCAAAATGTTACTCTTTATTTATATTTTTCTGACATGATTTTTAAAATTAATATTCATATCAGATTTCCTTTCTTACTTGGGTTTATGTATCACTGACTGACTTATTATTTATGACTTGATGTTTGTCAAATAGCATACCTTATCAAAGAGTTTTCTATCCATAGCCTCATAAAATAAGTCTGGTTTTCAAAATTCACAGAATATGCAAATATTATTTGTTTTATTTATTTATTTATTCACTCATTCATTCATTCACTTATGTGTTTGTAGGTCTTTCTCTCTATTCCTTTCTTTCTCTCTCTGCCCCCCCCCTCTCTGTGTGTGTGTGTGTATGTGTGTGTGACATTGAGAATCAGAAGGACAGAAAATTTTTGTTTTGGTTTGGTTTTTTATTTTATTTGGTTTCATTTTTTGAGGCATATCTTTCTTGCTTCATAAACCAGTCTAGCTGGCAAGAGAGCTTCCAGCTGATTCACTTGTCTTTGGATACTATTTCACATTATGATTGCTGGGATTATAAATGGGTACTTTTATATCTGGCAGTTTTTGCATGAATTCCAGCAATTTAATTTAGGTCATCAGTTTCGCATGGAAAATACTTTCACCTGCTAAACTACGTCAACAACCCTCCAAAGATTTTTGAATCTACATCAGAACATATATGTTCTACTCCCTTTATCAAGAAAATTCATTTTTGTCTCTGAGATGATGGATTTTGCTTGTCATGTTATATTAATGAATATCTACACCACTGGCATAACACATTATATATATATATATATATATATATATATATATATATATATATATGTGTGTGTGTGTGTGTGTGTATACAAACATATATATATATATATATATATATATATATATATTCAATGAGTACAAGTACATAAATGATTATGTTATACACATATACTGTAATTTATTAAATGTATCATAATTATATATGACTGAGTCCATAAAGATTATTGTGATACTTGTGGGGTTTTATTTTATTTTATTTTGTATTTTAAGATAGAGTCTCTCTTTGTAGCCCTGACTGTCCTATAACTTGCTATGTAGTTCAGGCTCCTTTCAAACTCAGAAATACACTTGTCCTTGACATTGGAGTACTGGAATTAAAGATGTGTGCAACCATAAATGATGCTTACCTTTACATGAAAGATTGATGTGATCTAGAATTCCTAGGGAACACAGTTTCAATTAGAGATCGTTTGGATCAGTCTGACCCTTATTCATGTCTCTGGAGAGTTTTCTTAATTATGTTAATTGAAGTAAAAAGACACCACCTAAAAATAGGTTTATTATATTATATAATGTGCTTAGACTACACCTATATAAATTACACACAAAATAACACACAAAAAAGTGCACACACATATACACAAACACACACACACACTAAACAAGACATGTTTTCCATCTCTGTAGAGAACATTGGCTAACAGAATCTGTAAATGAGCAATTCCTGATGATTTAACATATTCCTTCTTGAGAAGCATGTGTTTGTAAATAATATTGTTCAATCTACACTTTCACTTTTTACTAGTTTATGAGACTTTATTTAGGAAGGTAATATATTCCTACCCTATTCAGAAGAAACAAAACTCTAATATATATTTTTTAATATTTCTGTTGTTTTCCTTCATGCATTTTTAAGTATCACACTAATTTCTCTATCAATCTGGCAGTAATATTAATTTCTTATTAATAGGAATTGGAGTGAGTACAAATAGAGCTCTTAAACCAATTATAATTCTAATCAGCACAATCTAGGTCATGTGCAATTAACACAACAAATTAATTTAGAAACATCTCAGACCCAACACATACTGCATCCTGGTTACTGCCTCTCAAACCTGTGTTAGATATTTGCTGTAATATTTTTACAATGTTTGCCCTAACACTACCCTAAACATTGCTCTTACAGTGTTCCTACCCTCTTTTATAATTAACGTTTTCAATAATGTATATGAGTCTGTATCTCTATTTATGTGTGCTATATGTGTGGATTCTTGCAGAGATCAGAACGCATTATGGACCCAGAGATGGAATTACAGTTCTGAGAAGCCTAACTTGATCTGAACTCGAGTCCTCTGGAAGAGCAGAAAGCACTGTTAACTACAAAGCCATCTTCCCAATTACATCTTAGCCTCTTTTAATCCATACAGAATGAAAAACAAAGAACCTCATTGACTTTTCTATTCTTTTATTTCTCACTGCCCTTTATTTAACCTCTCCTTTATTTAATTCTGCTCCAAATTTTATATTGATTTCTCTGGTCTCCTTTACAAATTCTTTTTACAACTGATGAATGTCACTAAATACATTCCTCAAACAACACTGGGTATATAACACCTTTTTATCCTCTCTTATTCAAATGTCTACAAGGAAATCTGTTTTCTCTTGAATTTGAGTTTTAATTCTTTTCTTTCCTTTTCTTTCTTTCTTTCTTTCTTTCTTTCTTTCTTTCTTTCTTTTCTTTTCAACAGATGCGTGCTCTCTCAAAACTTGGCTATAGTATCCATCTCCTAGATGGCTTGCTACTCTTTACAGTTCATTATTTATATGGACCTAAATACATTTCCAATTTTTTTATTCAATTTGGATATTATGCATTTAACTGAAATAATTCAAACGTTCTGTTCAAACAGAAAGTAACTACACTTCTCTACCAGGGTGCAACTTGCAATTGATTATGTAAGCCTCCAGTATAACGAAGATACAAAAACTCTTTTATTATTATCAAAATTATTTTTGATAACACAAAATAAATATGACATAAAAAGATATAATAAATTTTATAGTGAGGATTGCCTAGTTCATATCAGTGGAAACCAGAACACAAATTTATTGTATATAAAACACCTTTTTTATTTTAATGTTCATTTAACAATATACATCTACTGCTAGCTATGACAGTATGCTTCTATTTACATTATTTATTCATTTATTTATTTTTTGCTTGTACTACTGCTACCCAGAGAAGTACAAGCACACAGAGATTGAATTGATTCTAACTCAGTTAGAATTAGCTAATGAATTAATCATTTAGACGAAGCTAATGAATTGCTTCTTATGTGACAGGGTTTCAAAGGAGTTTATTGACCCATGCCTTGACAATTTTATATTCATGCAAACTCCTGAAAATGCAGAACTAATCTAGATATCCAATCACTGTTCAATATAAAAAACACATTATAGCAGAGTTTCTATACAGATCATTAATGTATTTATGCAAATCATTAATGTACTATAGATGAGCCATTAGATAATTGTCAGTCCAATGCACATGGATATAGACTATCTAGGTACATAATATCATTTCCTTTTCTAAAAGGGCTGTCAGCAAATATTCACCAGCTATAAGCTACTTGTACTTTTAATTAGTTCCAGAAACCTGACTCAGCAAGGAGTAAGTTCTTCTCACAGAGTAACACATAGAGTAATGGATACTACTGGAACCATTAAAGCTTGATGAATTCACGGTGGGACACTTTGGCTCGCTATATATACTTCAGTGATTTAATGGACTTACTTATACTTTCATTGTGCCTATATTACAATTTATCATCCCCCAATGTTTTTGTATTATAGGTAGACTAAATACATGTCAGTACCATAATCAAAAGAGCCCAACTTGTGAAAATGGGTGCCCCAAAATTTCCAAGTCATCAGATAGGTGGCAGTTAAATCTATCAATGCAACTTGATCACTGGTAGTATAGGTCCCAGCATAAGATTAGTGACATACTCCTCATTCAGATAGTAAGCCACTGCAAAAGCTACCCTGAGCAATACAAAATGGAAACATTAGAAAATGGACAATCTAAGGATCCAGAATGGTAAAGACTCAGCATATGATTATAGTATGAAGAAGTTAGAAGTACAGGACTCGGACTAACACATTTAATAAATTATTGATAAACCATGAGGACAAGGTTGTCTGGATGCTTGAGAATGCAAATTTAGCTCAGAAACATTGCAAAAATGGAACTTTTAGCCAATTGAATATGAAAGGTAAAAACTGCATTTGAAAATTCTTTGTGAGGAATTTGATATCAAGGTTTTTCTTCTTAGCTGTTTTGCCTTTTATAAGCCTGATATTTCTGACTCCTCTTTTTTTCTTTCTTATTCCATTTATAACACTAAATTTTGCAAGCATATAATTTGTTTGATTTGACTCATGATAATTCATATATGTAATCTTATACATATCTTATTTAAATGGAATTTTAACAAAATTTTGGGCTTAAACTATACATATGAAAGCAAAATTGTGCACCTGTCTTTGTGCTACTATTGCTGTGACAAAACTCCACAATCAAAGATACTTGATGAGGCAGTATTTATTTGGCATTAAGATTCCACATCACTGTTCATCACTGAAGTCAGAGTAGGAACTTAAGCATGGCAGGATTCTGGAGGTAGGATCTGATACAGAGGCTTTAAAGGAGCTTTGCTTACTTTGTTCCTCATGGTTTGCTTATTCTGCATTGAAAAAGTCTGCATTGAAAAAGCTTATGAGTGAGACCAACGTTGAAGGAGTCCATGATGAAGACTACTAGTGGACCGGCTGTAGTCAGTTTGAGAATATAGTGCCAGAATAAAACATCAAGATGAAGAAAGTGGATCAAGTCTGAAGCATAAAATTTATCAGGAGCAAGAGATGACTCATATGCAGAAAATAGCTAATCAGGTTCAGGTTGAGATGCATAGTTGGACAGGTAGTTCAAACAAGGAAATGGCAGGTAGTATGTAGACTGTATCAAAAGTTAGAAAACAGTGACCCCCTCGTTCTTACAGACATTCTGTCCCTTCTTCTGCAATGTTCTTTGACCCTTAGAAGAAGGACTTGTTTTACACATCCTGAAGAACAAACCAACTAGTTATCCAATACCCAATTGTCATCCCTAAAAATTTACACACAAATAATATTACACAGAACAGCAAATTTTATTCAGAGTTTCACACACACACACACACACACACACACACTTATGTATTTATGCATATAACCATAACTAATGAAAAAGAGGCCATTAATCAGAAAAATAACAAGGGGGGGGCTATATGGGAGAGATTTTAGGTAAGAGAGTATCTTAACCAACACAGAAAGGGAATGAAGATATTATATAATTATAATACACTCTCAAAATATAAAAAGGCTAAAAACGAAAATATTTTAAATACAGTAACCCAGAACAAAAAAGACAAATGTCCCTAGCTCTAAATCTTCTTATGTGTGTATGTATATATATATTTTAAAGTGGAGACACAAGTCTAGTCTCTCCAGACTTGCTGCCTCCTGCTTGAGTCTCTTCTAGCCAAACTCTATACTCCTAGGACTTAGCATCTTGATGAAGAGCCAAGGTACATGGTCTATCTTGTTCTCCCCCACCCTCACCTTGTTAAGCCAATCCTTTCTGCACATTTCCATTCCATTGTGATTCTCCACTGACCTACAGATCCACTCCCTAACAAGAAGCTATAACTACCACACTAGGCTGGGATTCAAATTAGGCAACATTTATCTTTCTCTCCATTCTGATCTTTCTAGCCTTACTCTTAGACCTGGTGCTGCCTACTCTCCTAAATTCCTCCTCCTAAACTACTTCCCAGCCTGCCTCCATCATCTTGGAACTAGGCTTCTTCTTATGGACCCATGGAATACCTAGTTTTCCATGGATCCACTTTATTTTACCTTTTAGCTAATTTCTCCATTATTATTACTATTATTATTATTATTAATTATTATTAATTTTAATCACTTTCATTTCAAATGATAGCCCCTTCCCTGTTTCTGCTCTGAAAACCCCCACTCCATACCCCTCCTGTTTGCCTCTATGAGGGTATCCCTCCACCTATTCACCTACTCCAGACTCACCACTCTAACATTCCCCTATGCTGGGGCATCAAGCCTCCAGAGGACCAAGGGCCTCACCTCCCATTGATGTCAGATAAGGCTGTCCTTTGTTTTATATGTAGCTGGATACATGAATCTTTCCATGTATACTCTTTAGTTGATGGTTTATTCTCTGGGAGCTGTGGGTGGTCCAAATAGTTGATAATCTTCTTCTTACAGAGTCTGAATCCCCTTCAGCTCCTGCAGTCCTTCCCATAGCTCTTCCACTGGGGTACCTGGGCTCAGTCTATTTGTTGGCTGAGAGTATCTGTATCTTTATTGGTCAGGTACTGGCAGAAACTCTCATGGGACAGCCATATCAGTCTCCTGTCAACAAGCATTTATTGGCATCAATAATAGTATCAGGTTTGGTGTCTGCAGATGGAATAGATTCCTAGGTGGTCCAGTCTCTGGATGGCCTTTGCATCAGTCTTTGCTCCATTTTTTTGTCTCTGCATTTCCTTTAGACAGGAACAATTCTGGGTTAAAAAATTTTGAGGTGGATGTGTAGTTCCATTACTCAACTAGTGGCAGTGCATATCTATGGGAGGTAGTTTCTACAGATTCTATCTTCTTTTGTTGGTTATTTTGGTTAAAGTTAACCCCATTGCTATTGAGACAGAGACAGGCAGGTAGATCAATGGAATAGAATTGAAGACACACGCATATGGTCACTAGATTTTTGACAATGAAGCCAAACTCATCTACGGATCTCCTGTTCTGGAGGGCAACCCACAAGATCTTCAGCCTGGCCTGGTGCGGGAGTCCTGGCCAAGTTGACAGAGTGAGAGCAGGGAGGGGAGATTGTCTGCTTCTGCTGCTGCCTCTGCTTGTGTCTCCGCTGTTGCCTCTGGGTCACTCCCAGGTGCTGCATCTGTCTCTCAACGCTGAGCTGGCCCAGGCTAGGCTGATAAGAAGCCAGCTAGCTGACAAAGAGGCAGCTTGGTGTCCCAGGCAGGATCCAGGTGAGAAGATCTCTTCCCAAGTGTTACAGCTCTTGCTACAGAAACTCTCGGACACCAGTGTGATTGTAGCACACCTTTTACTTCTCCTGAATAGAGCCTTTATATACAGTTTTCGGGTGGGGTTGAGTCTGGCAGCAGATAACCCCTATTGGCCTAATCTGAGAGCTTGTACATGTGGGAGAGCCTGAGGCACTGTTCCTCATGACTGATGGCCATAGCACTCTCTGTGGGAGGGGCTATGGAGGGCTGAAGCTAACTGAAAAGAACCAAGGACCATGAGCAAAGCCAAACAACTGCCTTCTGATAAATGTCCAGGGTTCGAGGCCTATGCTCGACCAGACACCCAACTGCTTCTCACAGCCCACCAGCCCACAACCATCCGGTGGATAAAAGAGAGGATTTTCAATAAATGGTGCTGGTTCAACTCATAGTTGAGATGTAGAAAAATTAAAGTTGATCCATTCTTATCTCCTTGTACAAAGCTCATGTCCAAGTGGATCAAGATCCTCCACATAAATCCAGATACATTGAATTTAAGGAAGGAGAAAATGGGAAAGAGTACAGGAACACATCAGCGCAAGAGAAAATTTTCTGAACAGAACAGCAATATCTCAGGTTATTGACAAGTTGGGACCTCATAAAATTGAAAATCTTCTTCTGTAAGGCAAAGGACACTGTCAACAGGACAAAATGGCACAATCTACAGATTAGGAAAAGACTTTTTCCAACCAACAACTGATAGAGGGCTAATTTCAAAATATGCAATGAATCCAAGTTAGACTCCAGAGAACCAAATAACTGAATTAAAAAATGGGGTATGAGCTAAACAGAAAATTCTCAACTGAGGAATCTTGAATAGATGAGAATCATTTAAAGAAATGTTCAACATCTTTAGTCAGCATGGAAATGAATATCAAAGCAACCCTGGGATTCCATCTCATACCAGTCAGAATGGATAAGATCAAAAACTCAGGTGGCAGCAGATGATGGTGAGGATGTGCAGAAAGAGGAACACTTCTCCATTGTTGGCAGGATTGCACACTTGTAAAACTACTTTGGAAGACAATTTCTATTACTTTATGCATCCCATGTATCTGATTGGTCAGAGCTCAGTTTTACATTGTTACATGATTGCTTCATTTAGAATGATGCAATTGATAAACTGAATGCAGTTTTGAACAGAAAACTGCAACTGTCTATACTTTATGATATTAAAAAGTGCCAACACTGGAGAAATTTAGATTTTTGCAAATTTTTATTATTACAGTCTTTTCTTATTTAAACTTTTCATAGAAAAACATCTCATTTCTACCATTCCTCACTATTTCTTTAACAATATATTTTAATAAATTTCACAGTTTATTTAATTTTAATTTTCCTCTATGTGGTATTCATTGATAACACAGTTTGATAAGATGTAGAAATTTGGTACTTTTTGCTATTTTACTTTATTATTGGATTAACCCATATGTACAGGATCACATCATGACTTCTGTAACTATAACAAGGGAAGTCATAATTGAGAGTTTCACTCCTGGCCAATTATCAACGCATCATTTTATTGGATTCCAAAAACTGGGGTTTTTTTTGTTCCTTGAATATTTTGTTTACTCATAGTACACTGTACTTGGTCCATGAAAAGCTCTTGAAATTGTTCCATTGGGATCTGTATTATCCATTCTTATGGACAGTTAGCAGAATGTATAATGGAGCTCTTCATTTTTCCCTTGTTTGGCCTCCCTGGAGTTACTCCACATCTACCCACATAGGAGGTCTCTATATCTTTACAATCTTAATATCTAAGTTACGTCTATCCTGTATGGAAAAATATGAGGAAAAATACTAAATCTCTTGCTTTTCAGTTTTGGAGTGATCTCATCACTGACATCTCATTCATATCCTCTGAAAATATCCAAGCAACAAGACAGTATTTTATAGTCCAATTTTTTTTTACCTTTGTTTATGCCTAAAGTTATTTGGTTGCTGAAGTGTTTGTTTGGCACCCCTATTTCCATTTTGCTAATTTATTTCAAATATTGGGTTTCCTTAGTGCCAGAGACAGTAAGTCCCACATCTTTGGCAACTGTAGCAAGTCACTAGTGTGTACCTCCCAGATTGGTAGTCAATCTCACAGTTGATGAGAGCCCTACATTGACCACTAGGTTTTAAAATGTGGGTCTTGGGGTTCAGGTTCTCAAGAAAGTGGCTACATAATCCAAAGTGTTTTGGCCACACACACACAGTTTTACTTCTACAGATGTGCTAAACTAGCTGTCAAGGAAGCATAGAATGTGAAGGGGCATTTATTCTTAATCTTAATTTAAAAGTGTCTTATATCTCTCTGTGTATTCAGAGTTCAGCTTTACATTGTGACACGATTAGCTGATACAAAGAAATGTAGTTAATAGGCTGAATGCAATTTTGAGGAAGTGAAACCTTCAGTACATATTGTGATATCAAGAAATTCTGACCCTAGTGGAATCTGAATGTCTGCCAAATTATTTCAAATTTTTAATAGAATTTTGTCTTGGTTAAAATTTTAATATAATGACAGTATAGTTTGCTAACATTTCCCAAATGATATCTTTAAATTAATTCTTTTGCTCTTTACCCTAGATAGAGTCTTCAGTAAAATTTTGAAAGTTTGACAGATGGACAATTATGACTTCTTATATATCTGAGGGAGAAAGCTTTAAATTTTTCACCATTGATTGAAGTGTTTGTGTGACTTCAGTCTCTGATCTTTATTAGCTTGATGAAGTTACTAACATATTGAGTGCATTAAGAGTTTGCACATGTAATCTCATATTATTCTGATTAGAGTTATGTTAGGAAGATAACTACCATTATCTTAAATTTATGGATATGAAAATTGATACACAAAAAGATAAATGAGACATGGTGTTTTAGTCCTCTGATTTTAATTCTTCAGAGGTTGAAGCAGTATGATTGCTACAAGATTAAGATCAATCTGGCTACATTATGAATTCTAGGCAAGCCTGGCCTACAGAGTGCATCCTTAACAGAAAACAAAATGGAATAAAAAAATTCAATTACTTGTACAACCTAGCATTGATAATAACTTCAGAGAATGAATTTAATTATATATTATATAATATTTGTCTATGATTTTAGTAATTAATGTTACACTGAAAACACATGATTAAAATTCCAGGAGCATTTTTGGACAGATATTTCTATTGTCACATAAGAAAACACAATCGCATATTATTTCAGGTTAAAGAAAGTTCTTACTATTAGCACACTGAAATCAGAGATTTATTTTAAGTAGTAAAATGAGATAAAATTTTTATTGATTTATTTAAGTTTCTATTATCTTGGAACATATTTTAGCATTACATATATTGACACCTTTGAAATGTGTTTTAGGAGAAACTACTTCACAAAGATATTCCTACATAAGCTATCAGCAACATGAGGTTAACACAAAGCAAAACTATGTCACGAGCTATCTGAAAATCCTGAGGAGAGTCATCTAATTCAAAATTTAGACAGAAGATATGGCACTGTCAAAGATGTGAATAAGTTTTGCTTGCTACAGATTTTAGAATGGAAATTAAAAAGCTATGAAAACCTTTTGTAAAGATTAATATTTGAGAAAATTGTACTTTTTCAGTTATATCATCTTTATTTTGAGTTTCATAAATACAGTGCAAAATGAGATCTGTTACCATATGAGGCAATTACATATTAAAATTCATTTAAAAGTTAGATGCATCTTTGTGAATTATTTGCTTGGATATCATTGTATAAACCTATATTCTCAGCACTTCATGCCTGAAACAGAAGGATGGTTAGTGTGAAGGTAGTCTGTGATATAAACTGAGAAACTGTATCTAAATAATTTGGATTTTTTATGACTTTACTCCTAAGTTCTTTCTTAAAAAAAATGATCACGTCAACATGAAGATAAACTTCACAGATAAAAGGAAGAACTAAAAAGAGGAGAAAAACAACTTCTAACTGGTGTTGTTAAGTTTTCTGTTAGAACTCACATTAGAAATGAATCAGTTAATGTTCTTATAAAACTCTCCTAAGACAATTTAAATGAATCTTTTCTAAGTTTAATACACAACCAGTTCATAAAATCAGTATGGAAACTTTCTGACTTCATTTGGCAATCTGTAATATGGTAATAGTATAAGGGGTAGGATATGTTAAAACTCTGGAAAGTAACAATTTGGTAATTATAAACATTATGTAGATACTACATAATATTTTTCAATTTCCATTAGTGTTTCCCTGGGCAAATAATATGCAAAGTCTGTTGTAGTGCTTAAAACACACACACACACACACACACCTTCAAATACAAGTTGCTGGAAATTAGAATATTTATTCTGAAAATTGAATATAGAATTTTATGACAGATCCCTGGTGTTTGCATCCTTGTGTATAATTTCTGTTTCTAGAAAAGAAGAAAGTTTGGTTGATTAAGAATTTGATTATCTCTCATCTCAAATGCAAAGGTTTCTTGTTTAGTATAGTTTTCATATCCTAAAGGATATCAAATTGATACTATATTGAAAGTCAGAGAGACATTCTGTCACAACTGTTGTGTAACTGTGTCCTTTTTCATTTCTCTATAGATTATCTTCTTTGAAAGCAATTAAAAGTAATGCATTAAGCCCGATTTCTTTCTTTTCTCTTGGGGAGACTAATGCTGTCAGAAGCAGAGATGTCATTGAGTCCTTATTTTGGGACCCTTTTTAGAAGTCATTTTAATATAGGAGAATTCAGAGGTATGCAAATTTGAATATGAAAAAAATGCTGTATCATCATCAATATGAACTTTAACATCTCCCCCACCTCCAATTATTGATTCAAGCAATAATCAGTCATCTGTAAAAACTGCAAGTATTTTTTATACAACATTTTTCTTTTTTGCATAAAACAATTTGAAACAAGATTTATATCTACTACTACTTCCAAATAATGCTGCATATTAAATCTTGTGCTTTTATTGGACTGGTATAATTGCATTACAAATTTTAAGAACAATTTGTATAACTATATTTCTCTATAATTTATTTTGTTTACAATTATATAAATGATTGTACACAGTTAAAGTGATAGTCTAATAGTAAATCCATAGGTTACACAAGAGTACCAAATGGAGTTTATTACATTTAATATATTAAGTAGCTCTTCCATAGAGGAGGATAATTTGCCAAAGGCCAGAAGGAAGTTTAACTTTCCTGTAGTAGTCAGTCTTTAGAATTCTAGGAATTGGTGCTGTAGAGATGGTTCAGTGTTTGAGAGTTTATGTTATTCTTGCAGAGAACCCAGATTTCTGTTGCTTGTGCCCAAAAGGAAACTCACAACTGTCTGTAGCTCCTTAAACAGGTGGTGCAATGCTTTTCTGGCCCTCACAGATATCAATGTATGCATTTGGTGCACATACTTACATGCAAATTATATCTCTCACATACATAAAATAAATCTAAATGATAGGAATTATTTAATGCATAATTTAAAGCCTCAAATGCACAACTCAAATCATATTACACTTATATTTCTGATTCAGGAACATTATATAAGAAGTAATAAGATACCCCTAAACTGATATTCCTTATTATTAACAATGCACTGAAGTCCTCAGCATTAACATTTTACGTTTTAAATGCTAAATATATTTAAGCTGGGAGGAAAGCATCATTAATTTGAATATGCTAATAAAGAAACTATGAACTTGTGTTATCATGTACTATGTGACCTACTACAAATAAGTTTCTTTGGATTTTTGATTAATGTATTTATAAACATAACACACAATACTTTTAGAGTGTATTTTAGAAAGTTGCTTTTAAATGCCAATCAAGTTTCAAATAATAATAAGAATGCCAGAGCAAGTCATGATCAGAATGAATAGAGAAAGTAAAGAAAAACCGAGAAGTAGAAACAATTTGATATGAATATCTCTCAAATAGAAGGAATTGAACATTTACCTCACAGTTTCTTAAGCTGTAACTCGAGATGTCCTATAGGAGTCATATAATTAAATGAAAGTCATGAAAAACTGACATTTGTAAAATTATGTTGAACATACAACAATTAAAACAAGTAATTGAAATGTGTAAGGTATCTGAAATTATTCATCACTTGTCTGGATTATATAATGTACCTTCTTGGAAGCCCTTGTTTTTTTTGTTTGTTTGTTTTGTTTTTTTTTAATCTTTGTGTGTGTGTCTTTGTGTGTGTGTGTGTGAATATATAAAGATATGTATGTATTTGTGTTTAGGATATATATATATATATATATATATATATATATATATACTATCATTTTTGCTGCAAGTTCTCTTTGTTGTTTAGCAATGTATATACAACACTAGCTGGTCTCCATGTTTCCAGAGATCCTTTTTTCTCTGTTTCTCATCTTGATGACAAAGCATGGTGATTATACAGGTTACCATGTCAAGCTTTACTCGGGTTCTTGTAATTTGAACTTAGGACTTCACGTTTTTGTAGTAAATACTTTATTCATTGAGTCATCTCACCAATCCCAAGTTTTATTTTGGACATATAGCATCTACATATTAAATGAAACATACTGTGTTACCAAGAACTATCAACTTACGCTACTTGAAATATCTCAGGTCAGGTTTCAATCAATTATATGTTGTAAAACACATTGCTTTTACTGCATATATATATATATCTTTAGTAGAAGAATCATGATATAAAAATGGAAAACAAAGTCTTCTAATATTTTCTTAGCATTATTTCCCAGAATATAATTATCAAATTAGTATATCACTGCAGTTTGTTTTGTGAGAATGCTCCATTTTAAAAATTACTGTTTTGGTTAGTGACTTGAATTTCATAAAAAAAAAGAAAATCACTAAAGCATCGTAGTTAGATTTAAAAAGAATGTCCAATAATTTCTGAAGTGCATTTAATATATTTCTTCCAAATTGTACTATGCTTAAGTATGCAATGTTTTCAAAATTAACAATTAAAAAGCCAGACTATTGATCAAATCTAAATAAAATCATTTTTTTTTGAGACAAGCTTTCTCTTTGTAGTTCTGGCTGTTCTGGAACTCAATATTCAGACCAAACTGGCCTCAAACTCACAGAGATCTACCTACTTATACCCATTAAGTGTTAGAATTAAAGGCATGTGCTGTTACTGCCTGATACATTGATAATTCTTGGTGGCCTGTTGTATGAGATATTAAGCAAAGACTTAATTTTTTATGCAATGATCAATGACCATATTTTTCTCATTAGTTTTCACAATTTCTTTCATTATTACTAACTAAATGATGAAAACAAATGCATTTTGAGGAGAGTAAAGGAAAGCCCATCCAGAGACTGCCCTACCTGGGGATACATCCCATATAGAGTCATTAAACCCAGACACTATTGTGGATGCCAAGATGTGCTTGCTGACAGGAGCCTGACACAGTTGCCTCATGAGAAGCTTTGCCAGAGCCTGACAAATACAGAGGCTGATGCTCACAACCAAAAACTGGACTGAGCACAGAGTCCCAAATGGAGGAGTTAGAGAAAGGACTGAGGAAGCTGAAGGGCTTTGTAACCCATAGGTGGAAAAACAATATCAACCAAAGAACTCCCAAAAACTAAACCACCAACCAAAGAGTACACATGGAGGGACCCATGGCTCCAGCCGCATGTGTAGCAGAGGATGGATTTGTCAGACATCAATGGGAGGAGAAGCCCTTGGTCCTGGGAAGGCTCGTTGATCCAGTGTAAAGGAATACCAGACTAGAGAAGGTGGAGTGGGTGGGTGGGTGGTTGTGCACCCTCACAGAAGCAGGGGGAAGGAGGGTTGGATAGGGGGTTTCTAGAGGGGGAAGCAGGAAAGGGGATAATATTTGAAATGTAAATAAATAAAATATCCAATAAAAATTTTCTTATGATTTATTATTGGTAAACATTTTATTTTGTATACCTATATTATGTAATATATACCTCTGGAGACATTTTAATATTCCTCAGGTGAAAAGGGGTTGCAATTGGAAAAAGTTTAAGAAGCCTTGCTTTGGGAAAATTCTCTGTAAAGTAGTCAGAGTAACATTCAGGACTAGCTCATCATGTAGCACTCAATTAGAGCAGAATTCACTTTCAAACTCTTGAAGTTGCAGAAAGCATCCTGTTTTTGTTAGGGTGCCAGGATAAGAGCTTCATTCTCTTGATTATCAACAACAGACATTCTGTCTTCTGAAGTTGGCACACATATTTTATTCTACCATGAGCATCAGGGCAGTGTACAGGATCATCAATAAATACTCAGTCATTTCACTGAACTGTATTAAATCAGCACTAATTCTTAGACTATCATATTTGCACTGAGGTCTATAATTATTTTTCTTATTATATAGTTCACATTTACTTCACCATTGAAGGTTTCAGCCTCCACAACTGTATGAGCAAAATCTACTAAATAAGCTACTTGTACCTATGTGCCTAAGTATTTATGCATGTATGTATGGATGCATGTATGTATAAACAGAATGTTCTACTGCCTCTCTCCACAATCATCTTTCTATGTTTCTCTGGATACCCCGACTGATACAGATTTGAGTGCCAGAAGTGGTTCTACATTAAAAGAATTAGAGATAGAGTTTATTAAATTGGTTTTGTGTTTCCAAAATTGATGTTTTAATCAATTAATTTTTTAAAAAAAGAACACTCATGTCAATACTATAAACCATACCCCTAATCTACCATATGAAATATGAACTGATCAAAGAGATGATATTTCTGTTGTGGATACTCCTTATCAATCATTCACAATAGTGTTTTAGTAACCAAGAGATTAAGTAACACAGAATATGATACATCAAATACTTGTGAAAAACTAAAGAACATAATAAATTTGTTTCTTGCTCAGGACTGTCTTTCACAAAAGGAAGATGAGCTCAAGGATTTGAATTCCCAGACATTTTTCTGAATAAATAACCTATAAAATTTTGTACGGAAACCTTTAATGAGCATTTTATTTCTTTTAACCACAAGGGTAAAGTTGCTGAGCATCTAACAGAAATTTTCATAACGCAAATAGTTAGATTAGAAATAAAGTTGAGTTAATCCCAGGACAAATATTATATTCTATTTTTAAAATAAAGATATGAATTGACTAAAAATGATGCATATCTTCTTTGTTAAAATAGAGATGTGGTAAGATTCAAATAAGACTGAAGAAAAATTAAAAATTAAGCTCCTGAAATGCCAAGCCTTTCCTTCCTTAGTAAAAACAGTCTTTCCACCCATAGAAGGGAACAGTTTTTCTATGAACAAGGGCATAAGCCATCCCTTATATCTTTGACAGTACTCAACATTATGTTGCTTGAGGAAATGGCAGCCACTAACACTAATGCAGCATTTTGCTGATTCACCTTAGGACCAATATTTAAGGTCTCATTCTAATTATATAATTATATAATACTCAAAACCCATGTGGCTTCCAATTGCGAGGTCCAAACTATGCACTCACTATCTGTAAAAACAAATAATAAAAAAACCACTTCATTTTTCTAATATATACAAGAAGATATTTAGAGAGAATGTGTTAAAATGGATACTAACATTGTGAGATATATTTTGAAGGGGTATAAATATGTATCAAGCAAAATGTATCAATATACTGTCTATGAAAATGAAAATCTGTCATTTCTGGTGTCCAGTAGAGGAATCTTCTCTGTATTATAGGGTAGCTCTATTCAAATTTTCCTTTTTTCTTTCATGGTGTGTCTTGATCTGAGAAAGTTCATTTTTTCTATATGTTCATATTTATATATATTTAAAAGCACTACACATTAGTAGATTTCCATATGACTTTTTCCAAAGGTGTTCAATGTTAGTTAAACATCTCAATACTCCTTTGTTTACCCAGGACTACAATCCACTCCCTATTTAACCCTTACTCTTCTATTGATCTCATTTACTTTTTCTTCACTAAATTCTGTCTTCTCCCATTGAAATCTTCCTAATCATGGTCCCTCATGATTTTCCTGTCTTTTTTGAATATTCTAGATGAAATATACATATTAAATGCTTGAAGGATAGCATCTGTTCAGTGCACTTCTCTGATTGAAAAGTTAACATTTTCTTTGATCGATATTCCCATTTCTTTTCACCTTGAATTCAATAACTGAGGTTCTTTTGTCCATGTCTAGTATTTAATGTTGAGGAATACTTCTGGTGTTTATATTTGATATCTTGAATTTAACTTTAGTTTCCTTTGATGATTCTATTTCTTTATTAAATTTTCCTTTCATGTCTTGAATTGTTTTCATGGTAAAATTCAACTGTGTATTTACATTCTTCATTGAGTACTCTATTCATATTCTATTCTATATTTTCAAGTATTTGAACATATTGCCATTTTTAAGCCCTAACCCTCAAGAGACTGGAGGTCCCTACAGAGTGGGGAGGTCTGGTTGGGTGGTAGGTAGGGGATGGGAACATCCTCATGGAGATTAGGGGGAGGCAGTAATAGGATGTGGAACAGTCAGAGGGTGAACCTGGAGGAGGAAAAAATCTACAGTGTAAAAAAATGATTAAATAAAAATTTTTAAAAAATCAAAAAAATTAAAAAAAAGAATTCCAAGCACAAAACATATAGCAAATCTAGTTTACTATGAATAGACCAAACCTAAGAAAATAGGAATTGTGGAAGGAGAATAAACCCAGGTCAAACACATAATTTTTTTTAAACACCACAGAGGAATAAATTTCCAATCTTAGGAAAGAAATCCCTATCATGGTATACGAAGAGCACAAAACATCAGATAGATAAAACCTAAAGAAATTCCTCAGGATACATAATCAAAACACTTAACCTATAGAGCAAATAATACATTTTAAAAGTTACAGGAAGAAAAGACTAAATGATATATAAAGGCAGGCCTACTAGAATAATATTTGATTTTTTAGTGGAAACTCTGAAATAAAAATTTTCTTGATGGATGTTTTACAAGTTCCTATATATGATAAAACTCTGATAACTTAGGTCAAAGTCTACCATGACTGAATAGTCTCTGAGCTGAGGGAAATATGGAGGACAGGGCTTTTTCTTCTCAGAACTTGTCTGGGGAATTTTTAGGTTTCATACTACTCTGTCATCTGAGGAATGTCACATTGCCTCCATTAGATTACAGGTCACTTTGCTTTCTTCTGATAAGAGCCCAGTCAACTAGCACCTGAGACTCCTGAAATGTTTCTCCATTCTAAAGAAGCATTTTGTTACCCTAAGACCTCAGTCCGTGACCAGTGTCCATCCTGGATTTTCCTACACTCAGTCCCACTAAACTTTATAAGTCTTGAATCACGCCAAGTAAATTTGATTTACCTTCTTATAGGCAGTCACAATTTGGTCATTCACTGTATATATTCACGGGACATCTGAACTCCCCATTGGTAGTCTCTGCTTCCTTTGCCTGCATGGATGGTATTGGCCAATGATCCACAAGGACAGAAAAGACCATATCTGGCACTCAATTTGGGGCATAAATTCTATCTTCTCAAATAGCTTGGCATAGTTTCTTAAGTCTGCTGCTGGGAGAAGATACTGGGTCATCAGGTACTGTCTTGTTAAATTCAGATTAAAAAGAAGGTCCCTACTCACCCTGATTTATTTTATAAAGGTGAGGTTTCATCTTACCTTTCACCTATAGAACACAAAACAAGCCCAGATTAATATATCTAGCAAAGCAATCAATCACAATTGAAAGAAAACATAAGACATCCTGGGACAAACACAAATTTAAGAAATTTTATCCACCAATTGAATTCTACAGAAGGAAATAGAAGAAATACATTAATCCAAAGAAACCACATCCAACAGGCACAAAGGATAAATAATCTCAAAATAGTAAAAAAATGGATAACCCATACAAAAACCAAACCAAACAAACAAAAAAACCCAAACACTGATTACTAATATTACCCATACACATCAGAGAGAGATGGGGAGAAGGCGAGGGAGAGAGTGGGGGATTGGGAGAAGGGGTGGAGAGAGAGAGAGAGAGAGAGAGAGAGAGAGAGAGAGAGAGAGAGAGATTAAAACATAACTCATTATCAACCAAAGATATCACCTCAGGGTAAAAGTATGGGGAAAGATATGTCAAGCTAACGGACTCAACAAGCAAGCTGGTACAGCTATTTTAATATCTGACAAAGTAGACTTTGACTAAAAACTAATCAAAAGAGCTAGACAAAGGAAAATTCACCAAGAAAATACTGAAATTCTAAACATCTATGCACCAAACACAAGGGCGACCAAATTCACAAAAGAAACACTACTACACTTTAAATCACATATTAATCCTGACACTGTGTCAGAGAGTGACTTCAATATCCCACTACTGGCAATAGACAATCCAACAATACAAAATCTAAACAAAGAAACACTGGGGCTAACATATGTTATAAACCCAAAAGATTGAAAGATATTTAGAGAACGTAGTGTCCAAACACAAACGAAGTATCTTATTTTCAGTACCTCATAGAACATTCTGTAAAATTTACCACATACTCAGACACAAAGCAAGTCTCAACAGATACAAAAAATTGAAATAACTCTCTACATCCTATCAAATCACCACAGATTAAAGTCGGATACCAGAAACAACAGAAAGCCTACAAACTAATGAATGTTGAACATTTCTCTACTGAATAAAAAATTGGTCAAGACAAATCAAGAAATAATTTTTTAAGAAATGAATGAAAATGAAAACAGCATAATCAAAGCTACAGAAAAGGCAGTTCTAAGAGACAAGTTCATAGCACTAAGTATCTACACCAGTAAAACTGGAGAGATGTCATGTTAACCACACAAACAAAGCTCTAAAAATTAAAAAGAAATGAATCCCCAGAAAAACAGGTGTGAATAAATATCAAAATCTAGGATTAAAATGAAATAGAAACATAGAAAAAATACAAATTATTAGTGAAACAAAGTGTTGTTTCTTTGAGAAAATCAGGAACACTGACAAACCCTTAATCAAATTAACCAAAAAATGGAGAAAAAATAATAAAGTTAGAGATGAAAATGAAGACATTACAACAGATAGTTAGGGAATTCTCGAGATTAAAAGAATATATTTTAAAAGTATATATTCTACCAAACTGGAAAAATCTAAAAGAGATGGGTGAATTTTTAATGGATAAATGTATCAAAGTTAAAACAAGATGAAAGAAACAATTAAAACAGACACACAACTCCTAGTGAAATAGAAGCAAGAATTAACAATTTCTCAACAGTGACTAATGATATCAGATAAGAATTCTATGTTCAAAAAATAATTAACAATGATAACTCCTCAAATCATTCCCCAAAATATAAACTAGAGGAACACTCTCTAATTCTTTTCCAAAGCCAAAATTATTGTGAAAATGAAACCATACAAAAATCCAAAACAAAATCAAGATGTGAATGAGACTACAATGGCTTCAAAGTTTGAATGAGAATCAGTCTCTAAAGTACATTCAGGGCTATCACATATTGTTGACTCTCAGCCTGAAACATTAGCTCTTTATAATAGCTATTTATCTATGACACCAATAACAATATAATAAAGCAAACAGGACAGCAGAATAGGAAAACTTCAGTACATTTCAGACCTTTTCTGAAACTTCTCAACCTTATCTAATTCAATTACTGTGACTCTATTTCTAATTCATGATCAAAAGAAGAAAATTATACTCATATATAAACCCTAACAGCTTAGATCACCCTGTATGTAAAGCATGAGTACTGGAGTGGTGTATCATAAATAAACTGGTAAAATATGGGGTAAATTCTGACTGGGTTTATAGCTCACTGATAAGATTTATACACAGATAGCAAGGAACTTTGCAAAAGTGCTCCTGTTGAATCTCAAGTACCATGAAATCAAGTTATTATATACCCTGCCTTTCTTCCAGTATTATATATTTATTCCGTGTTAGGAGGGGGAAAATCATGCATTGTAAATGAAGAAGGCAGAAGTAAGGATTGAATCTATTTTTTATGAAAAAATGAAACAGAAGACAATACAAGGCTTCCTTTTAAAGTCAGAATTGAAATATAGTGTTGTAAACTTCTTATACTATAGAAAAGATGGAACGCCACAGTTAAATATTTAATACTAAACAACAAGTATGTTTATCTCACTATATTAAGACATATATAATTCATATGATCCAAGCAGACAGAATAAATCATTTCATAATCACAAGGAATGTTTCAAGCTATAATTAAATTTGAAAGCTGGTTACAAATTCATAATGTCTGCATGTAATAGTCAGTATCCACTTTTCAGAAACTCTTTCTCCACAGGTTATTAAACAGTTTTCTTTACTAAGTTCTAGTTCTTCAGTTCTTTACTGAATGTGCAGGGGCTTGTTACTTTGTATCAGCAAATTGTGAACTATACACAACACCTAAACTGAGTATTACTGTCTAGATTTTTCCCTTCCCATTGTATTAAAAGTTAATTTTGTTATGAATTCATTGGAATGTTGCATTAATTTTAAGATGAATTGAATTACACAAAAGCAAAAAAGGCCAATTCCCTGAAAGATATGTAAGTTGTACCTGAAGACAGAAAGAGTATTTCCTGCTCCAAACTGTTTCCTACATATTATTGTGTCTTATGGATTTTGAGATTTTCAGCTGCTGTAATCTTGTAATCCATCCCTTGATGTAAATTCTCCTATAATCCAACCCATACAACATCTAGTTTCTATCACTACTAATATCGTTATGGTATCCTAACGGATAAACTACAAGTGTGGTCAAATAGGAAATATAAAATGTTTCAAAATTTTTGTAAGACTTTTTCTGATTCATATAGACCAAAATCAGAGAAAATATTTGAAAGACTAAAAATTGGTTCAGGTTGAATTTACTGATATAGAGCCACCAAAGAATGATCAATTATGAACTCGTGGTTATAGCTGAAGTATTTAAAAAGGATTAAAAAATATTTGTACTTGGTTTAAAAACAGAAAGAGGTAACCTACAATAAATAAAGCTGAAATGTTGAAACTGAATTTGTATGTTGTAGAGAGAAGCCAGATAAAATGAAAATAAATTTAGACATATTATGTAATAATAGTTCAAATTTTAAGGCAGTTCAAAAACTGCTTTAACAAAAAATTTGGTTTCTGTAGTTGCAGAGTTATGTTAGAAAATGCTGCTCTAGCAATTGAAAACCAGAAGTAAAGTAGTGATCTAAATGAGGAATCAAAAAGAGACAGAATTTAATTGCCAAAAAATAGACAAGAGAATCAGAGTAGTAGCCAAAACACTAGAATGCATGCACAAGTAATTATGGTGTCCATGGACCTGGAATACATAATAACTAAAGTTACTGAATTATCACTTGCCCTAAATATATTCTGGGTTGAACAGATAGAAATTTAACTAGTACTGTTACAACAGTAATGTGACATTTGAAGTGGTTTAAAGTGTTCTCAAAAATTTATGTGTTAAAATGCATCTCCAATATAATAGTGTTAAGTGTTAAGATTTTTAGGGGACGATTATATCATGAAAGGGACTAATGACCTTTTAAAAGAGAAGTTCATCCCCTTCTATTTCTTCTATCATGTGAGGATATCTAGTAGGTATAATATATGAGAATCAAGCCCTCATTAGACTCCAGATTTGTTGGCATTTATATCTTGGCTATCTCAGACTCCAAAGTTGTAAGAAATAAATGTCTTTTACTAATGTTACCCAGCCTGTTATATTTTATTAAGCTCAGTAATGGCCTAAAATATTGCTTCAATTACTTCTGAAGTTTCATCTCATTCAGGATATCTTGAAGGTAAAAGAGGCAATGTCTTTTTTATGAATAACTAAAGATTTGGAAAATTTTGTATGTTTAATCATTCTCCTAACCTAAGGCTTCTTACTAGAGTTACAGTATTTTGGAAAATATGACTTTTTAGAGATTACACCAGCTCTAAACTGATACTTATTCTAAAGGAACAAAGATATCACCAAGAGATTCTGAATTTTACTTTAACATTTTAGTACAGACTGGTTATAATAGTTATAGGAACTGATGTTCTTAGAAAGTTTATTATTAGAATTATTAGAATAGACACAGTATCTAATATAATGGAATATTCCTTTCCTGACCTATAGGTTTATATGGCAGAAAAAGTCAAGTGGAAGCCAATGTAACTAATCTATATTTAGGAAAACAGAGGACAAATAATACTCTGTCTCTGGATTGGATGGAGAGACTAATGCTTTCATAAAGGCTTTATAGTTTCAGGGATGGTGATTCTCACCACATCTCCATTCAACTCACCTATTTATCCTGTGGAGAAAGAGAATGTATCTTGGAGACTGACAATAGTTTATAATAAACAAAACCAGATGGTAACTTCAACTCCAGCTGCTGTACCAGATGTGGTTTAATTGCTTGAGCAAATTAACATATCATTTTTATTAGTATGTGACTTTTGATGTGACAAATGTTATTTTTTCCTTCAGTATTTACTAACCAAGCCCAACAGAATAGCTTATTTTAAGCTGTCAAAGCAATGTTTGTTATCCTATATTAAGGATATATGAGCTCTTAAACTTGGTCATTATATAATCTGCAACAACCTTGATATACATTTTCTCCCATAACATACTAAAATGAACCATTTCATAGGTGACATTATGCTGACTGGACTTATTGAACAGAAATTGGGAACTCTTCTATATTTCTTTAAACATGTGTGTCAGAGTGTAGTTTACACGGAACAAAAATTCAGAGACTTTCCATCTCTGTAATTTCTAGAACCAAACTGATGTTTATGTGTTTGCATATGGGAGTTTTGTTCAATTATCTCTTCTCAGGTAAAGGGGAAAATTATTTCATCAGGTCTCTTCTAAAAATAATATCAGTGCACCTGTCTAGATTTCTTGGTGGCTGGTATTTTTATCCTTATTTGCCATTCTACCCAAAACTTCAATCATTCTAGAAAACCCCACAACAGAATGAATCAAAATTAGAGCCCCCAAACTTTCTGCTTGACTCACAGGCATATCAATAGGTCAAAAAGGGTCCCTTCTAGTAAGTTCAGCTGCTCCGGGTCTGCTGAACAGTCCTTAATATTTCTATTTTTATTGGTTATTTAATTTATTCATATTTTGAAGATTATACTCCTTCGTGGTTTCCACTCTGCAAATCCTCCATTCCACCCTCTCTCACCCCTGGTTCTATGATGGTGCTCCCTCACCAACTCACTCCTCCCTCACCACCCTAGCATTACCCTACACTGAGCCATCGAGTCTTTACAGGACCAAGGGCCTCTCCTCCCATTGATGCTAGATAAGTCAGTCCTCTGCTACATGTACAGCTGGAGCCATGGGTCCCTCCATGTGTATTCTTTGGTTGGTGGCTTAGTCCCTTGGAGCTTTTGGGGGTCTGGTTGGTTGATAATATTTTTCTTCCTATGTGGTTGTAAACCCCTTTAGCTTCAGTACTTCTACTAACTCCTCCATTGGGGTCCCTGTGCTCAGTCTGGTTGTTGGCTCCAAGCATCTACATCTGTATTGGTCATGCTCTGGAAGGGCCTCCCAGGGGAAAGCTATACCAGGCTCCTGTCAGCAAGCACTTTCATGGCATCAGCAATAGTATCTGGGTTATAGTCTGTACATGAGATGGATCTACAGGCAGGACAGTCTCTGGGTTATCTCTTCTCCACTCATTGTCCGTGCATTTCTTTTAGACAGGAGCAAATCTAGGTTAATATTTTTGAGATGGGTAGGAGGCCCTATCCCTCAACTAATAATATCCCTAACAACTGCATATAGTCTCTAGAGGATCTATCTCCTCATTGTTGGGTATTTCACCTGATATTATCTCAATTGGGTCCTGGGAACCTCTTGCTTTTCTGGCATCTGGGACCTTCTAGTTGCTACCTCCAGTTTCCCATCCCCTACTGCTATAGAACTCTACTCAAATTCCTGGTCCTATGTACTTCTCTCCAGTCTCCTCCCACACCTGTTCCTTTCCCCCCTTTTCCTCGAACTCCTCTCTCCATCCTAGGTCCCTTCCTCCCTCTACCTCCTGTGATTATTTTGTTCTTCATTCTAAGAAGGATTGAAGCATCCACACTTTTGTCTTCCTTCTTCTTGAGCTTTATATGGTCTATGAGGTATACCAAACTTTTTGCCTCTTATCCATTATCAGTGAGAAAATACCTTGTTTTTTTTTTTGTGTGTGTGTGTGTGTGTGTGACTGGGTTACCTCCTTCAGGATGATATTTTCTAGTTCCATTTATTTGCCTAAGAATCTCATGAGGTAGTTTTTAATAGCTGAGCAGTAGCCCATTGTGTGAATGTGCCATATTTTCTGTGTCCATTCCTCTGTTGAGGAACATGTGGGCTGTTTCTAGCTCCTGGATATTTTAATAAGTGAAATATGAACATAGTGGATCATGTGATCTTATATGTTGAAGGATCTTTTGGGTATATGCCCAGGAGTGGTACAGCTGGGTCCTCAGGTAGAACTATGTCCAATTTTCTGAGAAATTGCCAGAGTGATTTCCAAAGTGGTTGTACCAGCTTGCAATTCCACTAGCAACACAGGACTGTTCCTCTTTCTCCACATCCTTTCCAGCATCTGCTCTCATCTGAGTTTTTCATCTTAGCCATTCTGACTGATATGAGGTAGAATCTCAGGATGACTTTGATTTCCATTTTCCTGATGACTAAGAATGTTGAACATTTCTTTACATGCTTCTCACCCATTCAAGATTCCTCAATTGAGAATTCTTTGTTTAGTTCTCTACCCCATTTTAAAAATAGGGCTATTTGATTCTCTGTATTGGGTATAAGCTCTCTATTGGATGTAGGGTAGGCAAAGATCTTTTCCCATTCTT
>NW_021604563.1:11627504-11637989 GCF_004785775.1 Grammomys surdaster
GGTATTCTGTTCAGGAAAACTTTCCCTGTGCTGATATAGTCAAGGTTCTTTCTCACTTTCTCTTCTATTATATTCAGTGCATCTGGTTTTCTGTGGAGGTCCTTCATCTACTTGGAATTGAGCTTTATAAAAGGAGATAAGGAAGGATTAATTTACATTCTTCTACATGCTGACCACCACTTGAACCAACACCATTTGTTGAAAATGCTGTCTTTTTTTCCACTGTATAGTTTTGGCTCCTTTGTCAAAGATTAGGTGACCTTAGGTAGGTTTGTGGGTTTAATTCTGGCTCTTCAATTCTATTTCATCAATATTTCTATCTGTCTATGTACCAATACTATGTGGTTTTTATCACTGTTGCTCTGTAGTACAGCTTAAGTTCAGGGATGATGATTCTTCCAGAGTTTCTGTTATCATTGAGAATAGTTTTTGGTACCTTGGGATTTTTTTTTCCAGTAGAATATAAAAAATGTTCTTTCTATCTCTGTGAAAAATTGACTTGGATTTGTGATGAGCACTGAGTTAAACCTGTAGATTGATTTTGGTAAGGTGGCCATTGTTACTATGTTAATCCTACTAATCCATTAGCACAGGAGATCTCTTTATCTTCTGAGGTCTTCCTCAATTTTTTTCTTCAGAGACGTGATGTTCTTGTATTACAGACCTTTCACTTGCTTGGTTATTGTTACACCAAGATATTTTATAGTATTTTTGGCTATTGTGAAGGCTGTTGTTGCCTTAATTTCATTCTCAGCCCATTTATCCTTTTTAGTAGAAAAAGGCAAGTGATTTGTTTGATTTAATTTTATATCCATCAATTTTTCTGAAATTCTCAGCTGTAAGAGTGTTCTGGTGGAATTTTTCAGTCACTTAAGTATACTATCATATCATCCACAAACAGTTATATCTTGATATCTTCCTTTAAATTTGTATCCCTTTGACTTCATTTTGTTGTCTATTTGCTTCGGCTTCAACTTCAAGTACTGTAGTGAATAGATAGGGAGATATAAGACAGACTTGTCTAGTCTTTGATGTAGAGGGATATCCCCCTCTCTACATTTGCAATAAAGCTTGGTCATTGGGCAGTATGAAAGGTAGGCGGAGTGAGGAATGGGAGGAGAGAGAAGGAGGCAGAGGAGCAGAGAAGATGGCTGCAGGTGTATGCATGTCTTTAGCAGTCTAAGGTAGTTATAATATCTAGGTTAGATAATTGGATAATTGGGCAACAATTTTAATTGTGATGAGATTTTGTTAATTAGGCATTTTCAAATATATAAATCTATTGAATAATCTTTAAGCTTTAAAGATTAAGCTTTAAGCTTTATTACTGTGAGAAATTCCAGGATCTGAGCCAATAGAGTCAAATAGATAAGCTTCTGTTTTGGAGCAGTTACTGATTTAACTATGATTTATAATGTAGGGATAATTTTCTTTCAGGAAACATATTTGTCTGATTCATGTATGGAATTTCACCCATGATTCGGAACTTAGATAACGAAAATTCTTGTAGTGGGTAATATTTAGAAATTGGTGCCTGGTCCCCCTTGTTCCCAGGAAGCCACCATCTTCCTGCTGCTCCTCAGCTCTGACTGGGGCTCCAGGTACCTAGATGGGCTGACCCTGGTACCCATGAGACACCAGCGTGGTAGTGTCTGGCTCTGCCTATCCACCACACTGTCCACAACGCTTAGCTGAGCCAAGACCAATCCTGCTATGCCTGCTGTACCCTGTAGAATAAAGACCAGGTTAAAGATTATCCAATAGATTTATATGTTTGGAAATGCTCAATTAACAAGATGCCCTCACAATTAGAATTGTTGCCCAATTATCTAACCTAGATATTATAACTATCTTAGACTGCTAGAGACATGTGTACATCAGTAGCCATCTTCTCTCCTCCTCCACCTCCTTCTGTCTCCTCCCATTCCTCACTTCACCTACATTTCATACTGCCAAATGACAGAGCTTTATTGCAAATGTAGCGGGGAAAATATCCTGCTACAACCTGATTTTAGTGGGATTGGTTCAATTTTCCCTCCATTTAGTTTGATGTTGGCTATTGATTTGCTGTATATTGTTTTTATTATATTTAGGTATGGTCCTTGAAGTCCTGATCTCTCCAGGTCTTTTAACATGAAGGGGTTTTGTATTTTGTCAAATGACTTTTCAGCATCTAATGAGATAAACATGTGTTATATATTTTGTTTTGAAATATATTTTCAGATTTTGTAAAAGAAAAATTATTTTCCTGATTACACAATGTACATTAGTGCCAGGACATAGAAAATTCAAGCTGGAAAGTTGCCTGTTGTCTATCTTTCATGGTGCCAGAAGATGATATACAGGTCACTTGAGGAGAAAAGTCATAAAAATTATTACTCAGCAGTGGACCATGAATATTATAGTCCTGACTGAGATGCCAGACAAAATATACCCACAGGTGTAGGAATAGAATGAGAATTATGGGAATATTTGGCTATTTTCTGATTGGATTTGAGGACGGATCCACAGGAGGGACTCCATGCCTGGTACTGTAAATCTGACCAAAAGCCCACAGATTGTGTTGATGTAGGCCAAAACTATTGTTGTGCTAAATAAATATGCTGTCAAACTACCTAGAACTATTTACTTTCATACCTGTAGATTAGTGCTGCTCTCAACCTGGTCCTGGGAGGCAACCTTCATTCTGAAGTGGGCAGTAGTTAAGCAGAGACTTATAAAATGTCAAAATACTGAGAGTAAGTAAATGCTAGAGCTTCAGGTGGCTCAGGAAGTTAAGAGTACATCCTGCTCTTGCAGCAGGCCAGGGTACAGCTTCCACAATTCCTATAAGTCCAATTCAGGGAAATCCAACAGCTTATTTTGGCTTCCATAAATACCTGTGTTCATTTTCACATACCAACACTTAAACACACACAAATACACACAATTTTATATAACAAAAATTGTGAAAATCTATGAATAATTGACTAGTTAGTGCTTAGCCATAAATGACACATATATAGCAAGATCCTACTCTAAAGGATTGAGAAATATCATAGAACAAGGGATAAAAGAATATAAGAGACAGGGTATGAAAAAAATGTTTTCTGGATAAGACATGAAAATTTTATTCATGAACTATCAGCAACTATGGGCACCTACACAAATTCACTCAACATTCCAAGATGGAGCATAAATTGGATTGAGTGAATGAGCAAAAACAAAACAAAGCAATAACAAAAACATAAGAAATCATGAACATGAGAGAGTCAGTTGGGAGTACTTATAGTGAATACATGGAAAATGAAGTGGTGGGTATGACCAAAATACATTACATAGATGCATGGAGTTGTCAAAATTAACTAAAAACTAAAAAGGAATAAATGAAGATATAATTCCATTTTAACTGAGGTTATTCATTATCTTTGTGTGGATGGGAGCAGTAATGAGCCAAGGTAAAGAATGAAGATTCTGTGGGATTTCCCATGACTTATCTGTGACATGATTAATTTTTTTACACAGGTAAATACTATAAAACTAAATAAATATTAGAGGTTCTTCCTTTCCTCACTTCCCTTCTACAATTTCTCTCTTGTTACTTTATATATTTGAATATTTCAGTTCTTCATTCTAATTCATATTCACTGATCTACTTCAAATAAAATACATTAAAGAAATATGTCCCTGAATAGTACTACTTGCTGAATGTTTGTTTGTTTGTTTGTTTTTGAGAAACATATTTTGTGTAAGTTCTGAAACTGTTTCTTTTTCTTTCTCTAGTTAAATGTGCATAATTTTCTCTGGATAAATTTATCTAAAGGCTTTTAATATGTAATCCCCTTAGCCTATTTCATATTGCAATAGATTACCAGAATGTGTCATAAGTCCAAGTGGCCCAAAGGTCCTCTGTTAGTAATTATAAAGAGATTTGTGCCAGATGCAGAAAATACATAGACACTTCAGTACATGCAAAACACTACTTTAAGTGTCCTTATAGTCTAATTTTCTTGTTTCAATTTTCGTGTAGATTCACATCTCTGCTTACTAAGTCTTCACCATATGTCCTATTGTCTTTTATTTTTATTTCCATCTATTCTCAAACGTGATATGAGAAGTGATATGTCCCTGTGAGTTGACTTTGTATCATTCTCTAAAATAGTTTTTGAAATATGCAATGCAAATTCCATCTTTTGTGATGTGAGGTACTATTCCATCTGTAGGCTTAAAGATTGGGCTTTTCCTTTCAGAGACAAAAAAATATGTTGTATTTAAACTTTTCTGGTAATAATTCAAAAATTATTAAGTATATAGACTAGTTTGAACTGACAGGATGATTAAAATGAAATAAAAAATCTGCACTAATCTTGGCATGGTGACAGAAAGGCTTCATTCTGTGACTGGCAAGGTAGAAGCATTTTCAACTTACAAACTTAATTTCTAAAAATGCCACGCTCAAGTCATAGTTATTTTCATAGACTTTAAGAATTATACTTATAGTATAAGTTACTTATGGGTTTGTTGATTAAAATTATTGGATCAAATGACCTGTTACGACTTGAATTGTTCTGGATGTTAACCTCAATATCACTGTGTAAATTTTCTTACAAACACATATGGATATTAGTATCTATAACTGTTCCAATTTTAATGTCAATTACTGAATACATATGGAAAATGCTCAGCATTCAATAGATGCTGAATGGGTATTTCTCTCTTTTTTCATTTGAACTAAACTTTTGGCAGAACTATGTAAATGACTGCAAGTATATACGTTACAAAGGTGAGAGATTATATTAACAGAATTATAAGGCTTTTCAGTAATCATCAGTTTGTTAACTAAGAAAGAAAATATTAAAGTGTAGACATAAAGTAAGAACATGTGTAGTTAATATTTAAGAATTCCCAATAAATCTTGGAAAAGTGAAATCATAATTTCTAAGAATTCATGAGAATTTTCTAAGTCATGATTTAGTATGTACTTTCCATAATGATTTATTTATATGTTAGCAAATAAGTAATCCCAATAACAAGGAGTGAGTCAATTTACATGATGGTATGACATTGGATGTTTCTACTTACTATTACCTTACAGATGATACATTAATGAATATAAAATTTATTATTACTGTAGATAATACAGTATAACAAAATAATGAATTTTAAAATCCTGTAAAAGTACATGCTAGGTATAGTTATAATAATGTTGATTCTATTTAGCTTTAATAACACAAAATACATGTTAAACAAGAAATTGCTCACAATTAAAAAGAACATGGTAAAATAAGGAATCATTTAATTTGATTATTAAATGAAATGCTAAAATATTCACAGCACTCATTGCTTTCTGATAGTTGTACTATTTCTTTCATTGAAAAAACTTAAGATTGAATATTTTACTTTTTATTGATGATGGCTGAAAATTTAAGAATGTAAGCTTAAATACCTTCAATTTAATCGTTAGAGTACCTCTGGATTCACATAGATTTATTTCTGATGAAATGATGGGAATATTTGATCTTCTTGTGATTATTCTTGTTTCAAAATTAATTACAGTATTCTTTTTACTAATTGATATTTTATATAATTTTTTATTTTATTGAAGTGTATACCAGAGCAACACAGACAACTTCTTTTCACATCTCCTCTAAAAAAATATTTAGAAGAATTCATGCCTTATATAAAACAATTAAATATTAGAACACACCAGAAAACATCACTGAATAATATTTTGAAAGTAAAATTTCAGATCTCCTTGCAAGGTTTATGGCACTAAAAGGAATCATGTGTCAAAATTGGCAATTTGTGAATGTACTTCTGTTGTAAGACTTGTTTTTTCTTGAAATTCCACTCATAGAACTTATGTAAAGTATATTATGCACATATATTTAATTTATTTTCATAAATGATTTATTACTTACAGTAAACAAGGCAACAGATAGCCATTTGTAACATAACAATAGTTATAGGCAAGCCTGACTGATTGGGTTGGCTTAACATCTATGTGCCCCCTAGCTCCTGGACAAAAAGAACATCACACTGAATCTCAACGTCTCTGTTGCTTTTTGTTGTCTTCTCCCTAATGTCAGTCTACGCCTTAGTCTTTGTAATAATTTTGAATAGTTTGAAACCCTTAATATTCACAGGATACATAAAAGTTTGCACATTGGAGAGATATTTTGGATTTGATATTTGAAAGTATTTGCATATAATTTGAGAAAACTTTATATAGCTTATTGATAGAATCTCCATTTATTGTTGACAGTGAAAACAAAGGTAGTACTAGGGTAGTTTGCATATAATATGACTTCAAGAATTAAAGTACTGTCATACTCATAACTAAATTTTTAACACATATCAATATTTTGTCTGTTTACTTAGGAAAAAGGAATAAATATATTTCAAATTCTCCATCTTAAATGGATGACTAAGTCACTCTTACTCCATAAATCTGTAGTTTCATGTGTCTAGAGTTAACTATAATAAAAACAGAAAAAGCAGAATTAGATTTTCCAAATGTTCTATGTGAATATATTCCCTTTGCAGTAAATAGAGAGCTATTTCTTACTTGGTCAAAATAAGTGAATACTCATAAAAAAGGAAAGTGACTATATTTTTGTCAAATGATTTGTTATTATATATGGTGAAAACATTTTGTACATCAAGATCAGAGATATAGAGTGTTGGAGGCACACAGTGTTAGTGGATTCAGACCCTTTGTGTGTACTGGAATATATCTTGTTTATGCCTGAGCCTCCTATACCAAATGACTCTTTGGTTATGAAAACCTCCCACAAAAATTTCCATATTTCATGTATCCTTGTTGTAAGCCTTTTTTAACTATAATTTTGTCATTCCAAAGAAAACATGGGGAAATGTGAGACATTTGGTAACAGTCAGTATAAGGCTCAACATTCAGTTGTTATTGCCAAGAAACTTACTTTCATATCCAAATTTTTCTGGATAACAGAATTAAAATTAAATACATTAAAATATACACATTAATGTTTTTCTTTTAAAACTTTATATATTGGTTTACCTTTAAAGAATCAAAGAATTCTGAAGTTTTTAATGAACAAAGTTAGTCTTCTTTTTATCCCATAAGTTTAAGTAGATATAATGTTATGCCGTTTTAACACAAAAATAATGTGTATTAATTTAAATTCTTTTAAAAGTCATCATTTCCTTATTTTTGATGATTGGAAAACTTTTATACAGTAATTGGGTAAATTCATTCCTTGATGAATCACTAAAAGTTCTTTGGAGGAAATCTGTTAATTAAAAAAATACACTGGTGATAGGCAAGTCATTAGTTTAATATCACTACATCAAATTATTTAATTCAGAAAAGGATTTATAAATTGAAAATTTTACCTTATATATACTAAGTAGCATTCAAAACAATATTTTTTATTTATCCTATTTAAATAACTTATATTTCCTATCACTGAAGCACAGATGTAAACACATAAGCTTTCATCTATTATGCTTTTTTTTTGTGATATAAATTTTTCTTCTATCTCACTACTCCAACTTATATAAGGAAAGATTACACCCTATTCAAATAGAGGGCTGCACTTTTTGAAGATAACCCAGATTTCAATTTTGAAGCTGAATGTTGGACCTTAAACCGCTTTTGAGATTCAAACACATCGGAAAGTTTCTAAATGGCCAAACAGCAACCAGATCTTATTCTGTTTTCTTTTATGTGAAATCCATGATCATGACAAGGTACCCTCATATCTTCTTATTCTGTGCCTCTTTCCTAAACAATGAAGTCAGGCAGTTTCTATGTGCTCTTTGCTACCCTTCAGGGCAACACATGGTACTCTCTGGGCACAGGTCTACTCTTGCATTCTTTTAAAATGATATTTAATTTGTGGAGTGTCCATAAATTAATACATTTTTGTCATTTGTTTTGCATACACAACACCATCTGCTTCCTAGACTCCCAAATGTCTGCTTGATGTGCTTTGCCTCACAATTCAGAAAAGTACCAGTTGTGTTGCCAGGTCTCTGGAGTCCTCACAGTAGCACACTATTTTTACCAGTAATAGCATAATGAGATACATCACACACTTTCCTAACAACAGGGACTATTGTCTGCCATTCCAAATTGATGTGTGATGTCAGTGACAGTAGAGCACCTGATATTTACAGATTCTCCTCTAGTCACGACCAGGCATCTGATTAAAAAAAAGAAAAAAGAAAAGCAACCTGGCTAGTGCACTACAAACTTTTCTTACTTACTTGAACTTCTCATGAGAGTTGTTCTGCAAGTAGCATTTTTTCAGAGGGTAATATTGGCACACTGAAATAACATAATCACCAAATATTGCCTACAATCATGAACTTGAACTAATAATGATTAGCACAACTAAGAAGGAAGGTGCTAATGGGAAGTAGAGCTACCAATTTTGCATATGCTATACTTGTGCTTTTCATACATGTGCCTAAGGAAAAAAAACAGCAACATAATTCAGGGATGCAAAGAAGATTAATGGAACCTATTATATAAAAAAAAAAAAAACAAACGGAGGTATCTGTTCATTGAAAACTTGGATCTCCAAGTTGTATTTCTATAGCACCTTTTTCAACTATCTTTTCATATAATTTCCTTACTAAAAGATAGACAGGCTTCTTGAAATTCTCTTTTAGATTATGCTTCAACTTTGACTTTGTTATGTCTTAGCATAACCTTTTAAAAGAATATTTGTTACTTCATGACAAATCTGTCACCAGACAGCTATGGAACTGTAGATAAGATTCTTGACATGGGGGTGCATGCATCAGTGAATTAATATAAAATTTAAAAAATACCAGCTTCTTAAAAGAAAATACTACCTTCCTGTCAATAAAATTATTAATTATGGATCAACAACTGTCTTGGGCCAAATGTTTGAACTTAATTTCAATCTTCTTGCATATTGTAAAAGCCTTTTTTTTTTATCTCAACAGCTCAGAATATAATCATTCTCAATTCCTTAATATGAGTCTGATTAACTGTTTTATTTTTAACATTTTAAAGTGAAAGCATGGAAGAGGAAATACCATTTATTTATTGAATTTATTATGATTTTGCATAGAGGTCTGACTCATGCAAAATTCACATTCTAGAAAAAAAAAGGTTTCAAAGCTGCAAATACATTGTAACAAAGTTTACATATTCTTTAAGTCTTGCATATTCCATCTTTCCTCGTTTTAGAAATCTGGAAAACATAATCTGTGCTTTTAAAATACTTATGGGAAATATTGTTTTACATGTAAAACAAATCAGTTTTAAATAATCCCAATGAGTGAATTATAGTAGTATTATGCTAGTTAACTCCAATCTATAAAATAAGGGTTTCCAGACAGCTTATATTACTACCTTATTTTAAGGTCAAGAATGATCAATGTCAAGAATATATTCACAAATGATCTCTGATTATCAAGACTAATGTCTTTTTTTGAAAATAATTACGACAGAGATCAATTTGTGTATATAACATTTGGAGAAGTGCTTTTAAACAGAAGCCTGCTTGTAAAATGTATGTTTCTACATTTAGAATCATTTAATACTTTAATATTAAAATTTTACTAAATATTCTATGAGAATACCATGTTTCTAGTCTATTTACGAGTATATTCAACAAATAATAATACAGTAACATAAATATTTAAATGCCTTATGACAATGTAAAATCTTACCAAAAGTTTGGGAACATGGAAATATTATCACATATGGATATATTTAGCTTATTTCAAAGATTATTGGTAAAATAAATCTACCTTTACCTGTTTCATGTATTTTTTTAAAGCAGGAAAAATACTTTTAGCATTTACCGAAAAGCTAATTACAAGACTGAATAATTGATGCAATGATTCATCAATTGAGCCAGTCATCACATGTAATATTCTGATACTTTTTTCTTATATAGACTCAATGGAAACACAAGATTTATGGACAACTGCAAGGAAATTGAATCCACCTTGATGTCCATATATCATGTGGCAAGTTCCTCTAAACTGAAATATTCCCTCATTCAGAGAGAAAGGAGATGAGGTAAATCAGGGAGTATATAAAACCTCACAAGTCCAGAAAAGCTGAAACTTACAAGCTGTGTATGACCCCCTCCCCCAGATTTTACAAGCAATAAACAATTGCTGAGGATAAAGCAATTGCTTTCTGAGCTAATTGCAAGTAATTTAGAGAACACCATGTTTACAGATTTCACAGATTGTCACCCATGCTGAGATAGGATTTTTCAGTGATTCTACTGCCTTTGAGTCACTCATGTTTCTGTAAATAACCACTCACCAATACTAACAAACCTCAAAAACTGGTTGTTTCATCAAGTTGTACTTTCCTGAAACTCTTACTTTGATATTTGGTTCAATGACTGATATTTGGTTCATCTCTCCCAAGGAAAATTCACATACAACACATAAACATGTGCATGCACACACATACAGAGAGAGAGAGAGAGAGAGAGAGAGAGAGAGAGAGAGAGAGAGAGAGAGAGA
>NW_021604563.1:11637999-11646414 GCF_004785775.1 Grammomys surdaster
AGAGAGAGAGAGAGAGAGAGAGAGAGAGAGAGAGAGAGAGAGAGAGACAGAGAGGAGAGAGAGAGGGGAAGGAGGAAGTGTTATATGGATTTTTTAATGTGGCCTGAGATTTGCAACTGAAAGAGCATAGAGGAGCAATCTTGTTGTAACTACCTTTATCTCATGTGTTGAAGAGCACTGTTCCTTTCTGGTTGTAATGGTAGTTTGATACTAAACTGAGCAATGAACTCTCAGAGAATGTATTACACTTTGAGACAATCCCAAAGTAGTTGTCATCTTCTATGTAATATAGAATGAGGTACCTCTCTCATTACCAGAGTCCTCTGTGTATGTATCATGATAGACTGAAAGCAGTTGAAGAACTGAAAGCAGCATATAGTATGAGAAATTTATGAAGTATTGAGGCATTAACAATGGACATAGAGGAAGAAAGTATGATAGAAGTGATAGGAGGCAGCCCTTAGGTTCAATCTTTAATAGAAAAGAAAAAAGTCCAGAATTCAACATTCAGATGGCATCCTTAACAATGACTCAATTAAAGAAACTTAAATGATTGAACTGAGAAAATCTTCTAAACCATCAATGAAACATGCTTCCAAAATATAGCTTGTGAAGTCGTGAGACATGTGGGTATATGGGAGCAGTGTGGAAACTACGAAAGAAGAAAAACTACTTTTTGGTTTCTAGGAGTATTCAATACACTGTAGACAGGTTTGTGTTAACCACTCCATAAGATATTGATTTCTTTTGTATTCCCTCAGGTTACATAGTCTTTATATTAAAGAGTATTTGGTAGTTATATTATTACTAAGTTTTTCTTTTTTATCGTTTCCAGACTGCTCCCATACACCCACATTTCTCAGTTTAATTTTGATTTCATAACCAGTTAAAATTTTATGCAATTTCTGAAAATGAATGTTAATGTAATATAAAAAAGGTGAAAATAATGCTAGATATTTCTGAATCTATATATATACTATCTATATACTTTATACTATATATATATACTATATATACATATATATACTATATATATACTATATATACTATATATATACTATATATCCTATTTATATACTATCTATACTATCTATCTATCTATCTATCTATATATCTATATATATATACACTATATATATACTATCTATATACTTTAATTTCTAAAGTTTTATTTTATTTGTATGTGTGTTTGCCTTTATGTATGTGAGTATGTGAACTATGTGCACACCTAATGTTTCAAGAGGACAGAAAAAGTAGTTAGATCTCCTGAAACTAATGTAACATTATGAGTCACACTGTGAATACTAGAACATAGACAGGGGCTTCTATAAGTTCTGCTAGTATTCTAAAGTATTGAGCTATCTCTCCACCCCTACAAATACATTTTAAAGGTCAAAAGAATTCAGAAATTTGCTTCTAATTTACAAATTCTGGATTTAACATATGGATGTTTTCCCCAAAGTCTACGCATTCCTTTCACTCAATTTAAAGATCCCTGTATTCTAAGTAAAGAACAAAAATTTAATTTACTCAAAATCATTCTTAGTTATGATTAAAATATTTAATACTACGTTTAAAAAATGAAAATTCTAGGTAAGTCAAAGTTGGTAAATCTAATCTAAGATTTTATCATACATCAGAAGTTAATTATATTAAATAGAATGTAATGTGAAAGAGGAGTAATAAGATGATACAACTTAATCTGTAGGATATGATCACTGTATTAGGAATAAAAGAGTATTCTTAGTGTAAGTAGAAAAAACTGGAGAAAATGTGATTTAACTATGCAGTGCCACAACCTGTCCTATGAAGCATGTTTAGAGTTCTATTGCATTGAGAAGGTCAATCTACTGATAGTGGGACACAACACTGTCACCTACATATGTGTAAGGCTATATATAAAACTCTACTGGAATGAAATCAGTATGCAGGCTCCAGGTTGTACATGACTAGTTGAATTTTGTCAAATAGATGAAATTCATATCTAATTAAAATTAAACATTTGAGAATTAATTTATAACTCACATAGTGATATAACATCATAAAATATGCAGTTATAAGTACCATGCATAATAAGACTGTGATAAACTGGAGTGCAGGCTAATTTTCAAATATGAGTTTCAATATTTATATATTTCATATATTTTTAAATTCAGAATACATGAACTTCAAACAAACTATTCATAGGTGTCTGGATTTATGTACACTTTTTTTTTTTTAATTTTTTTATTGGATGTTTTATTTACATTTCATATGTTGTCCCCTTACCCCATCCCCCACCCACCCAGGAACCCCCAATCCCCTCACACCTCCTCCTTCTTCTTTGTGGATGTAATCTCTATCTACCCCCCCACTCCCACCTCCCCACCCTCAAAACTCCCACCCCCTGGGGCGTCCAGCCTTTATGAGGTCAAGGATCTCATCTTCCACCTGTGCCCAGCAGGGCCCTCCACTCTTATATATTCAGCTAAGGCCCTGGATCCCTCCATAAGTGCTCCCAGGCTGGTGGTTTAGACTCTGGGAGCTGTGGTTGGTTGGTATTGTTGCTCTCCTCATGGGGCCACAAATCCTTTCAGCTCCTTCAGTCTTCACTCTAACTCCTCCATTGAGAACCCCATGATCACTTCAATGGCTAGTTGTGAGCATCTGCCTCTGAATATGTCAGACTCTTGAAGACCTCTGAGGAGACATCCATATCAGGCTCTTATCAGCATGCACTTCCTGACTTCCACATCAGCATCTACCTTTGGTGACTGCACATGGGATGGATACTCAGGTGGAAAGGTCTTCAGACGGCCCCTCCTTCAGTTTTTGTCCCTCGCTTTGTCTCCATATTTGCTCCCTTGAGTATTTTGTTGCTCCTTCTAAGAAGGACCGAATCACCCCCACTTGGTCTTCCTTCTTTATGGACTTCATGTGGCCTGTGAGTTGCATCTTGGGCATTTTAAGGTTCTGGGCTAATATCCAATAATCAGTGAGTGAATACCATGTGTGTTCTTTTGTGATTGGCTTACCTCACTCAGTATGATAATTTCTAGTTCCATCCATTTACCTAGGAACCTCTCAAATTCATTGTTTTTAATAGCTGAGTAATACTCCATTGTGTAAATATACCACATTTTTTTAATCCATTCCTCAGTTGAAGGACATCTGGGTTCTTTCCAGCTCCTGGCTATTATAAATAAGGCTGCTATGAACATAGTTGAGCATATGTCCTTATTATATGTTCGAGCACCTTCTGGGTATATGCCTAGGAGTGGTATAGCTGGATCCTCGGGTAATGCTATGTCCAATTTTCTGAGGAACCGCCACACTGATTTCCAAAGTGGTTGCACCATCTTGCAGTCCCACCAACAATGGAGGAGAGTTCCTCTTTCTCCACACCCTCGCCAGCATCTACTATCACCTGAGTTTTTAATCTTAGCCATTCTGACTGGTGTGAGATGGAATCTCAGGGTTGTTTTGATTTGCATTTCCCTGACGACTAAGGATGCTGAACATTTCTTTAGGTGCTTCTCGGCCATTCGAGTTTCTTCTGTTGAAAATTCTTTGTTAAGCTCTATACCCCATTTTTTAATAGGGTAATTTGGTTGCCTGGAGTCTAATTTCTTGAGTTCTTTGTATATATTGGATATTAGCCCTCTATCAGATGAAGGATTGGTAAAGATCTTTTCCCAATTTGTTGGTTGTCGTTTTGTCCTATTGACAGTGTCCTTTGCCTTACAGAAACTTTGTAATTTTATGAAGTCCCATTTGTCAATTCTCGATCTTAGAGCATATGCCATTGCAGTTCTGTTCAGGAACTTTTCCCCTGTGCCCAAGTATTCGAGGCTTTTCCCCACCTTCTCTTCAATTAGTTTCAGTGTATCTGGTTTTATGTGGAGGTCCTTTATCCACTTAGATTTGAGCTTTGTACAAGGGGATAAGAATGGATCAATTTTCATTCTTCTACATGTTGTCTTCCAGTTGAACCAGCACCATTTGTTGAAAATGCTGTCCTTTTTCCACTGGACAGTTTTAGCTCCTTTGTCAAAGATCAAGTGACCATAGGAGTGTGTGTTCATTTCTGTGTCTTCAATTCTATTCCATTGATCTTCCTGCCTGTCTCTGTACCAATACCAGGTAGTTTTTATCACTATTGCTCTGTAGTACAGCTTGAGGTCAGGGATGGTGATTCCTCCCGAAGTTCTTTTATTGTTGAGAATAGTTTTCCCTATCCTAGGTTTTTTGTTATTCCATATGAATTTGAGAATTTCCTTTTCTAACTCTGTGAAGAATTGAGTTGGGATTTTAATGGGGATTGCATTGAATCTGTAGATTGCTTTTGGCAAGATGGCCATTTTTATTATATTAATCCTGCCAATCCATGAGCATGGGAGATCTTTCCATCTTCTGAGATCTTCTTCAATTAGTTTCTTCAGAGACTTGAAGTTCTTGTCGTACAGGTCTTTCACTTGCTTGGTTAGATTCACACCAAGGTATTTTATATTATTTGCAACTATTGTGAAGGGTGTCATTTCCCTAATTTCTTTTTCAGTCTGTTTATCTTTCATGTAGAGGAAGGCTACTGATTTGTTTGAGTTGATTTTATAACCAGCCACTTTGCTGAAGTTGTTTATCAGGTTTAGGAGTTCTCTGGTGGAAGTTTGGGGGTCACTTAAGTATACTATCATATCATCTGCAAATAGCGATATTTTGACTTCTTCCTTTCCTATTTGTATCCCTTTGACTTCTTTTTGTTGTCTAATTACTCTGGCTAGGACTTCCAGTACTATATTGAATAGGTAGGGGGAGAGTGGGCAGCCTTGTCTAATCCCTGATCTTAGTGGGATTGCTTCAAGTTTCTCTCCATTTAGCTTGATGTTGGCTACTGGTTTGCTGTAGATTGCTTTTACTATGTTTAGGTAGGGGCCTTGAATTCCTGATCTTTCCAAGACTTTTATCATGAAGGGATGTTGAATTTTGTCAAATGCTTTCTCAGCATCTAGTGAGATGATCATATTGTTTTTTTTTTCCTTTGAGTTTGTTTATATAGTGGATTACATTGATGGATTTCTGAATATTGAACCATCCCTGCATTCCTGGGATAAAACCTACTTGATCATGATAGATGATTATTTTGATGTGTTCTTGGATTTGGCTTGCTAGAATTTTATTGAGTATTTTTGCATCGATGTTCATAAGGGAGATTGGTCTGAATTTCTATTTCTTTGTTGGGTCCTTGTAGGGTTTGGGTATGATTGTAATTGTAGCTTCATAGAATGAATTGGGTAGTGTTCCTTCTGTCTCTATTTTGTCGAATAGTTTGAAGAGAATTGGTATTAGGTCTTCCTTGAAGGTCTGATAGAATTCAGCACTAAAACAATCTGGTCCTGGGCTTTTTTTATTGGGGAGACTTTTAATGACTCCTGCTATTTCCTGAGGGGTTATGGGACTATTTAGATGGTTTATCTGCTCCTGGTTTAACTTCGGTACCTGTATCTGTCTAGGAAATTGTCCATTTCATCCAGGGTTTCCAGTTTTGTTGAGTATAGGCCTTTGTAGTAGGATCTGATGATTTTTTTAATTTCTTCCGTTTCTGTTGTTATGTCTCCCTTTTCAGTTCTGATTTTATTAATTTGGATACTCTCTCTGTGCCCTCTGGTTAATCTGGCTAACGGTTTATCTATCTTGTTGATTTTCTCAAAGAACCAACTCCTGGTTTTATTGATATTTTGTATTGTTCTTTCAGTTTCTATTTGGTTGATTTCAGCCCTGAGTTTGATTATTTCCTGCCTTCTACTCCTCCTGGGTGTATTTGCTTCTTTTTGTTCTAGGGCTTTTAGTTGTGCAGTCAACTTGTTAGTGTGTGCTCTTTCCAGTTTCTTTTTGTAGGCACTTAGAGCTATGAGTTTTCCTCTTAGCACTGCCTTCATGGAGTCCCACAAGTTTTGGTATGATGTGTCCTCATTGTCATTGAAATCTAAAAAGTCTTTAATTTCTTTCTTTATTTCTTCCTTGACCAAGTCATCATTGAGTAGAGAGTTGTTCAGTTTCCATGTGCACATGGGTTTTCCATTGGTTTTGTCATTATTAAAGACCAGTCTTATTCCATGGTGATCTGATAAGAGGCAAGGGATTATTTCAATCTTTTTGTATCTGTAGAGGCTTGTTTTGTGACCAATTATATGGTCTATTTTGGAGAAGGTACCATGAGGTGCTGAGAAAAAGGTATATTCTTTTGTTTTAGGATGAAATGTTCTATAGATGTCTGTTAAGTCCATTCGGTTCATAACTTCTGTTAATGTCAAAGTGTCTCGGTTTAGTTTCTGTTTCCATGATCTGTCCATTGCTGAGAGTGGGGTGTTGAAATCCCCCACTATTATTGTGTGAGGTGTAATGTGTGTTTTGAGCTTTAGTAAAGTTTCTTTTATGTATGTAGGTGCCCTTGCATTTGGGGCATAGATGTTCAGAATTGAGAGTTCACCTTGGTAGCTTTTTCCTTTGATGAGTATGAAGTGTCCTTCCTTATCTTTTTTGATTAATTTTGGATGGAAGTCGATTTTATTTGATATTAGAATGGCTACTCCAGCTTGTTTCTTGGGACCATTGGCTTGGAAAATTGTTTTCCACCCTTTTATTCTGAGGTAGTGTCTGTCTTTGTCACTGAGGTGTGTTTCTTGTATGCAGCAAAATTCTGGGTCTTGTTTGTGTATCCAGTCTGCTAGTCTGCGTCTTTTTATTGGGGAATTGAGACCATTGATGTTAAGAGATATTAAGGAAAAATGATTGTGGCTTCCTGTTATTTTTGTTATTAGAGGTAAAGTTATGTTTGTATAGTTATCTTCTTTTGGGGTTGTTGGAAGATTACTTCCTTGCTTTTTCTAGGTTATAGTTTCCCTCCTTGTGTTGGCGTTTTCCATCCATTATCCTTTGAAGTGCTGGGTTTGTGGGAAGATATTGTGCAAATTTGGTTTTGTCATGGAATATCTTGGTTTCACCATCTATATTGATTGAGAGTTTTGCTGGGTATAGTAATCTGGGCTGGCAATTGTGTTCTCTTAGGGTCTGTATGATGTCCGTCCAGGCTCTTCTGGCTTTTATCGTCTCTGGTGAGAAGTCTGGTGTAATTCTTATAGGTCTGCCTTTATATGTTACTTGACCTTTTTCCCTTACTGCTTTTAGTATTTTTTCTTTGTTTTGTGCATCTGATGTTTTGATTATTATGTGACGGGAGGTATTTCTTTTCTGGTCTAGTCTATTTGGTGTTCTGTAGGCTTCTTGTATGTTTATGGGCATCTTGTTCTTTAGGTTAGGGAAATTTTCCTCAATGATTTTGTTGAAGATATTTACTGGCCCTTTAAGTTGGGAATCTTCATTCTCATCTATACCTATTATCCTTAGGTTTGGTCTTCTCATTGTGTCCTGGATTTCCTGGATGTTTTGAGTTAGGAGTTTTTTGCTTTTTTCATTTTCTTTGACAACTGTGTCAATATTTTCCACCGTATCTTCTGCATTTGAGATTCTCTCTTCTATCTCTTGTATTCGGTTGGTGATGCTTGCGTCTGTGACTCCTGATCTCTTTCTTAGGTTTTCTATCTCCATGGTTGTCTCCCTTTGAACTTTCTTTATTGTTTCTATTTCCATTTTCAGATCCTGAATGTTTTTGTTTAATTCCTTCTTTGTGTTTTCTTGCATTTCTTTAAGGGATTTCTGTGATTCCTCTTTAAGGGCTTCTATTTGTTTACTTGTACTCTCCTGTATTTCTTTAAGGGAGTTACTTAATTCCTTCTTATAATCCTCTATCATCATCATGAGAAGTGATTTTAATTCTGAATCCTGCTTTTCAGGTGTGAAGGGGTGTTCAGGGCTTGCTGTATTGGGAGAACTGGGCACTGATGATGCTAAGAAACTTTGGTTTCTGTTGCTTATGTTCTTGCGCTTGCCTTTCGCCATCTGGGTAACTCTAGTGGTACCTGCCCTTTCTGTGTAAGATTGGAATCTGTATTTCCAGTTATCTTGCTTATTGCAGAGCTCCTCGGAGTCCAGAGGTCTCTGTGGTCTTATGCCCCTAATCTCCCAGGTGGAAGAACTCCTGGGACTCAGGCCACCTCTTGGATCTGGTAATCCTTCTGTTCTGAGTGCAGTGGCTCCTCGGCTGCTCTGAGTGCAGTGGGTTCTCGATGACTCAGGATTCAGTTTCAGCTGCTCTGAGTGCAGTGGCTCCAGCTGCTCTGAGTGCAGTGGGTCCCTGATGACTCAGAATTCAGTTTCAGCTGCTCTGAGTGTAGTGGCTCCAGCTGCTCTGAGTGCTGTGGCTCCTGGATGACTCAGGATTCAGTTTCTCCACAGGACAGGAGCAGACCGACCCTGTGTCTGCTCCAGTCCAAGGGACCAGGCAGGGGCCGAAGGGAAGTGGAATTCCGGAGGGGCGGG
>NW_021604563.1:11646424-11790408 GCF_004785775.1 Grammomys surdaster
CCACAGGACAGGAGCAGACCGACTCTGTGTCTGCTCCAGTCCAAGGGCTTATGTACACTTTTAACACATACAATCTATTCACGTATATACACATATGCTGTCTATATTTTCAGAGTACAAGGAAATCTTATAGACATGCAGGTACAACAGTGAGGAACAGACACAGTTAAGAACTTATAAAAAGGTAACAAAATAGTGATTTATCAAAGACAAGGAAGATAAGTAATTGATATAGATCAGTGATAGAAAAATACATGGTGCTAAGGGATTAAATCATGGGCAAAATGACCTCTGAATCACTGACAAAGATTTTCATATGTAATATAATTTAACTGAGTACTTAATAATAAGTTGATTTTAATTATACAAAGACATTAGAAGATGATAATGTAAATTAGGTATAATAATATATAGACAAAGCAGCAGAGATAACAGAAGGAAATAATACCTTGCCAATATTGTGGGACTAAAGAAGAGGTAGAGAAAATAATTTCTTAAAAGTTTAGTCTCAAAAAGTATAGTTGAAAGCAAAAAAAGGAAATGATACATGAAAATACAAACTTTGACAATATCATTTACACCAAAAGATGAATAATTAAAAGGACAAAAGTTCTCCCCCTAGTTCTTCCTGCGTTGGCAGACTCATAGCTTGATCTGCTCACAGGAAAACACCATATTCAGACCAATCCCAGAGGACCTGCTGCACCCAGAACAGTTGGTAAGAACCCTGCTCCACAACCCAAAGTCCCAGAGCTGCAGCTGGGAGGCCAGCAGCAGTACACTAGGGACCCATAACCCACCAAAACCCTGCCCTCCTTAATACCACACTCCTTTTGCCTCCTCCTCCTGTTCCTTTCTGCTTGGGCAGACTCATAGCTGGTCTGCTTCCAGTAAGACACCATATTCAGACCCATCCCAGAGAATCTGCTGCACTCAGAGCAGTTGAGCTATACCAGACGATCTGCTTCACTCAGAGTTGAGGATCCACTGAACCCAGAACAGTTCACTCCTAGTTAATTTGATCCCATAAAGAAACCATACCCTGACCAATTGGCACCGATTCCTTCTGATGTGAGCCAGTGCACTGAGAAGACCTTGGGCACTACTTCTGCAACCAATGCCACAACATCCAGAGGAAGCTGAACTCCCACGAGCTCTAACAGGCCAAAGATCATTCAGGAAGCTGGACTCCCAGAAGCTCTAACATCTCCATAATCATAGAGGAAACTTGACTCCCAGGAGCTTTAACAAACCCAGGATCATAGGATTACAGGATCCCAGAGGCAGCCTGACTCCTAGGAGCTATGACACAAAGGATCACAGAATCACAGAGACAGATGGACTCTGAGGAGCTCTGGCACAACAAAGAAAACAGGAGAGACAGGCTCCTGTCAGAGACAGTGAGTGCAGGCTGTACTAGAGAATAAAAGATGGTGAAAGGCAACCACAAGAATGTAAGCAACAGAAACAAAGTTTATTTGACATCATCATAACCTAGTTCACCCAACATAGCAAGTCCTGGATACCCATCACACTGGAAAAGCAAGAATCTGATTTAAAATCACTTCTCATGATGATGAGAGATGACTTTAAGAAGGACATAAATAACTCCCTTAAAGAAACACAGAGGAACACAGGTAAACAGATAGAAGCCTTTAAACAGGAAACACAAAAATTCCTTAAAGAATTCCAGGAAAACACAACCAAACAGGTGAAGGAATTGAACAAAACAATCCAGCATCTAAAAATGGAAGTAGAGACAATAAAGAACTCAAAAACGGAGACTACCCTGAAGATAGAAAACCGAGGAAACAGATCAGGGGGTCAAAAACAGAATATGAGAGATAGAAGAGATAATCTCAGGTATTGAAGATGCCATAGAAGACAGTGACACAACTGTCAAAGAAAATGCAAAATTCAAAATGGTCCTAAACCCAAATACACAGGAAATCCAGGACACAATGAGAAGACAAAACCTATGGATAATAGGTATAAAAGAGAGCAAAAATTCCCAACTTAAAGGACAAGTAAATATCTTCAATAAAATTATAGAAGAAAGCATCTCCAACCTAAAAAATAAAATGCCCATGAACATACAAGAAGCCTTGAGAATTCCAAACAGACTGGACCAGAAAAGAAATTCCTCCCATCACACAACAATCAAAACACCAAATGCACAAAACAAAGAAAGAATATTAAAAAGCAGTAAGGGAAAAAGGTCAAGTAATATATAATGGCAGACCTACAAGTATTACACTAGACTTCTCACCAGAGACTATAAAAGCTAACAGATCCTGGACTGATATCATACAGACCCTTAGAGAACACAAATGCCAGCCCAGGCTACTATACACAGCAAAACTCTCAATTACCATAGATGGAAAAAACAAGATATTCCATGACAAAACCAAATTTACAAAATGTCTCTCCACAAACCCAGACCTACAAAGGATAATGGATGGAAAACTCCAACACAGGGAGGGAATCTACACCCTAGAAAGGGCAAGAATGCAATCTTCTTCCAACAAATAATAATAAAAAAAAAAGATAGCCACACAAACATAATTCCACCTCTAATAACAAAAATAACAGGAAGCAACAATCACTTTCATTAATATCTCTTGACCTCAATGGATTCAATTCCCCAATAAAAAAGACAAAGACTAAAGGACTGGATACATAATCAGGAAGCAGCATTTTGATGTATACATGAAACCTACCTCAGTGATAAAGACAGACACTACCTCAGAGTAAAAGACTGGAAAACAATTTTCCAAGCAAATGGTCCCAAGAAACAAGCTGAAGTAGCCTTTACAATTTCTAATAAAATTGACTTTCAACCCAAAGTTATCGAAAAAGGTAAGGAAGGACACTTCATATTCATGAAAGAAAAAATCTACCAAAATAAACGCTCAATTCTGAATGCCTATGCTCCAAATGCAAGGGCAACCACATTCATAAAAGAAACTTTACTAAAGATCAAAGCACACATTCCACTTAACACAATTATAGTGGGAGACTTCAACACCTCACTCTCAGCAATGGACAGATCATGGAAACCGAAACTAAACAGAGACACAGTGAATATAAGAAAAATTATGAACGAAATGGATTTAACAAATATCTATAAGACATTTCATCCTAATACAAAAGAATATACCTTCTTCTCAGCACCTCATGGTACATTCTTCAAAATAGACCATGTAATTGGTCAATAAACAGGCCTCAACAGATACAAGAAAATTGAAATAATTCCATGCATCTATCTGATCAGATTACCATGTACTAAAGCTGGTCCTCAATATCAACCAGAAGAACAGAAAACCCATAACTCATATAAACATGGAAAGTGAACAATGCTCTACTCAATGATAGCTTGGACAAGAAATAAAGAAATAAAGAAATTAAAGACTTTTTAGAATTTAATGAAAATGAAGGTAAATCATACCACAACTTATGAGATACAATGAAAGCAGTGTTAAGAGGAAAACTCATAGCTCTAAGTGTCTCTAAAATGAAACAGGAGAGAGCATACATTAGCAACTTGACAGCACACCTGAAAGCTCAAGAATAAAAAGAAGCAAATACACCCATGAGGAGTAAATAGCAGGAAATAATCAAACTCAGTCCTGAAATCAAGTAGAAACCAAAAGAACTATACAAATAACCAACCAAACCAGGAGCTGGTTCTTTGAGATAATGATCAAGATAGATAAATCCATAGCAAGACTAACCAGACAGTACAGAGACATTATCCAAATCAATAAAATCAGAATTGAAAAGGGAGACATAACAACAGAAACTGAGGAAATTCAAAAGATCATCAGATCCTACTACAAAAGCCTATATTCAACAAAACTGGAAAATCTAGAAGAAATGGACAATTTTCTAGATGGATACCAGGCAGTGAATTTACATGAATATCAGATAAAACACTTAAATAGTCCCACAGCCTCTAAAGAAATAGCAGCATTCAATAAAATTCTTCCCACCAAAAAAAGCTCAGGACCAGATGGGTTTAGTTCAGAATTCTATCAGACCTTCCAAGAAGAGCTAATACCAACTTTCTTCAAACTATTCCACAAAATATAAGCAGAAGAAGTACTACCCAATCAATTCTATGAGGCCTCAATTATGCTCATAAATAAACCACAAAGACCCAGTGAAAAAATAGAAGTTCAGACCAATCTCCCTTATGAATATGGATGAAAAAAATACTCAATGAACTTCTTGCAAAACCGAATCCAAGAACATATCAAACAATCACCCATCATTATCAGTAGGTTTTATCCCAGGAATGCCGGGATGGTTCAATATACAAAAATCCATCAATGTAATCCACTATGTAAACAAACTCAAAGAAAAAAAATCACGTGATAATCTCACTAGATGTTGAGGAAGCATTTGAAAAAATTCAACATCTGTTCATGGTAAAAGTCTTGGAAAGATCAGGAATTCAAGGTCCATACCTAAACATAGTAAAAGCAATATACAGCAAACCAGTAGCCAACATCAAACTAAATAGAGAGAAACTTGAAGCAATCCCACTAAAATCAGTGACTAGACAATACTGCCCACTCTCTCCCTTCCTATCCAATATAGTACTGGAAGACTTAGCCAGAGCAATTAGACAACAAACGGAGGTCAGAAGGATAAAAATTGTAAAGGAAGAAGTAAAAATATTACTATTTGCAGATGATATGATAGTATCCTTCAATGACCCCAAATTTTCCACCAGAGAACTCATAAACCTGAAAAACAACTTCAGCAAAGTGGATGGATATAAAATGAACTCAAACAAATGAGTAGCCTTCTTCTACTCAAAGAAAAAACAGGTTGAGAAAGAAATCACAGAAATGACAACCTTTACAGTAGTCACAAATAATATAAAATTCCTTGGTGTGAATCTAACCAAGGAAGTGAAAGGTCTATATGAGAAGAACATCAAATCTCTCAAGAAATAAATTGAAGAAGATCTCAGAAATTGGAAAGATGTTCCATGCTCTTGGATTGGCAGGATTAATATATTTAAAATGGCCATCTTGCCAAAATCAATCTACAAATTCAATGCAATCCCCATCAAAAGTCCAGCTCAAATTTTCACAGAATTAGATAGAGCAATTCACAAATATATTTGGAATAACAAAAAAAAAAACAGGATAGCAAAAAGTATTCTCAACAATAAAAGATCAGCTGTGGGAATCCCCATCCCTGACCTCAAGGGAGCAAAAATGGAGACAAAGTGTGGGACAGAAACTGAAGGAGGGGCCGTCTGGAGACTAGTCTACCTGGGTATCCATCCTACGTGCAGTCACCAAAGGTAGACAATGATGTAGATGTCAGGAAGTGCATGGGGACAGGAACCTGATGTAGCTGTGACCTTAGAGGTCTGCCAGAGTTTGACATATTCAGAGGCGGATGCTCACAGCTAACCATTGAACAGACCATGGCGTCCCCAATGGGGGAGGTAGAAGACTGAAGGAGCTGAAGGGGATTATGGGCCCATGGGGAGAGTGATAACACCAACCAACCAGAGCTCCCACCTTCTATACTGCCAGCCTGGGAACAGGCAAGGGACCCATGGCTCTAGGGGTATATGCATTGGAAGATGGCCTTGTCAAGCATTGATGGGAGAGGAGTTCCTTGGTTCTGTGAAGGTGGGATGCCCCAGTGTGGGGGAATTTGAGGGTTGGAATGGGTGAGTGGGTATATGTGTAGGGTCACACCCTCATAGAAGCTGCAGGAAGGGGGACAGGATAGGGAGTCCCTGGGGGAGGGGGTGGAAGTGAGGAAAGGAGATAACATCTGAAATGTAAATGAGACTATCCAATAAAAAAGTACATTTAAAAAATAAAAAGACAAAAGCATGTATGTAACACAATATTCATAGCATTATTGAAGTATATACTATTCAATTCAAGAATGTAAAATAGTATAACGACTGATTAAACAGAAATATATGAATCCTGAGATGAGAGAAATAATTCTATGTCTTTGGGAGTCAATAAGTTTAGTGATTTTGGTGAGTACATTTTTGAGTGGAACAAATCATGCAATAAAATTAACTTTGAAATATAATTTTTGCATTGGAGGATATTGACACAATGGGCAAATAATTCCCTACAGGCATAATAAGCTACCAAAAAAAGCATATGCATCAGCTTGAGCAGTAAAGATTATATTTTAACAATATAATAACACAAATGAAATCCATCAGAGAGTTGGCAGAATTAGGGTGTACTGAATGTCTTGGAATTTTGTAAGCATGCTTCTTTGTTCCTTGAAGTGGGTAGGAAGAATTAATTAATATGCATCTTCATCCTTTCAACAATTTAATAAAAGTAAACAGTACCAAATAAAACAAGTTAGTGCTTACTTGGAGGAGAAAAGTATAATGAAAGACTGTTGAAAGGTGATATGTTTTCTTTTCAAAAAATTAGTACTTGTGCAAGTTATACACTACAATGTAATGAATGTACTTTTAAGTCATTGTACTGTATACTTTCAAATGGTTGTTACTGAATTTTATGTTGTATGATTTTTCAGAATTAAAATATGTGAATAAATTAAATGTTTTAATAATGCTGAGGTTGTTACATGGAGAAGATAATCAATAAACATAATATCAATACAGGTTATAAATGGGAAACAAACTTTACCTCAAATATATGAATAAGAAAATAGAACAAGAAAAATATACATACAAAGTGAAAAAACAACAATCATATGTAAACTGAAATACTTCTTTTAGTATCAGGAAAAAATAAGCTTTAAACCTAAAATGGCAAAAAATTAAGTTACATAATAGTTCAAAGCATCAAAAAGTTAATAGTATCAGAAGGTGGAGAGATAGCTCAATGGTGAAGAGTACCTGCTGCTCTTGCTGTGATCAGTTTCCAGTATCCACATGGTGACATACAACATTCTATATTCCAGTCCCAGGGTATCTGACATCTTCTTCTGTTCTCTGTAGGAAAAAGACACTCACAAGATATGTGTACATGTACATGTGTGCAAGGAAAATAATTATACACATAACACAAAACAATAAATTTTAAGGAAATTATAATAGTTATCAATATGTTCACCTGCCAATAGAATTCCAAAATATATAAGTCAGAAACTGACAGAAATTAAAGGACAGATAGACACTCTATAAAACTAGACACTCTAATAGCACACCATTAATAGATAGAACAATTCTAGAGAATCTTAACAAGAAAATAGAAGTGTAGATTATATTATACTATAGTTAAAAGTAACAAACTCTAGAAAATTCTCCATATGCATGGTGGCATGATTATGCATGATCCAGGGAGTGGCACTATTAGCTGATGTGGCCTTTTTGGATTAGGTGGGTCCTGGTTGAAGTAAGGTTTTCACCTTGTGGGTAAGCTCGGAGATGCTTCTCCTAACTGCCTGGATGCCGGTCTAGTCCTGTTTGCCTTCAGAACAAGATGTAAAGTTCTCATCTCCCCCGGTGCTATGTTTGTCTAGATGCTGCCATGCTTCTCATCATGATGATAACGGACTGAACCTCTGAACCTATAAGACTCCTCTGATTAAATGTTTGGCTTTATAAGGCATGATTGGCATGACAATCAAGATGGCTCCTTACCCTTAAATTCTGAACTTCCTTTAGATAAATTGAATAGGATAAAGAGCATAAATCCATTCTTCCAAATGCCTATCTAAATCTTCTTGTATATTCAACACATTACTAACATTTTTTGCTAAATGATTAACAAAAGTAGCTGTCTTAACTTCTTGTGTCAAAGCAATTGCAGAAGCAGTGGTGCTAGCAATTAATGCAATTACATCTGTTACACCAGCGATAATCAAGCCCATTACCCCCTTGCTTCTGCTTAAAGCCTGACTCACTTCATCCATTACTTGCAGGCTGTTTTTAGAATACCAAGGTTCTGTGATACTCAGGGCAATAAAACAAAAGCTGATTGATAGACCTCCATAACTGACATGTCTGATTTCAAAACACAAATACAATTAAATGATGTACAATCAATGCAACTTACATTAAATACTGTAGAAGAAACAAAAGTAATTTTAACTTGACAATTAAAAGAACCTTAACACATGTGTTAACACCTGTTTGAAATACAGATCCTGCCCCAACTTTATCTCTTGCTAACATAACATCATAGAGAACTGCAGTTAAAATTTTAAAGTAAAAAAAAATAAATAAAAACATGATTTAAATAAATTTGTGGTGCACTGGGATATATTTCCCCCTTTTTTATTTTATGAAGATATTGTTTTAAAGTTCCATGGGCCCCTTCCACACTCTCTTGTCCTTGAAAATTATAAGGAATCCCAGTAATATGGGTAATGGTAAATTGCTGCCAAAATCTCAAATTTTCGACTGCTATAGCTAGTTCTATTATCTGTTTTGTTTGCTTGTTTATTATTATTATTATTATTATTAGTAGTAGTAGTAGTAGTAGTAATAGTAGTAGTAGTAGTAGAAACTTTATTTATCTACATTTCAGATTTTATCCCCTTTCCCCATTCACCTCCCAGAAACCCCTTAACCCATTAATCCCTCCTCCTATTTTCACGAGGGTGTGTCCACACCCATCCACCCATCCCCACCTCCCTGCCCTCTAATTCCCCATCACTGGGGCATCCAGCCTCCAGGTGACCAAGGCCTCCTCTCCCATTGATGCGTGATAAGTCCTCTATCCTCTACGTATACAGCTGCAGACATGGGTACTTCCATGTGTGTTCCCGGGCAAGTATTTCTATTTTCATCAAGCTTCAAGAATGTCATATATAGCTTTATCATGCTAGCCCTTTTTGTCCTGGGAATACTTTTATTCCTGCCAATTGTGTTAAAGCTTTTCTTTAACAACATCAACATGTTGGGAGCCAAAGTACATTGCTTGAACCTGAAAATGGACCCACAGACAGAGTTATTAAATTAACAGGCTGTCAAGCCAAGGACAGGTAAGATTCTACACAAAACCTTACCAACCTAAGACATAAGTGTATTGCTTTTGATAATGCATATTCCATGATGGATAAGGAATGCATTCTTGTCAGAATGACCTAAGACATGCTCAGTTTTGGTAATGAAATAAAAAAGAGGGAGAGGCAGAGAGCCTTTGTGGCTGCTCAGCAAGAATCTGACATGGGCCAAGGACAAGGAAATGGGCCACTTGGAAGAAATATGACATTGACCAAGGACAGGAAAGTAGGCTTCAGGAAGGAATCTGACATTAGGCTAGAACAAAGAAGTAATTTCAGGCAGAAATCTACATCTTAGACCAGAACAAAGAAGTAATTTCAGGCAGGAATCTAAATATTAGGATAGAAAAAGGAAGTAGTCTTCAGAGATGAAGACGACTTTGGGCTAGGACAGGGAAGTTGGCTCAGATATTTTTGTCATCCTGATAAGCCCATAGAAACTCTGACCCAGAATTGTTTCTGTCTAAAAGGACTGCAGGGACAAAAATGGAGAAGAAACTCAGGGAGAAGTCTAGTGACCTGTCCAAATTGGGATCCATCTCAAGGGGAGCCTCCAAGGCCTGACACTATTAATGATGCTATGGTGGGCTTACAGACAGGAGCTTAGCATGGCTACCCTCCAAGAGGCCCAACAAGCAGCTGATGGAGACAGATTTAGATACTTATACCCAACCAATGAACTCAAGTCAAGGACCCCTGTGGTTGAATTAGGGAAAAGCAGGAAGAAGCTGAGGAGGAGGGTGACCCAATAGGTATACCAGTAGTGTCAACTAACCAGGACCCCTGAGATTTCTCAGACCCTGAACTACCAATCAGGCAGCATATGCTAGGTGATATGAGGCCCCTGACACATATATATCAGTGGACTTCTTGGTTTGGCTTCAGTGAGAGAAACTCCTAACCCTTGAGAAACTGGAGGCTCCAGGGAGTGGGGTGGCCTGCAGGGGGTGTGGGGTGGGAGACATCCTCTTGAAGACGTAGGGAAGGAGAAATCATATGAGGAACTGTGGGAGGGCAGACCAGGAGAGAATTAACAACTGGATTTCAAAACCCAAAAGTAATAAAAAAATAATAACTATAATAGAAAGCATGTCCTTCCTTTCATGAGCAGCATGGACTCACCTCATACTTAATATTATCTCAATAGATCACTGTGCTCTGTGGGTTAATAACAGCCTGTGGAAACTACCATAGTATGTGCTTATAAAGCACACACATTTTTCAGTTGACCACACACCCATATGAATCTCTGACAGCATCACCCTGTAGAGTCTGATACAAGTAGTGACAGACAAATAAAAATTACAAGAGATGCAATAATGCATAGTGGCTCTAAAACAAATGTTCTTATTAATATCTACTTCAATATCATTTCACCAATGAAAATTTAAGTTTTTAACCTTCATTTCTTAAGCTAACTGAACTCTTTCATTAATTCATCTATTCATTCACTGAATATTTGTATTTGAACAACAATATTGTAGTCTCTTAATTATTTGTACTCTATCCTAATCCTTGTTCATTTTTGGAGTCTCTGGTTCCTAGATTTATGTAATAAGTTGACAAGGATAATTTGGATTAAAGAGTATTTTGACTAAAATGTATTATAATTAATTTTCTAAGTAGTTCAATGTTGATTTAAAGATGTGTTTATTTACATGTGTATGTATAATGCACCCATGAGTTCATGTGCACCAAGAGAATGTAGATACACTCATGGGCTACAATAAGTTGTCAGATTCACTATAATTGGAGATACAGGTGTTTATGATCTATACTCAGATCCATTGGAAGGGCAATAAGCACTCTTAACTGCAAAGAACTCTTTCCAGCCCCTTAAATATTGATCTAATAGCTGGAAAAATCATTAACATGTAGATAAAGGAGAAAATGAGCAAAAACACCTGATTAAGAGGTTAGCATGTTGTTACAAGCCTTTAATCCTAGCACTCTGGAGGCAGGCAAGTATATGGGATTTAAAGACAGCATGTTCTATACAATGAGAATCCCTTGGGATTCTCATTGTGTAGAACCTCAATACCTGATTAGGGCTGAATATGTAGCTCAATGAGAGAACTCTGGCCTAAAATGTGCCAAAGATTGCTTCAATTCCCATTACCACTAATTAATAAAACCTCACATGATATATTCTCAGAGTGATTAAAGATGTGCTTAGTAAAATCAATCTAACAAATTTTCAAGATGAGTAGTCAATGAACGAAGAATAGAAAGGATACTCTTTCTTTTTCCTTGATATATTTCATTTAGTTTGAGTTTATTTTTGTATGGTTTAATTTCTTTAAAGAAGATCTTTCTTTGCAGCTCAGATAATCTTGAACTTGATTAAGCCATGGCTCCTGACTAAGAAATCCTTTTCTTTCAGCCTCCAGAATGTTGAGATTATGAATTCACACCATCATGCTTGTGATGGAAGGGAATTTCTTCAAAATCAAAAAGGATACTAATTAAAAGAGGAAAAAAATCTCTCTCACAAACACAGAATAAATATTTCCTATTTTTGTTGGCTTGTCTTATGTCACCTTGACAGAAGTAAGAATTATCTGAAAAGAGGAAACCTCAACAGAGGAAATGCCTCCATCTGATAGAGCTATAAAGCATTTTCTTAATTATTGTTTGATATAGAGAGACCAGCCTGTTCTATGTGGTATCAACTCTGGCCTGGTGGTCCTGGGTTCTATAAAACTTTGGGCTTAGCAAGCCCCCCTCCATGGCCTCTGCATCAGTTCCTGCTTCCAGATTCCTTCCCTATTTTAATTTCTGTCCTGAATTCCTTTGGTGATGAACAGCAATGTGAAAGCATAAGCTGAACAAATCCTTTCTTATCCAGTTTGCTTTTTTGTCATGAAATTTTGTTGCAGCAATAGAAACCTTAACTAAGACGATATTTCAGGGAAAGCCTATCTATTTTTGAATGTATTAAACAACAGACTAGAGGAACTCATCAGAGCAAAAAAAAAAATCAAATTATTTTTTTTATTTCCATACAGGAAATAAAAAAATATAACATATGTCTAAAGAATATATAACATATGACCATATATCTCAATGATTATGGTCTAGCTCTCAATTTGATCCCCACCACTGCTATTCAAAATGAAAAGAAATGAAAAAGGAAAACATATGTCTCTAATGCCATGAGCCTTTATACATCTAATTTCCACAGTAAACCACTGAAATCCTACTAAAACTAAGGTTAGTTCAGCAGAAGTAGAAGACAAATGAGTTCATACCTATTTCTTGTATATCCACAGCATACTAAGGAAGAATCCAATAAATAAATATGGGTAATTTCATTGACAATACCATGAAAAGTAATATTTCTCAGAAATGAGTGTAGCAAGCCATTCCAAGTGTATAAACTGAAAAGTATAAAATATTTCTGAAATACAACACTTAAAGATGTGAAATGATATCTGTATTTATGTTCAAAAGGAAATATTACTTAGTTGGAAATTCTGCAAAAACAAATATAGAGAGTCATTGAAGTACTTATCAAAAATCTGAGCTGTTTTCTTTGCACCAGTGTACAAGTGGACCTTATAAACCACTTTAAATTAAAAACAAAACACCAACAAAATAAAACAATTGACACAATACAATCTGGAATAAAAGTACAGTCTCTCATTTTCTAAATTAGAAACTCATTTAATTCATCAAAAAGCATAGGGATGGTACTGGTACAGAGACAGGCAGGAAGATCAATGGAATAGAATTGAAGACCCAGAAATGAACCCACACTCCTATGGTCACTTGATCTTTGACAAAGAGCTAAAACTGTCCAGTGGAAAAAGGACAGCATTTTCAACAAATGGTGCTGGTTCAACTGGAGGACAACATTTAGAAGAATGAAAATTGATCCATTCTTATCCTCTTGTACAAAGCTGAAGTCTAAGTGGATAAAGGACCTCCACATAAAACCAGATACACTGAAACTAATAGAAGAGAAGGTGGGGAAGAGCCTCGAATACTTGGGCACAGGGGAAAAGTTCCTGAACAGAACTCCAATGGCACATTCTCTAAGATCAAGAATTGACAAATGGGACTTCATAAAATTGCAAAGTTTCTGTAAGGCAAAGGACACTGTCAATAGGACAAAATGACAACCAACAAATTGGGAAAAGATCTTTACCAATCCTTCATCTGATAGAGGGCTAATATCCAATATATACAAAGAACTCAAGAAATTAGACTCCAAACAACCAAATTACCCTATTAAAAAATGGGGTATAGAGCTTAACAAAGAATTTTCAACGGAAGAAACTCGAATGGCCGAGAAGCACCTAAAGAAATGTTCAGCATCCTTAGTCATCAGGGAAATGCAAATCAAAACAACCCTGAGATTCCATCTCACACCAGTCAGAATGGCTAAGATTAAAAACTCAGGTGATAGTAGATGTTGGCGAGGGTGTGGAGAAAGAGGAACACTCCTTCATTGTTGGTGGGACTGCAAGATGGTGCAACCACTTTGGAAATCAGTGTGGCGGTTCCTCAGAAAATTGGACATAGCATTACCCGAGGATCCAGCTATACCACTCCTAGGCATATACCCAGAAGATGCTCGAACATATAACAAGGACATATGCTCAACTATGTTCATAGCAGCCTTGTTTATCATAGCCAGGAGCTGGAAAGAACCCAGATGTCCTTCAACTGAGGAATGGATTCAAAAAATGTGGTATATTTACACAATGGAGTATTACTCAGCTATTAAAAACAATGAATTCGAGAGTTTACTAGGTAAATGGATGGAACTAGAAAATATCATCCTGAGTGAGGTAAGCCAATCACAAAAGAACACACATGTTATTCACTCACTGATTATTGGATATTAGCCCAGAACCTTGAAATGTCCAAGATGCAACTCACAGGCCACATGAAGCCAATAAAGAAGGAAGACCAAGTGGGGGTGATTCGGTCCTTCTTAGAAGGAGCAACAAATTACTCAAGGGAGCAAATATAGAGACAAAGTGAGGGACAGAAACTGAAGGAGGGGCCGTTTCAAGACCACTCCACCTGAGTATCTATCCCATGTGCAATAACCAAAGGTAGAGGCTGATGTGGAAGTCAGGAAGTGCATGCTGATAAGAGCCTGATATGGATATCTCCTCAGAGATCTTCAAGAGTTTGACATACTCAGAGGCAGATGCTCACAACTAGCCATTGAACTGATCATGGGGTTCTCAATAGAGGAGTTAGAGTGAAGACTGAAGGAGAGCTGAAAGGATTTGCGGCACCATGAGGAGAGCAACAATACCAACCAACCACAGCTCCCAGGGTCTAAACCACCAGCCTGGGAGCACTTAGGGAGGGATTCAGCGCTTCAGTTGAATATGTAAGAGTGGAGGGCCCTGCTGGGCATAGGTGGAAGAAGAGTACCTTGACCTCATGAAGGCTGGATGCCCCAGGGGTTGGGAATTTTGAGGGTGGGGAGGTGGGGTGTAGATAGAGGTTACATCCACAGAGAAGAAGGAGGAGGGGTGAGAAGATTGGGGGTTCCTGGGTGGGTGGGGGAAGGGGTAAGGGGACAACATAGGAAATGTAAATAAAACATCCAATAAAAAAAAAGAGAGAGCATAGGGAAGGGAATAAATATCATAGGGAGCAGCTGATGGAATACACAACATGGGGCTGGGGTGAACATCTGAAATGACTAAATTAAGATGACTGATACCATGGGTGGTGTTATCCTTGTGTTCTCAACACCTCTGACTCTTACAGTCTTTCCTCCCCTTCTTGACATATTGTTTGGCTGTGGGTCTCAGCACCTGCTTCCATCAGTTGGCTGGGTAACTCCTATAATAATTATGACAATTGGGGTAGTCACTGATCTATGAGCATAGCAGAGTATTAATAAGAAAATCAACTAAGCAGGGGTCAAAGGTGCTCACAGAGACTGAAGCAACAAACATGGACATGGTAGTTGCCTGACCTATGTCCTTTGGATATATGTTATGGTTGTATAGCTGGTCTCTATGGGAATCCTGATAGTGTAAATAGGGGCTGTCTCTGAACCATTTGACAAATTTGGAAGCCTTTTCTTTCTACTGGGTTCTGCTTTTGGCACTTAGCCAAATTATGGAAGAAGCCAAACTCCTGCTGCTCTCAAGATGAGAAAATCCAGGTTCTGGCTAGTCCCACAACATTCCAACAAAAGTTTCCCCTCCATCCACCTCTCTCAATCCCTTACCTCACTTCCTCTCTTCCATATATATGCTCCCTATCCCGTTCCCTTCAAATGCAAAAAGAGCAAGTTAGAGCAGGCCTCCTAGGAATGTTAACCAACCATGACATAAAACTAGGTACAAACACTGATATTAACGCTGGACTAAGACCCCCAGCAGATAGGCTTCTCTAGGTGTCCACGTGCTCAGGTACATGCAGTAACTAATAAGCTCAGGAATCTTCAAGGTTAGGAGGGTTGGTTGCTCTTTATTTGACTGTTGAGCCAGAGACATCCTGGTCTAGTCATCTTATCTGACTGCATAAGATTCCTTTCCCTGGATCCTGCTGCTCCTGAGTATACAAATGAAGTGCTGTCAAAGTTCTTGTCCCAGCCAGTAACAAACCACATCATGGGTCCAAACAAATATTCTCCCTAGGGTATAAATATCTTCTGTCTCATCATAATAAAGAAGCTGTTCTCCAGAATTTCCCCCATTCTACTCCCCACCACCTTTCAAGATCATTCCTGGCAGAATGTAATGTATGAGAAAAGATGAATGAATTAATCAAAAAAGTCTTATACTAGATCTGGAAAGACATGAATAAGCAATACCATATTTGTTATGTAACTCAACATGTAAGAAGTTCTGAAAAGAAGTCACTTTTGTGTGACTCTTTTTAAAGTATTCTTGGGACTGTGCCTGCAGCAAAATTTCCAGTGGTTCCTTCCATCTCCGCTAATATCAAGGTTCTTCACACACCTCCAACTTTAGCCTCCAGAACTCACCTTGTTTCAAGATACTATTATAATGTCAGATATGTGGAATAATGGAGCAGAAGAGAATATCTCAAAATATATTTATGCATTTCTGGTTAGCTGAGGTTTTTCAAGAATACCAAGACTCAATAAGGCCAATGATTATTATCAAATAATGATGCTTGTACAGCTGTACTAAATACAAATTAAACTCAAGCTATGTCACTTGAATAGTGTTTCTTAAGATCATCATCATGTATGCCTTCACATCTACTGCCCAGCAACAGGTTAGAGCTATTATATGACTTAGATGGCACTGATTTGGACTTGGAAGCCTAATAAAAATGGGTTTTTCATTTATGTTAATGAAGCTAACTGGCTGTGATTTCTATTTTATGTTAGAGACATAAAATGAGCTAACAGAGACAAAGTGATCCTTCTCATACTTGTGTACTCCCAGTTTTCATGATAAGTAGCTTGTAAATACTCTATTTCCATTCTATCTAAAGCAGAGGTTCTTAACTTATTGATTGCTATGAATTTGTGGAACATATATCAGATATACTGTGTATCAGATATTTACATTATAATTTTAAACCGCAAAATTACAGCTATGATGTAATAACAAAATAATTTTATGGTTGGGGGCATCACCATAAAATGAGAAACTGTACTAAAATGTCACAACACTAGGAATGTCAAGAACCTCTGAAAGATACCAGTTGAGGCCAGAGACTAGCCTTCCAAACACAGACCAATAGTATGAACTTTAGTCTCACATACAACAGGCTTGAATCTGTAAGACAGAGAATATAGTTTGAAATAACATACCAACTATATATTATTCATTAGGAATGTAATATACTTCTGCTTTTAGGTAATACTGATTACAGTGGAAACCATATATAAGCCTTCTTTCTACAGTCTTAATTGGAAATTGTCTTATAAAACCTTAAGATCGATAGAATCATAATCCTTATGAAAATAATACTCGAAATATCTTTCATACAATTGAAATTTCAAGTACAGAGGATTGGTGAAATCACAACTTGAATGAGGAAAGAAAATCAATATTTACCAATAACTAGAAGAAGTAGATGCTGGAACTGTCTGACAGTTTTAACAACAGCAATCATAAATAAGAAAAAAATAAAAATAAAAAACTTTCAATAAGCAAGTACAAATCATCTATCATCTTGAAACAAATGGAAAAGAATAGAAATGTTACACCAAGTAGAAATTATAAAATAGATTAAAGTGAACTTATATATGTTGAATTTAAAATAATAAGAAAGAATTCAGTGGATGGCAGTACAACTTAAATATGAATCAATAGTTTTACTGAATCAGAATAGAGAACCAACCAAAACAATGATGCCTATGGAACAATAAAAGAGGTGGTATGAATTTTGCAGTGGAAGTTTTAAAAAAAGAAAGATAAAAGTGTTAACTGGACTATTAAAAAAAATTATCTACTCCCTAAGAAGAAAAGGAGCCAGAAATATTAGAAACCTGAGTTAGGCACAATTTAAAAAAAAATGAAACAAATTTAAACCAAGAAATATTACCTTCAAATTTCCAGAAATCGGATTAAAAAGAGAAAAATATGAAATGTGTCTAAAAAACAATAACAAATTACTTACAGTAGTATATCAATTCCAATCATAGATTTTCATTGGGAAATATAGAAGCCAAGTTGAAGTTGCAACACCTTTTAACTACTATAAGAAATATATCTACTAGAAAATCTGGATGCAATACAGTTTGTTATCAGTGCTCTCCTGCTTGAAGAATGAGTAAAATAATTTTCTTAGAAAGATACTGGAAATAAAATGAACTTTTGAACTTCAGAAGCAAGTTAGGCAAACTGATCAAAACAGAAGTAAATGTGATACAAGACACTTGTGATGAGTTTATTAAGTCATCCTTGTTAATTTAAAAAATGTAAATCACTGAATATAGTGCCAAAATTATTTAAAATAAATGTTTAAGAAAATTGTACGAACAATGGAGGGGGAATAGGAACATAAATATATATAACATATATATATATATCTATATATATCTATATCTATATATATATATAGATATAGATATATATATATATGCATATACATATGTGTTATATTACTTTGCTAGTAATAATTTTATTTCAGGACTAATAATTCAGTTCAGTGGGAAATTACTTAAGTTCTTAAAACACTAGGTTTTATCCCTAGCACCATAATAAATAGAAAAATAAGTAAATAGACACCACAAAAAGTTAAATTTCTAAGTAAGTAGGTGTTCAAGTTAAATCTGCTACTATTATGCTTAGAAAAATAAGAACTAAAAAAGTAAACTAATTAAAATGACCATAAAAGAATCAATATCAAATCGAAGAAGGCTTCAATTTTATCAAAAGGAAAAACAAACATGATTATGCCTAAAAAGAGTCAGAAAGAAATAATAGAAGACAATAAAACAAACTGCTGAATCTTGAAATTATAGTAAGACTTGTTTCTATAATCCACTCATGGGTCAATGAGAAACTAATAAAGAAAAATTCTATAACACTGAAAAAGTATATGGTCTGCATTTGTATACACATACACACACACACAAACACACACACACACTTTAACATTGTAAATAAATTTTTGAAATAAATGAATTTTTAAAATGAAGAGAAAGGAAAATAAACAAATCAATATTTAATGATTATTTTTAAAGAAAAGAGAGATAAAAACTAAACAGAAGAAATTTACCATAGACAAACAGCATTAATCACCTCACAAATATTGATGATATTGTACTTACAGTTAAAAAGAGTCATTGAGGGGTTTTTTTGTTTTTGTTTTTGTTTTCAAAAATAGCAAGGAACTTATACACAAGCAAACACATGAAAGAAAATGAGTAGATTGAAATCCAGACTTTATATACTTTTACAATTAATTGAAAAGGCAATTACTAGCTGAAATGTAATGCATAAAATCTTAAAAACCTAAAAGACAAAATAAGGGAGAATCAAAATAACTTAAGGATTAAAAATTATTTTCACAGAAGCAGCATATTTTACAAGCAAACATGTAAAAGACAAGATTAGATTTACCTGCATCTCCTTACAAATAATTGCATATTTATTATAGTAACAAGTATATTCTTGAGTACTTCCTCTAGAGAAATGCAAACTTGCAACTGTTGAGAACACTAGACATACATATTTATACATAATAGTGAAAAACTTAAACCAATACAAATATTCACAAATTTGGTGCTAATTAAGTAATCTAGCTCTTTCATGTAGAATATCTCTTTCATTTAATACAACTGAACAATAATAATGAACATTATGATACATCCATCATATTGTTTTAATTTCTATGTAATTACATATCTTGTTTTGTTTTCTTATTATGAAGAGACACCATTTCCAAGGAAACTATTATTAAAGAAATCATTTAATTGGGGACTTAATTGTAGTTTAAGATACTCAGTCCATTATCATCATTGCTGGTAACATGTCAGCATGTAGACATAAACCTAGCCTTTCCTTCTATCAAAAAAAAAATTAAAAGAAGATAGCCATACAAACATGATTCTACCTCTAACAACAACAACAACAACAAAAAAAACAGTAAGCAACAATCACTTTTTCTTACTACCTCTTAACATCAATGGATTCAATTCCCCAATATAAAGATATAGACTAACAGAATGAATTCATAAATAGGACCCAACATTTTGCTGCATACAGGAAACACACCTCAATGACAAAGACACTATCTCAGAGTAAAAGTCTGGAAAAACAATTTCCAAGCAAATGGTCATGAGAAACAAGCCATTCTAATATCAAATGTAATTAAATTTCAAATAAAAGTTATCAAAAAATAAAAAAGAACACTTCATACTTATCAAAGGAAAAATCAACCGAAATGAACTCTCAATTCTGAACATCTCTACTCCAAATGTAAGGGCACCACACTCATGAAAGAAACTTTACTAAAGAACACATTGTACCTCCCAATAATAGAGGAAGACTTCAACACCCCACTCTCATCAATGGTCAGATCATGAAAACAGAAACTAAATGGAGAAACAGTGAAACTAAGAGAAGTTATGAACCAAAAGGATTTAAAAGATATTTATAGAACATTTCATCCTAAAATAAGAGACTATTCCTTCTTATCAGAACCGCATGGTATCTTCTCTAAAACTGATCATATAATAAGTCACAAAACAGGTCTCAACATATACAGGATGACTGAAAGCATCCTAGGCATCCTATCAGATCACCATGGAATAAGACTGGTCTTCAGTAACAACAACAGAAGCTGAACAACTCTCTACTCAATGATAACTTGGTCAAGGAAGAAATGAAGAAAGAAATTAAAGACTTTTTAGAATTTAATGAAAATGAAGGCACAACATACCAAAACTTATGTGACACAATGGAAGCAGTAATAAAAAGAATACTCATAGCTCTAAATGCCTACAAAAAGAAAGTGGACGGAACTTACACTAGCAGCTTGCCACCACACTTGAATGCTCTAGAATAAAAAGAAGAAAATACATCTAAGAGGAGTAGATGGTAGGAAATACTCAAACTCATGGCTGAAATCAACCAAGTTTAAACCAAAAACCTAACAAAGAATCAACATAAATAGGAGCTTGTACTTTGAGAAAATGAAAAAGATAGATACATCCTTAGCCAGACTAACCAGAGGGCACACAAACAGTATCCAAATTAATAAAATCAGAACTGAAAAGGGTGACATAACAACAGCAACTAAGGAAATTTTAAAAATCATCAGATCCTACTACAAAAGCTTATACTCCAAAAAACTGGAAAATCTGGATGAAATGGATAATTTTCTAGACAGATACCAAATACCAAAGTTAAATCAGGATCAGATAAACCATCTAAACTGTCCCATAACCCCTAAAGAAATTACAGCACTCATTAAAAGTTTCCCCACCAAAAAAAAAAAAAAAAAAAAAAAATCCAAGGACCGGATGGTTTTAGTGCAGAATTTTATTGCACCTTCCAGAAAGAGCTAATACCAACTCTCTTCAAATGAATCCACACAATAGAAACAGAAGGAACACTACCCACTCTATTCTATGAAGCCACAATTACACTCATACCTAAACCAAAAAGATTCAAAATAGAAAGAGAACTTCAGACTAATTTCTCTTATGAATATTGATGCAAAATTACTCCATAAAATTCTGGCAAACTGAATTCAAGAATACATCAAAATGAACATTTATCATGATTAAGTAGGCTTCATCCCAGGGATGCAGGGATGGTTCAATATATGGAAATCCATTGACATAATCCTCCATATAAACAAAGTCAAAGAAAAAAGCCACATGATTATCTCATTCAAATTTGTGAAAGTATTTGACAAACTTCAACACCCCTTCATGGTAAAAGTCTTGGAAAAATCAGGAATTCAGGTGCCATAACTAAACATAGTAAAAGAAATATACAACGAACCAGTAGCCAAAATCAAACTAAATGGAGAGAAGCTTGAGCCAATCCCACTAAAATCAGGAACTAGACAAGGCTGGCCACTCTCCCCCTATCCAATATAACACTTTAGGTTCTAGCTAGAGCAAGTAGACAACAAATGAATCTAAAGAGTATAGAAATTGGAAAGGAAGAAGTCAAAATATCTCTGTATGAAGATGATACTATACTATATACATAAATGACTCCAAAAATTCTACTAGAAAACTCCCAAAATTGATAAACAACTTTAGCAAATTGACTAGGTACAAAATTAAACAAATCAGTAGCCTTCCTACACTCAAAACAGGCTGAGAAAGGAATTAGGGGAAACAACACACTACCCAGTAGTCACAAATAATAATAAATATCTTGCTGTGACTCTAAACGAGCAAACGAAATATAAGTATGGCAAGAACTTCAAGTCTCTTAAGAAAGAAATCAAAGAAAATCTTAGAAGATGGAAAGCCCCCCATGCCCATGGATTGGCATGATTCATATAGCAAAAATGACCATCTTTCTGAAAGCAATCGAAATATTGAATGCAATCCCCATCAAAATACCAACTCAATTCTTCACTGAGTTAGAAAGAGCAATTCTTAAATTAATTTGAAATTAAAAGAAAAACAGGATAACAAAAAGTATTCTCAACAGTAAAATAATATCTGGGGAAATCACCACCTTAGACCTCAAACTGTATTACAGTGCAATAGTGATAAAAACTGTATGATATTGGTAGAAGAAAAGGCACATAGTCAATTGAGTAGAATTGAAGACCCAGAAAAGAGCCCACACAACTATGGTCACTTGATCTTTGACAAAGAAGCTAAAACCATCCATTGGAAAAAAGGCAGCATTTTCAACAAATGGTACTGTTTCAAGTAGATGTCAGCATGTAGAGGAATGCAAATCTATCCATTCTTATCTCCTTATACAATGCTTAAGTCCAAGTGGATCAAGGACCTTCACATAAAACCAGATACACAGAAATTAATAGAAGACAAAGTAGTGAAAATCTCAAACACATTGACAATGGGGAAATTTTCCTGAAAATAAAACCAATGGCTTATGCTCCAAGATCAACAATAGACAAACAGGACCTCATGAAATTACAAAGCTTCTTTAAGGCAAAAGACACTGTCAATAGAACAAAGTGACAGCCAACAGATTGGAAAAAGATCTTTACCAATCTTACATCCAATGGAGAACTAGTATCCAATATATATGAAGAACTCAAGAAGTTAGATTCCTGAGAATCAAATAAACCTATTAAAAATGGGATAAAATGCTAAAGAATTTACAACAGAAGAATTTGAAATGGCTGAGAAGGACCTAATGAAATGTTCAACATCCTTATTCATCAGGGAAATGCAAATCAAAACAACCCCGAGGTTCCACCTTGCACTAATTAGAATGGCTAATATCAAAACCTCACATGAGAGCACATGGTGGCAAAGCAGTGGAGAAAGAGGAACACTCCTCCATTTTTGATGGAATTGTAATCTAGTATAACTACTCTGGAAATCAGTCTGGTGGTTCCTCAGAAAATTGGACATAGTATTACCTGAGGATCTAGCCATACCACTCCTGGGCATATACCAAAAAGATGCATCAACATATAACAAGAACACATGATCCACTATGTTCGTAGAAGATTTGTATATAATAACCAGAAGCTGGAAACAACCCAGGTGTCCCAAAATATAAGAATGGATACAGAAAATGTGACTCATTTATAAAATGGAATACTATTCAGCTATTAAGAATGAGGACATCCTGAGTTTTCCAGGCAAATGGATGGAACTATAAAATATCATCCTTAGTGAAGTAACTCAGATACAATAGACATGCATGGTATGTACTCACTAATAAGTGGACATTGGCCCAAAAAACTACAGAATACCCAAGATATAGTTCACAGAATTCAAAAAGTTGAACAAGATAAAGGACCCAAGTGAGGATGCCTTAGTCCCATTTGTGAGGGAGAAGAAAGCAATCACAAGTTGGGACCTTGAAGGGAAATTCGATGGGGGTAGTGGGGAGAGGGAAACTTGCTCTGGTATTGTGTGAGGGAAAAGGACTGAAGCCCTGATAGCCAGCAGAATGAATGGAAACAGACAACCTAGGGAGGTTGGAGGTTGGGGTCACCATTCAAAATGCAACAGAGACCTGGAATGTGAGAGACTCTCGAGACTTAAAGCAAGGGACCTTAGATGAAATAAATGCCCTACAGTGGGAAGAAGGAGCTTGTAGAGACCATCTCCAGCAGAAAGACAGGGGATTAAGTAAGGGATGGGATTGACATCCCACAGTCAAAACTCTGACCCACAATTGTTCCTGTGTAAAAGAACTGCAGGGATTGAAATGGAGAGGAGCCTGAGGAAAACAGGGTCCAGTGACAGGCTCAAAGTGGGATCCAGCTCAAGGGGAGGCCTCAAAGCCCGACACTATTACTGAGGCTATGGAACAATTAGAAAAAGGGATCTGTGTCTCTGGAAGACCCAATAAGCAGCTGAAAGGGTCAGATGCAGATATTTGCACCCAACCAATGGACAGAAGCTGCTGACCACTGTGGTTGAATTAGAGAAAGGGTGGAAGAAGCTGAGGAAGAGTATGACCTTGTAGGATGAGCAGCAGTCTCAGTTAATCTGGACCTCTGAGATCTCTCAAACACTGGGCACTGGGCTACCAACCAGGCAGCATATATCAGCTTATATGAGGCCCCCAACAAATATATAGCAGAGGACTACTGGGTCTGGCTTTAGTCACAGAAGATATACTTAACCTTCAAGGGACTGGAGGCCCCAGAGATTTTAGAGGTCTGGTTGGGTGGAGGGTGGGAGTGGGGACATCCTCATGGAGACAGGGGAGTGGGGAGGAGGTATGGGTTGTGAAACAGTTTGAAGGTAGACAGGTGGGGGTATCTGGAGTATAAAATGCAAATTGATGAAAGATAAAAAATTATAAGTTACACTTTTGCTGGCAAGGATGTTGGACAAAGAGCATACATCTCCATTGCTGGTGGGAGTGCAAACTTGTGTGGACACTATGGAAATCAATATGGCCATTGCTAATAAAATGGAATTAATATACCTCAAGATCCAACTATACCAGTCTTGGGCACATATTCAAAAGACCATTCATCCTAGCACATAGATACTTGTTCAACCATGTTCATTATTACTTTTTTCATGATACCAGAAAATACAAGCAATCTAGATGTCCCTCAACAGAAAAATGGCTAAAGAAAATGTGGTACATTTACTCACTGAAATATAAGTCATCTCATTGTTTAAAAAAAATACATCATAAAATATTCAGATAAATCTGTGGAACTAGAAAAAAATCCTGAGTGAGATAACACAGATCCAGCAAGATAAATGTGGTATGCATTTGTTTATATCTCTATGTTAGCCTTTAAATAGATTTGTTTATATCTCTGTATTAGCCATTAAATAAATGATCATCATGCTATAATTCGTAGACCCAGTGAGGTTATTCATAGTGGAGTGTTAGGGGGTATTGAGTAGACTGACACATCCATCTTCATGAAAGCTGTAATAAAGTTGATTGTATTATTTATTTATTTATTTATTTATTTATTTATTTTTTTATTTATTTATTTATATCAGGGCAGTATTATGTGGTTTTATCCTAGGACTCTGAGCTGTATAAACTCTGGGTCTTGGTCACCAAAGCAGTGTCAAGTATGGATTCCATCTCAAAGAGTGTGCCTAGAGAAGTCAGATTTAGTCAGCCAGCTTGGAGAGAAGTTTAAGCCATAAGTGCTGAGTTAAGCCAGCAATGCAGAGTTTAGAAAGACCTAGAAAGGGTAAGCTTATTTGGCAGTAATCTGAGACTTCAATATATCTGGTGAATAAAAGATAGATTTACAACAAATGGACCCAGACTGTTGTATTTATGCATTTATTTGAGTGAATTTGACAGGATACAAGTGATTGCACATGAGAGGAATAGGAGGAAAGAGAGACAAATGGGAAGTGATATAAATGCAGTGCACATATATTAATTTTTAATTAAAATTAACAGCTATGTCATTATGTATGTATGTATGTATGTATGTATGTATGTATGTATGTATGTATTATGTAATCTCTCCATGCTTTACATTGGAGTCCAATACTTATTCATCAAACACTATGAATAGTTTTTTCCCTTGCGCAATATCTCATACTTTTTCTTCTCAAATCTCTGACCAGTACAATATCACAGTTCTGCTTCTATCAGCCTGACCATTTTGGTTTCACATATGCTCCTATTTTTGTCTATAATATTTCACATAAAATAATAATTTTCAGTTATTTCCAAGTTACACATAGCAATATTTTTTTGGCTTTAATGCTGAATTTATTCCTATGTATTTTTATGTGTGAATGAAGATATGTATACATGCATGTTTCTATCTATCTATCTGTCTATCTATCTATCTATCTATCTATCTATCTATCTATCTACCCATTGAGGAATATTTGTGTTCTATCCATAAAAAGTTACATATATTTATAACTGTAAATTTGAAATTGAAGATTTATTTGGTACTCAGCTTTCAATTTTGATTCATCTACTGAGAAGTAAATTTATAGGTTATTAACATATTTGTATATAAATGACTTGAAAGTAAGGGTGCCATTTAAACTTTTGTGGTCTGCTTTTTCTGTGAAAAAAGCTTTAAAAAATGTGATATGATCACACTTGCCTATCTCTATTTTTATTGTTTGTACATTTGCTATATTATTTTAGTATTGTTATTATTATTTAATTATATTAAGTCAGGAATTGTCTCATGATTTCTTTTAATATTACAATGTACAGTTCATATAAATATATAAGCTTTAAACTTATTTTGGTGCTTGATATGATGTAGTATTTTGATATGGTCTGACATTACTGTAGCCATTTTTTGTGTAGCCTCCACCTTGAAATTAGTTTCATCCACTTTTTAGGAATTATCACTTTAACTGACCCTAAAGAATGCTACTAATAAGTCAAATTTGTGGTTGTATTACTTATGCTTTTTTAACTCAGTGTTCTGAGATTCCCCTGTTCACTATCCACCCACCACCTCTCTTACTTCACTTAGGACCAATCAGCTTAATGTTTGCTGTTAATATTTTGTCTAGTTAGCCAAAAATGTTATACCACTTCTTTGCTTGTGTTTTAAACTTTTGAACCTGATCTTTCCTTTAAAAAGCCTGCCATGAGAACAGACTTTTTTTCCTATTAAAAAAAAAAGCCTGATGTAAAAAAAGTCTGGTACCACAAAATTAGGTTTCTGAGTCCTTTCTGTGGTTCTGATCGATCAGGCTGAATCAAGAGCTCAATAAATGTTCCTCATATTTGAGGATGATGCATAAAAAGTCATTTTGTGGTTAATCTTAAACCTCAATAAGTCTAATTTTTATTGTTTTACATGTAGACATGAATATTTCCACCTACTGTTTACTAAATATGATATTATTTCCCTATTGTGTTCGCTCAATAACCTAACAGAAGGATATTCTGTGAAATGATTGGTGTAAATGTTTGTTTGCTTGATTTTTGTTGTTGTTATTTTATAATAAGGTTTCTTCTCTGTTCTCTTGGGTTTATATCTGTTATACTGTTCTAATTGTTGCATACTGTCTTTTTTTTTTATTGGATGATTTATTTACATTTCCTATGTTGTCCCCTTACCCCATCCCCCACCACCCCCTCGGAACCCCCAATCCCCTCGCCCCTCCTCCTTCTTCTCTGTGGATGTAACCTCTATCTACCCCCCCCACCTCCCCACCCTCAAAATTCCCACCCCCTGGGGCATCCAGCCTTCATGAGGTCAAGGTACTCTTCTTCCACCTATGCCCAGCAGGGCCCTCCACTTTTACATATTCAGCTGAAGCCCTGGATCCCCCCCTAAGTGCTCCCAGGCTGGTGGTTTAGACCCTGGGAGCTGTGGTTGGTTGGTATTGTTGCTCTCCTCATGGTGCCACACACCCTTTCAGCTCCTTCAGTCTTCACTCTAACTCCTCTATTGAGAACCCCATGATCAGTTCAATGGCTAGTTGTGAGCATCTGCCTCTGAATATGTCTGACTCTTGAAGGCCTCTGAGGAGATATCCATATCAGGCTCTTATCAGCATGCACTTCCTGTCTTCCACATCAGCATCTACCTTTGGTGATTGCACATGGGATAGATACTCAGGTGGGGTGGTCTTGAGACGGCCCCTCCTTCAGTTTCTGTCCCTCACTTTGTCTCCATATTTGCTCCCTTGAGTATTTTGTTGCTCCTTCTAAGAAGGACCGAATCAGCCCCACTTGGTCTTCCTTCTTTATGGGCTTCATGTGGCCTGTGAGTTGCATCTTGGGCATTTCAAGGTTCTAGGCTAATATCCAATAATCAGTGAGTGAATACCATGTGTCTTCTTTTGTGATTGGCTTACCTCACTCAGGATGATAATTTCTAGTTCCATCCATTTACCTAGGAACCTCTCGAATTCATTGTTTTTAATAGCTGAGTAATACTCCATTGTGTAAATATACCACATTTTTTGAATCCATTCCTCAGATGAAGGACATCTGGGTTCTTTCCAGCTCCTGGCTATTATAAATAAGGCTGCTATGAACATAGTTGAGCATATGTCCTTGTTATATGTTCGAGCATCTTCTGGGTATATGCCTAGGAGTGGTATAGCTGGATCCTCGGGTAATGCTATGTCCAATTTTCTGAGGAACCGCCAGACTGATTTCCAAAGTGGTTGCACCATCTTGCAGTCCCACCAACAATGGAGGAGTGTTCCTCTTTCTCCACACCCTCGCCAGCATCTACTATCACCTGAGTTTTTATTCTTAGCCATTCTGACTGGTGTGAGATGGAATCTCAGGGTTGTTTTGATTTGCATTTCCCTGACGACTAAGGATGCTGAACATTTCTTTAGATGCTTCTCGGCCATTCGAGTTTCTTCCGTTGAAAATTCTTTGTTAAGCTCTATACCCCATTTTTTAATAGGGTAATTTGGTTGTCTGGAGTCTAATTTCTTGAGTTCTTTGTATATATTGGATATTAGCCCTCTATCAGATGAAGGATTGGTAAAGATCTTTTCCCAATTTGTTGGTTGTCGTTTTGTCCTATTGACAGTGTCCTTTGCCTTACAGAAACTTTGCAATTTTATGAAGTCCCATTTGTCAATTCTCCATCTTAGAGCATATGCCATTGTAGTTCTGTTCAGGAACTTTTCCCCTGTGCCCAAGTATTCGAGGCTTTTCCCCACCTTCTCTTCTATTAGTTTCAGTGTATCTGGTTTTATGTGGAGGTCCTTTATCCACATAGACTTGAGCTTTGTACAAGGGGATAAGAATGGATCAATTTTCATTCTTCTACATGTTGTCTTCCAGTTGAACCAGCACCATTTGTTGAAAATGCTGTCCTTTTTCCACTGGACAGTTTTAGCTCCTTTGTCAAAGATCAAGTGACCGTAGGAGTGTGGGTTCATTTCTGGGTCTTCAATTCTATTCCATTGATCTTCCTGCCTGTCTCTGTACCAATACCAGGTAGTTTTTACCACTATTGCTCTGTAGTACAGCTTGAGGTCAGGGATGGTAATTCCTCCAGAAGTTCTTTTATTGTTGAGAATAGTTTTCGCTATCCTGGGTTTTTTGTTATTCCATATGAATTTGAGAATTTCCTTTTCTAACTCTGTGAAGAATTGAGTTGGGATTTTAATGGGGATTGCATTGAATCTGTAGATTGTTGCATACTGTCTTAATTACTATGTCTTGTAATATATTTTGATATCTGAGAATGCAATGCATCCAGATTTGATCTCTTTCTCTAAAGCTCTTTCTTCCTTTTGTTGATCTAAATAAATTTATTTATTTTCATTTTTTTTGTAATGAAAGTCATAATTGAGATTTCAATAGTGCTTAATTAATCTATGGATTTTCATCCCTCATATAATCGTTTCAAATGTATTATATCTTCTAATAACATGAACATAGGATGCCTTCACATTTATTTATATAACTACACATTTTTATCATCAATATTTTACGTTTTTTGTAACACAGGATGCTGCTACTTTAGTTAATCCTGTTCCAATATGTTTTTATTTTGAATTGAACTGAAGAAGGTTTCTTATTTTTCTTTTGTATGTTCATTGTCTGTGTTTAAAATGCAACTTGTGCATGTTATATATTCTATAGTTTTATTAAAACCAGTATTGTTACATGATTTTGTGGATACTACAGAAATTTCACAAATTTAATAACTATCTAATAACAAAGATGACTTTTCTTCTTTGTATAAGGTTTGCATGTCTTTTATGTGGTCTATCATCAAATTTCTCTGGGTAGATGTTAAAATACTATGGTGAGTAACAAAGGTGAAAATAACATTTTCTTTGTACTAACTATATCATTAGGGAAAAGCATAAAGTTGTCCTTCATCAATTATGATGCTTCTGTGTTGCTGTCAGATTTCTATATATGATCTTTCTTGTATTATGTTTATTCTTTGATAAATGCTGATCTAATATATATATATATATATATATATATATATATATATATATATATATTCTGAAGGCATCTTAAGTTTTATCAAAAGCTATTTTCATAGCTGTTAGCATGAATATATTTTTTTTGCTTCTTAGGTTTTGAATAAACACTGTTATAAAAATATAATCACACACCAAAGTTAACCAAACTCAAAGTCTATATATCTATCTCAATGAATCTCAACATATTTATTCGTTTAATTTGATATTGTAGCAAGAATGCTGATATTAGTTGAGTTCATTTTCTGGAACAGGTAAAGAAACATCTGTTTGTCTATAAATGACATAAGACTAGATAATGAAAAGATAAGTATGAAATCTCTCAGGATGGGAAAAGTTCAATCACTGAATTAGTAAGTCTATAAAGGCTCCAAATTTCTTTATTATCCTGATGAAAATTTTGTCCATAACAAGGCCCTTGTCTTTCTGCAGCTTTTCTCATGAGAAAGTGTAGAGGAATTTTAATCAAGCAGTATACCTGCTCTGGCAATGGATCACAAACAAAGATCATCTAGATCTGTGTGATTGAGCTTGAATACAGAAACTTTTAATCTCAAGAGACAGGGGAAAGCAAATTTCTAAATTCAAAACCAGCCTGTATAGAGCACATTTCCTGTAAAGAAAAGTTTAGGTATAGGCATAGTGGTAGAAGCCTTTAATCCCAGTATTAAGGAGACAGACCCATGCAGAGTTTTGAGTATTGAGTCAGGCATTTCCATTGAATCAGTGAGTTGAGAGGCAGTGCAAGGAAGTAGAGTTTGTTGCAGGTCATTTTGTAGAGTTCAGAGGCAGTTTTTACTAAAACAGTTTTACAGGCAAGTTACAGAGAGAACAGGATACACACAGGTAAAGACAGAACAAGTCAGAAAATGAGAAGGAGCCAGAAGGTAAGAACATATTGCTAGAATTAGTTTGAGGCCAAGAAGAACAGTTCAGGGAAAAGCTGAGGAAAGTAAGATTGGTCAGGTTGGAGAGGACTTTTGGCCAGACTCAATGAGTTGAACCAGTCAGCCAGAGTTCAGAAAAAACTATAAAGGGTGACCTTCTTACCAACTGCTCTAAGTACAGTGGATCTTCTGGGATGTCTCAGGTTATGGTGTCTTCATAGAAGCAAGTCACTTATATTTTTAAAGTTACCCATTCTGAGAGGTATAAGGTGGAATCTGAACCTAGTTTTGATTTGCATTCCCTTGAAGACAAAGGATGTCGAACATCTCTTTAAATATTTTTCAAACATTTATGTTCCCTCTTGTCTATGTTTAGATCTCTAACCCATTTAATTTTTATTTGATTATTTTACATGTCAAATGTATTGAGTTCTTAATGTATTTTAGATATTAGCCCACTTAGATGTGGAGTTGGTAAAAACCTTTTCCCATTCTGTAGGCTGCTGCTTTGTCCAAATAATGATGTGTTTTCCCATACAGAGGCTTTTCACTTTTATAAGGTTCCATTTATTAGTTGTTAATCTTTATGCCTGTGTTAGTGTTATGTTCAGAATGTCTTCTCCTACAGGAACGTGTTCTAGGGGAGAAAAGCAGTGGATCTAGGGTACAGAAGAAGTGAGTAGGAACTTGGAGGAGTTTTACAAAGGGAGGCTGCTGTCTGGATATAATGCATGAGAAAAGAAAAAATTTAAAAAGAATAAAACTGTAAAGAAGAAGAAAAATTCCCCTTTTGCAAATGATATAAATATGTAGTTAAAAGATACTACAAACATAATTCTAGACTCATTGTCAGTTAAGACTTTTAATAACATTATAAAATCAACATTAAAATAACACAAGCTTTCAAATGTAAAAATAGCAAACTTTCTTATAAAGAAATTAGGAAAAGAATCCAATTCACAACACCCTCAATGCAGTAAAGTGCAGAGATATAACCATATGCAAAGAAGTGAAAAACATCTACATTGAAAATTTAAAACAATGTAAAGAGAAGTTGAAAAAGATTATGAATAGTGTTTAACATGTTTTCTTGTCCCTACAATGGGAGTAGTAACCTGTTGGAAATGTCTATACTACTATACTGGTTAAATTTTGTTACCTAGATACAAGCTAAGGCAACTTTAGAAAAGGGAATTTCAAATGAGAGACTGCCTCTGTCAAATTGATATGTGGGAAATTTTCTCAATAACTGCTATGAGAAGGCCTACCTCATTTTACACTGTGTCACCCCTGGGCAAAAAGTACTGGATTATATATGTAAGAAGGATGAAAATGTCATTAGAAGAAAATCAGTAACTTGTATCAACTCCATAATTTCTGTTTCCATTCTTGCTTCCAGGTTCCTGCCTTTAAGTTCTGTCCTGACTTCCCTTCATGATCAACTATTGCATGGAAATGTAGGAAAAAATCTTTTCTTTTTAAGATCTATTTGGTCATGATATTTTATTGTGGCAATAGAAAGGAAACTAAAACAACAAGTGCAATTGACCAGTAAATAATGGAGATATCATAATGCTGGATTTGAAATTATACTATTAGAACCATAGTAACAAAGAAAGCATATTACTAACACAACAGCAGACATGTAGACAAATGGAACAAAGTAGAGTGCCTAGAAATAAGCACACAGTTGCCCTACATGCCTGATGCTATGCCTCCCCTCTTAATGGTAATAGACTATATTTTATTTTATTTTATTTTATTTACATTTCAAGTATTTTCTCCCTTTCCAGTACCCTCTCTATGAGCCTTCCATCCCATCCCCCCCTGCTCTTCCTTTAGAGTGTGCTCCTCCACCCACTTACCCATGCCTAACTCATCCCTCTAACACCACTCATCCCTGGTGCATCAAGCCTCTACAGGACCAAGCACATTTCCTTCTACTGAGTCCAGAGAAAGAAACCCTCTGCTACATATGTGCCAGGGGCCATAGATCAGCTCATTTTTGCTCTATGGTTAGTGGCTTAGCCCTGGAAGCTCTGAGGGGTACAGTTAGTTGATACTATTATTCTTTCTATGAGGTTGCAATCCCCTTCAGCTCCTTCAGCCCTTCCCCTCTTTCATAGGAGTCCCTGGGCCTAGTCAGATGGTTGACTGTAAATGTTTGCATCTGTCTTAGTCAAGGGCTGGCAGAGCCTCTCAGAGGAGGGCTATCCCAGACTCCTGCCTGGAAGCACATCTTGACATCAATAATAGTTTTGGGATTTGGTATCTATACATGAGATAGATTCCACATTGGTGGTGTCTCTGGATGGCCTTTCCTTCAGTCTCTACTCCAGTTCTGTCACTTCATTTCCTTTAGACAAGAACAAATCTGGATCAAATATTTTGAGATAGGTAGGTCACCCCATTCCTCAACTGAGGGCCATGTCTATCTACTGGAGGTGGTCTCTTCAGGTTTCATATCCCCACCATTAGGCATTTCCACTAATATCATCTCCATTGGGTCCTGGGACCCTCTCACATCTCTGCTTTCTAGGACTTTCTAGTGGTTTCCCCTGCCCTACACCACACACTGCTATATATTTCTATTAACTCTCCTAGGCCTCTTGGATTATCTCCTGTCTCCGGTCTTACTCATACCTGATCCTGTCCTCCTTTTCACTCCCCTTCTCCTCTCTCACCCAGACACTTCCCTCCCTCTACATCCCATGAGTATTCTGTTACCTGTTTTAAGTGGGATTGAAATATCCACACTTGGGTCTTCCTTCTTGTTAACCTTCATATGGTCTTGGGTTGTATCATGGATATTCTGAGCTTTTGTGCTAATATCCACTTATCAGTGAGTACATATCATGTATGTACTTTTGTATCTGGGTTACCTCACTCAAGATGAAATTTTCAAGAGCCATCCACTTGCCTGCAAATTTCATGGATTCATTGTTATTAATAGCTGAGTAGCAATCCATTGTGTAAATGTACCACATTCTATGTATATACTATTGTGGAACATCTGGGCTGTTTCCAACTCCTAGTTATCACAAATAAGACTACTATGAACATAGTAGAGCATGCACCCTTGTAGCATGGTGGAGCATCTTTTAGGTATATGCCCAGGCATGATATAGCTGGGTTTTCAGGTAGATCTATTTCCAATTTCTGGGGAACCTCCAGATTGCTTTCCAGAGTAGTTGTACTAGCAATGGAGGAGTGTGTTTATTTCCCTGCATTTACCCTAATATGTGCTGTCACGTGAGTTTTTGATCTTAGCCATTCAGATTTGTTAAAGGTAGAATCTCAGGGTTGTTTTCATTTGCATTTCCATGATGACTAAGTATGTTGAACATTTGTTTAGATGCTTCTCAGCCATTCAAGATTCTTCAGTTGAAAATTCTCTGTTTAGCTCTGTAACCCATTTTTAATTGGGTTGTTTGGTTTTCTGGAGGTTAATTTCATGAGTTTTTTCCTATATTTTGGATATTAGCTCTGGATTGGATATAGGTTTAGTGAAGATCTTTTACCAATCTGTAGGTTGCTGTTTTGACCTATTGACTATGTCCTTTACCTTACAGTTTTTCAGTTTCATGAGGTCCCATTTGTCAATTATTGATTTTAGAGCCTGAGCCATTGGTGTTTTGTTCAGAAAATTTCCTCCATGTGACAATGAGTTCAAGGCTATTACCTACTTTCTCTTCTATTAAACTCAATATGTTTGGTTTTATGTTGATGTCCTTGATCCACTTGGACTTGAGAAGTGGTAAATATGGGTTAATTTGCATTCTTATCATGGAGACCTCTACACTTCCCCACTGTAATGGTGGTTGACTCTTTTTTAAAGCCCTAAATATACCCTTCTTTCTATACTTCCTTTGGTCATGGTATGTTGGGATAATCTTATTATTCCCTGTGTTTTTCTTTTTATTATTCAACTGTTGATTTCTAAGCAGGTAGAGCTTGAATATTGGTCAGACTTTGGTATTATTTTTTGCCTTCCTTGATATTTTGTATATATATACCTCTATCACTGAGTGATTGGTTTAATAAATATCTTATGATCAATAGCTGAGGCAGGAAAGGAAAGACAACACTTTGAGGTGGTGAGAGGTTCAATGTAGAAGAATTGAGAGGGGAAAGATTCATCAGTGTACAAGGAGTTGGAAGGAACAGATACCAGGACTGAATGAGAGGTAATGGGCCACTTGTAAGGATGTGAACTAGAATTAGGTTATAGCTAGCTGGGCAATGCCCACCTATATGGCAGAAGCTATAATAAATGGTAATAAGTCTCTCTCCATTATTCAGAAACTGACAAATCAGAGACAGTCCAGCAATAATGGTATTTTAGCACAAAAATATAAAAGTGACTAAAATAAATCCTTTTCTCTGGTCATAGAGAAGACCAGTCTTGAGTTGATGAATTACTTTATAGAAAAGCCAGAGAATCTATTTAAGGCCTCTTTCATAGAATAGTAACAATTGTCAGGGAGATCCTCATGATTTTACAGTTTTTCTCCTAAGATACTAAGGTATCTTATATGGAAAAATTGTGTCTTAATATCTATCCTCATGAAAGGGCAAAGTGAAAATGACACTCATTATATTAAGATGAAAATTTAACATTAAATTATTTGCATCTAATGAACAAATTTCTGCTTTATATCCATATTTCCAACAGTGTCTAGCCACATGCATAATAACTACAACACAGTCTCATTAAGGGAAAGATCTAAAAGACAATGTTGAGAAAAACATTTCTTCCTGGGCACTACTTAGCTAGATATTATGAATAAAGATATCTCAAATAATAATCTACAATGATTTAGGAACAGTGGTTCATTTTTCTGGACTGTCAGAGTGATTTTAAATGGGGGTAGACATAGACATATGAAATATGGTTCTCAAAATATTCAGAATAATATATTCATAAGTCATTTATCTACTTGAAGTAACCCAACATAACACTTGATCTTCAATCAAATTAACAAGGTGAAGACTTTTAAATATTATTTTCTTTTCATAGCCACTTTGGTACTTCTTCAATCTCTTGTGAAACAACTTTCTGCTGAGAAAGTTGTAGATTTGAGTATGTGGGTACAGGTTAGTGGAAAAGTTCACCTATTGGCTCATGTACATGAATATTTGGTCCACTATTGATAGTGCTCTTTGGCAATGTTTAGTAGGTGTGACATGTTGGAGGAGGTATGTTTCTGGAGGTTGCCTTGTTTAGAAAGTTTGAAGATTCCAATATATAAAGGAATTCTAAGTCAGCAACAAGGATGCTTTGACAAAGGTTCACATACAAAGACCTTCTAGGTCTGTGTAATCCAGCTGCAGTGTCAAACTTTTAGTGGCTCTAGCTATAATATAGACATGTCCTTAGTATAAACCTTTAATCACAGACAATGTAGGTAAAGTTAGTGTGAAGGAATGATACAGCCATATTTGAAGTAATATCTAATTGAGTGGCAGACAAAGTGACTGATGACACAAAGGGTCATAGATAGTATATGCCCAGTTATCATGAGAACAAACAGGAAAAGGTGGGAAATTATAAGAGCAAGAGAAAGGGAGAGAAAAAGAGACAGAGAGACAGAGACAGAGAGAGACAAAGACACAGCAGAGAGATACAGTGACAGAGAGATAGAGACACACAGAGACAGAGACAGAGACACACAAATAGAAAAAGAGAGAGGGAGGAAGACACTTTTACCATGAGAGTTTTGCAGAGACAGGTTGCAAATAAAGACAGAATAAGCCAGAAAATCAGAAGCAGCCAGATTATTAGGATAAATTGCCAGAATTAGTTTAAGTCCAAGCAGAGCAATTCAGTGAGAAGGTGAAAGAAGCCAGTTTGAGTCAGTGAGCTTGTAAAGAAGCTTGAACCAGAACAGTTGATTTGAACAAGCTAGTCAGAGTTCAGAAAGACCTATAAAGCAAATGCTGCAGAGGAAAGGAGTCATCCGAGGAAACCCCTCTATGGTGTAGAAAGCAGAGTATAACAGACAGAAACATTGCAGTGGGCAGGAGACATGTGAGAGAGAGCTACAGAGGAGAAATTCACCTGAGATTGTGTTCATCATAAGAACCAGTTCTTCAAGTTCAACTGGAGTCTTAGAGAGACTGAGAAGACTCTGGAGCTGCAAAAGCCAAGGGAGCCTCAAGTACAGACCCAGGAACCTCACAGAAGCTTATGACACAGGAAATCATAGTAAGTCATCACAAAAGATAATTATAATTATATAGACAGATTACTCCTGCATGAAAAAATAAGAGCAAGGAAAGAACATGAAGGTACTTGAAAAACCCATTGCAGTGTTGATTGCAACTGTAACCACTGGAGTAAACCCAGCTGTACTTTAAATTTTAATTTTTATATATTTCCTCTTAAAAAGTTGAAAAAAATGCTGTAAATAAGAAAAAATAGGTATCATAATACAAAGTACAGAAGAAGTACGAGAACAGGAAGTGTTTCATTGTGAACTAATGAAATCTAGGATAAACATAGACAGATCATAGAACCCAAAGTGCCACACCTTATTAAAATTGAGGAAATGTAGTCATCTCCAGTAGCTTTAACAGTTACTCAACAAATGCTAGAAAATGATACAAATTGAAAAAATAAACAACTACTCTGGAATCTTGTTGTGGTAGTTTGAACATGCTTGGCACAAGGAGTAGCATTATTAGGAGATGTGGCCTTGTTGGTTTAGGTATGGCCTTGTTAGGGATAGTGTTACTGGGGGGATTGACTTGGTGTATTCTCTTCCTGGTTACCTTCGGAACAAGATCTAGAACTCTCAGGTCCTCCAGCAGCATGTTTCTCTGAAAACTACTAAGCTTTCTGCCTTGATGATAAAGGACTGAACTTCTAAACATGTAAGCCAGCCTCAATTAAATGTTGTCTTTGGTCAACAGTTGCCTTGATCACAGTATTGACTCACAGCAGGAAAACTCTAACTAAGATAAAAGTTGGTACCAGTAACTGGGTTATAGCTGTGATAGGACTGACCATGCCATTGTTTGGAGGAATGTGGGTTTGGGGACTATACATTTGAAAACCCACTGAATGATTTAAGTGGGCCTTAACGTGTCATCCTAGCAGGAATATGGGAATATCAAGACTGATTTGAATTCTGGAAATAATTCTTATGATGTTTTGGTGAAGAATGTTGGTACTTTTTGCTCTTGTCCAAAGAGTCTGCCTCTGGCTAAGATAAAATGATTTGGATTAACTGCTTTGATATAGGAAGTTACAAAACAGACTGGTATAACTTCTTTTGTGTGGTTACTAAAGATCACTCTTAGGAAGTATGGTTTAATGAAATGGAGCAAGGAATAAAGGGGTTCAAGTAATAAAGGGGCACCAGGATGTGAAAGGGAGCCAAATCCTGTGTTCAAGGAGACAAACAGATTAAGAGAATGGGTGATCACATGGAAAGATACCATCCACCTAAATAATTGTTTGAACTTATAGGTGAACAAGGAATGGATAAGGCATGTTACATGTTACAACCTGGTTATTGTACTCACTTGGATTTGTAATTCGAAATGAACTCCAATCCTGAAATGCAGGGCACAATTGTCATCCACATATAAGATCCACACGTTTGTAGGTCTCCTTCTCTCAAAGTAGGATGGTCTGGCAGGATGCCACTACCTTCCTTGTTTGAGGGGATACTTATTAATCTCCAGTTGAGCCTCTCAGAGGATAGCAATGCTACATTGCTGTCTGCAAGCATAACAGAGTATTATTAATATTGTCAGAGACTGGTCCTTGCCCATGGTGATGGTTTTTAAGTTGGATTGGTTATCGGTTGGCCATTTCCTAAAGCTCTGCTCCCTGCATTTCTTGTAGACAGGATATATTTGGGGTTAAAATTTTGTGGGTATGTTGGTGTCCATATAGATCCACTGTGGTTCCTGCCTGGTCACAAGAGGAAACTACCCTAGAATCAAGATCCTCAATGTGATAAGTCAAATCTAAACCCCTATTTTTTCTTGGGTGGCTCCTCTATGTCAGATCTTCCTCTCTTCCTGGAGATAGACCCTACCTCTTTCCTCTGTCAGTTACATATTTCCATTCATGTATATGGCTATGTCCTCTGGTTCTCCCCACATCCCACCCTAAACTCCCCAACTGTCTCCTGTTCTCAGCATCTTAAGCATCCTTGCTTATGTCCTTCTTACTCAGCCTTCTTGGGTATATGGAGTACAGAATGAGCATCCTATATTTTATGGTTAATATCCATTTGTAAACAAATACACACCATGAATGTCCTTTGGTTGCTGGGATACCTCACTCAGGATGATATTCTCTAGTTCCATTCATTTGCTGGAAAATCTCATGGTGTCTAAGTTTTTTATAGCTGAATAATATTCCACTGTGCAGAAGTACCACAGGCCTTTATCTATTTTTCATTTGGAGGACATCTAGGTTGTTTCTAGTTTCTGGCTATTATAAATGAATCTGCTGTGAAAATAGTTGAGCAAGTGTCTTTGTAGGATGTTAGAGAATCTTTTGTGTATAAGCTGAGGAGTGGTATAGCTGGGTATTGAGATAGAATTATTTACTCTCAGTTTTCTGAGAAACTGACAATTTGATTTATAAAGTGGTTGTACAAATTTGAACTTCCAACCGAAATGAAAAAAATATTCCCCTTGCTTTATAAACATCCTTGCCAGCATTTGCTATCACATGAGTTTTTGCTCTTAGCCATTCCAATGGATATAAGATGGAATCTCAAAGTTATTTTGATTTTCATTTCCCAGATGGCTAAGGAAATGGACCATTTCTTTAAGTGCCTCTTAAGACTTCTCTATGTAGTTCTGCGTCTGATTATTTAATTGTGTTATTTGTGTTGTTGCCATTTAACTTCTTGAGTTCTTTATAAATGCTATCTATTAGCACTCTGTCAGATGTAAGGTTGGTGAAGATACTTTCCAAATCTGTAGGGTGCTGTTTAGTCTTATTGATAGCGTTGTTGCCTTATACAAATTCTTCAATTTCATGAGTTACCATTTATCAGTTGTTGATTTTAGAGCCTGAGCTGCTGTGACCATTTTGTTAACTCAAAAAGTCCACCAAGGAGCTTATTCCAATGCAATCACACCAGTTTCTTTATTACAATCTTCAGTTTGGCCTTATTCACTGATAATCCTGATATAGCAGGACAGGTTGGTGAAGCAGCTATGAGCCTTCAATGGGACAAGTTTTGTAGGAAATGATGAGCAAGCAAAGGATTTTTCATGATGGCAAGTATCTAATTGAATGGCTATTGTAAGCCAATAGGTGGGTACACTGAAGCAAAACAGTGCATAACCATAAATGTTCTGAAAATATACATCTGAAACAGATTAATCTTTGATTGATTGTTGCTAGGAAGTATTTATGGAGGATGGGCCAAGAACAAGCCATGGGTTCTTTTCTGGTGCTTTGGTGTAGCTTTTGTTTAAGTATATGTCAAGTTTCTCTTAAGACAGAAGATGGTCCCCTGATGGAATATGTTTGGCCTCTCAGAGCCATTGATGTTCTGTTCAGGAAATTTTCTCCTGTACCAATGCTTACATACATATTTCCCACTTTCTTGTCTATGAAATTTGGTGTATCTGGTTATATGCTAAGGCCCTTGATCCACTTGAGTTTTATGCAAATTGATAAATATAGATCTATTTCCATTCTTCTACATGAGAACATCCAGTTTGACCAGTACCATTTGTTGAAGATGATTTCTTTTTTCCATTATATGGACTTGGTTTCTTCATCCAAAAACCAAGTGTAAGTAAGTCTGTGTATTTATTTCTGGGACTTTGACTTGATTCTGTTGATCAACATATCTGTTTCTAGACTAGTGACATGTAGTTTTAAACACTATTGTTCTAAAATACAAGTTGATGTCTGGGATGGTGATTTCTCCCGACATTCTTTTATTGTTCAAAATTGTTTTGGGTATCCTGGAATTTTTTTTTTCCACATGAAGTGGAGAATTTCTCTTTCAGGGTCTATAAAAAATTGTGTTGATATTTTAATAGGGATTGCATTGAATTTATAGATTGCATTTGGTAAAATGGTCATTTTTACTATGTTTATCCTCCTTATCCATGAGCGTAGGAGATCCTTCCATTTTCTGGTATCTTCTAAATTTTTTTCTCTTCAGCAACTTGAAGTTCTTGTCATACAGATATTTCACTTCCTTGATTAGAGTTACATCAAGACATTTTGTTATTTGTGATTATTGTGAAGGATATTGTTTTCCTAACTTTTTCTCAGCCTGTTTATCATTTCTATAAAGGAGGGCTTTTGATTTCTTTGAGGTAATTTTGTATACATCCACTTTGCTGAAGGTGTTTATCAGCTGTAGAAATTCTGTGGTAGAATTTTGTGGTTCCTTCTGTATATGATCGTATCATCCACAAATAACTATATTTTGACTTCTTCTTTTTGAATATGTATTCCCTTGATCTCCATTAGTTGTCCTATTTCTCTGGCTAGAACATTAAGTAGTATATTGAATTGCCAGGCAAAGAGTGAGCAGCCATGTCTTGTTCCTGATTTTAAAGGAATTGCTTTACATTTCTCTCCAATTATCTTGATGTTGGCTATTGGGTTGCTGTATATTGCTTTGATTATGTTTACATATGTGGCTTATATCACTCATCTTACTAATACTATTAATATGCAAGCCTGTTGGATTTTGTTAAAAGAGTTTCAGCATGCAGTGAGATGATAGGGTGTTCTTTTTTTCAGTTTGTTTATATGGTAGATTACATTGATGGATTTTTGTTTACTTAACTGTTATGGTTAATATGTAATACAATGATACCCAATCTGGCTCATTGTTATGGGGCTGCCATGTTCCCGACTAGGCAAAGCCTGAGGCTAAGAGCAGCAGCATGCTCCCACAGCTGCTCAACTCTGACTGTGGCTCATGCCGGCCAAAAGCACTGACCCTGCCACCCATGAGATGCCAGTGTGGGAGATGGTTCTGCCAATCTCCCACACTGTCTCCACAATGCTTGGCTGAGCTCAGACCATTCCATCATCCACACAGTACCTAGTAGAAATGAGACTCTAATGCTTAAAGATTATCTAAAGGCTTTATATATTTGGTAATGCTCAATTAACAAGATTCCCATACAATTGGAGGTGTTACTCAATTAACTAACCAAATATAAGCCAGACACATCTCTGAGTTCAATGTCAATCTATAAAACAAGTTTCAGAAAAGCAAATTTTATACAGTGAATTTGTTGGAAAATAAAGCTGGTGGTAATATTAAAGAAAAAAAAGGTCATATTCCAATTACAGCAAGCACCAGAACTTTACATGTTTGACCACAGTGGTTCTGGCTTTAACATCAAAAATAGAAGGCAGTACTGGGACAACTATTACTGGTTACCTGGAGCTAAGAGATTAGCAGTGATTAAGAAGAGACCAGCATCACTAGGAACTTTTTTTCTGAATGCACGAAGAATCTGTTTTCCAGAGGTGGTCAATGTTGTGCCTCATGCTGGTAGCAGAACTTGGTTATGTGTACGAGTCACCAAGGTGGTACTGGTTTTGAAGGCATGAAGGGGTCATGAGCACAGCTGAAGGTTGGCACTGTGGGAAGCTATTGATAAAGGTACAGCCTCAGTTGCAATTGATAGCCTAGGACTGAAAGTGTCATGTAAAGAATTTGAGGCTTTGCAACATTAAGGAAGCCTATGAAGGGCTATTGGTGAAGCCTACTTCAGGCAGAAGTCCCCATTGTACTGGAGATGGCAGTACCATAGAATCACCACCAAGAATAGCCTAAACAGTGGGATGGAGTCAACCAGTCCCTAAATTGCTACAGAGAGCAGAGTTAAAGATGTGACTAAAGCAAGACCATTGGAGGAGCTCATAAAACCACACATGATATGTTGATTCTAGACACTGGAACAAGAAGCTATGAGGTTGAAGTTCCCTTGGATATCCAAAGATATTAGAGATGTCAGAATTGTAAGATACCTGTCAAGGAAAGCTGATAGCAGGGAGTGTAACCAAGCCAAGAGATAGACTTCTATTGCTGCTGGCAACAGAAGTGAACAAGGATAATAATTGGAGGTCTGAAAAATGCATTGACATACGATAGGGAAATGCAAAGTTTGAAGTTGCCCACCTGTGTTTTAGTCTTGCTTTGGTCCAATATTTCTTCACTATAATATCTTGGGATGGTCATGTATATCTTGTGATATTAGAAGTATGTTATCTACCTTTTGATTTTGATTTTATAGGGGACTACAGTTAAGCGACTAGATAAATCCCACAAGAGACTATGAACTTTGGACTTTTAACATTTTTGAAACTGCTACAGACTATGGGGACTCTTTGAAGGTTGATTAAATATATACTGCACTATTTTATAGCTAGTTATGGTCACCATAGACTCAAGCATGTGAACAAGCCTATAGGCTTCGGCAAGTGGAATATGGGAGATGAAATATGCTTTGCCCATTGAGTGGCACTATTAGCAGATGTGGCCTTGTTGGAGTAGGTGCAGCCTTGTTGGAAGAAGTGTGTTGCTGTGGGGGTTGGCTTTGGGAGTCCCTCTTCCTTCTGAACAATATGTAGAACTCTGTGGTCCTCCAGTACCATGTCTGTCTTCACACTGCCATGCTTCCTGCCTTGCTGCATCTCTGAACATGTGAAATGTCTTTTGTAAGAGTTGTCTTTGTCTTAATGTCTCTCTGATCATAAGTAAAACGATAACTAAGATACCTGTTAACATACAGTATCTTAAAAAATTAAGAAATCCTATATGAGATGCATGTTAAATATCTAGGCTACCCAAATAAGATTATCCCCAAAGACTAGAAAGATTTAGCAGCTGCTGTATTGAAAGCTGGTTTCAATTTCAATGGCAGTCATGTTGGCAAGAAATTGCTGCAATTATGGAAAAGCATAATCTGTCTAAAGATGTTAATAGCAGGAAGACCAATTGTTAGGTGAAGGCCAATCTACTGATTTAAGATAGCATATGTAATTTGATGACTCTATTATTATGCAATGTACTTCAGCAGTTTTATTAGCCTGGTGCAAGGTAGAGGAACAAAAGAAAAGGTCTATGTTATTCACAAAGATTATGCAAAGCTCCAGCAACTGTTTTATTGACTTCTTACGTAGATTAAAGCTTTTACAAAGAGGGCAATATCAGTTCCAGATGCGAGTCTGGTATTAACTGAAACAATTGTCAAAAATGTGAATGTTGAGTATAAAAATGTTCTTAGACCTTTAAAAGCTCAATCAGCAACTGTAGAAGAGTGGATGAGAACCTACTTCTAATATTGAATCTGATTACTACATAACTGTACAAGCAATAGCCAACAATCCTAGTTATCAAAATATCAATTGTTTTGGCTATAGATCATTTTAAAAGGGTTATAGAAAAGGCATTCTTAAAAACTTTTCTAGAAAGCCTCAGCAATCTGATTTGTATGGGTATGGTAAAGGTAGGCATTGGACTAAGGAATTCAGATCAGCAAAAAATATGCCAAATAATCTCTTACTGATGAGAAACTCTCTAAGGGGGGATTGCTTATACCTCCTCAACAAACAATATGAGCCAGGAATTTCCTGTGATAAATACAAAGAGCTACTAGAGAATACTAAACAAGATATTAGAGACAATGTATATGGGCATACTATATAATTAGGCTATTTTAATGCTTGAAATGAGAAGCCTGGCTTGCTGTCATGGAGCAGGACATGGAAAGGGAGTAACTAAAAGTCTAGTTAATCTGTGGATTTATAAAGATGTAATTGTACCTAAACCGAATGGGGGAATAAGATTAGTTGACAGACATTAGACTGTTGAAAAACATTGCTGAATTAGATCAACCTATATTCTATAAAGTTAATCGAACATCAGAATAAAAGTCAGAGAATGTGTTCCCTTGTTGGGGAGGGTCTAATCTACATTTCCATAGGTAATAAAAGACTATGGGCTGCATCAAATGTAATAAAGTTCCAATCTGAGTAAGAGACGCTTCCAAATGAATGGTATGACTCAAGAAATATAGAGACAAAGAAAGGGAGCAATGCAGGCAACACAGAATGCTAACCCCTCCCTCACCCCTGCATGGGAGGCAACATAAGAAGCTGTTAGCAAAAAGACAGATAATTCATCAGATTCACTGATTTGAAAATGTTGATGCTGAACTATAAATTAGCTGATGTACATATGATCAGGACTGCAGTTATGAAGGATCATAGCATCAACAAATCTTCATAAGGACATTTGGACTATTAAGTTTCTGGCATTGATAATATTTCTGGTTTGATAGCTAAACTGTTCAATTTTTAACTGAAACTGAAAGAGGAAAGATGTACAAGGATTTTTATCCAGCAATGTGATTGCTCTGGCAAGGGATCACATACAAAGAATTTTTAGGTCTATATAATCTGATGTATAATGACATGCCCTTAATCCCTCTGTCTAGAATACAAACTAATCCTTAGTACATACCTTTAATCCTAAAATATGTAGGTAAATTTAACTTTTAGATAGATGAAGCTGTGTTTGCACTGATTTGTAATTGTGTGGTAGACAAAGCAATCAATCAGAGAAAAATTGACAGAGTGAGCCAGAAATAGGTCATACACATCTCTCACAAGAAAAACAATTAGGAAAGGCAGATGACTTATGAGAACAGGATTGAGAGAGAGGAGGGGTGGGATTTACCAGGTTTGCCATGTCAGTTTTATAGGTTGCAGGTGAAGACAGAATGAGCCAGAGAATCAGAAGCAGTCAGAAGATTAGAATAAACCTCCAGAGTTAGTTTGATGTCAAGCAGAGCAATGAAGTGTGGAGTCAAAAGAAGCCACTTTTAGTCAGTCAGTTTGGAGAGGAATTTGAGCCAGAACAATGGGATAGAGCAAGCCAACCAGAGTTCTAAAAAGAGCTATAAGATGTGCACTTATTCACTGGTAAGCCTCTTAGACATCAATTATATCTGGAAAATAAAATTTATTTTTACACCTGTAATTTCTAGTTGTTTTCTGTTCATTTTGCTTACAATTCAAGGTATAAACTTTTAGCTTCCTATTCCTGCTGCCATGCCTGCTGCTTGCTGCTACGCTATCTCACCTATTCAGGACTTTAATCCCTCTTGAACCATGAGTCTAATCAAACCATTTTTTCAATTACTGTGCTTGGTCATGGTGTTTTATCACAGGAACAGAAAAGTAATACAGTGGGCTTCTTTTCAACCTGACAAAATATGTATTTATTATTCATCTAGTATTTTTAAAAAGTACATACAAATCATGATGGGACATTTGTAAATAAATGAGCAATATGTAAAACCTGTGGCAGCCAAGGGTTTCAGAACATATGCATCAAGGAGCAAAATGATGCCTTTCTCCACAAGTTGATGGAAATTTTTATTATTGTAAACTAATAATATCTTGCTTAATTGTCATTTTTCATTTATTTTCTAGTGGTTTTAAAGAGAAAGAAAAATGTCTCTCCCTGGTTTTAATATTTTTATCTATTTGACCAAGTTGTAGAACTCTCTGTGCCTCCAGACCCATGTATTGCTACAAAATTCAAATGCCATGGTTTCCTCTGTAATGATAATGGGTAGAACCTCTAAAACTGTAAGCCAGCACCCATTAAATATTTTCCTTTAGAAGATTTTTCTTTATAAGATGTGTCTTGAACATGGTGTCTCTTCATGGCAGTGAAACCCTAACTCAGAAAGTTTGTCTTACTTTCATTATATTTTTCTTTCTTTTGGTGTGGGTGGGAAACATCGTACTGTACATCACAGAATTGTCTGGAATACATAGTAATCCTTCTTCAGCCTCCAAAATGCTTAACTTACCTGTATAAAACAACATTTTTAGCAATAATATTTTGATATTATAAAAAGTACTAGAATGAATAATGTGCTTGTGTTACTTTGTTTTACTGAAAACAGATCCTCCTGACAGTGAAATAGACTGTGACATGTCCTGTTGTCCTGTTGTGTTATGCCCTGTTGTATAGGAACTAGTAAAATGTAATCATTGAAATCTAAAAAGATAAATGAAGTGCTCATTAATTTAAAATATTAAAAACACATGATTTTCAGGAGTTAGCAAATAGAGACAATCATCTACAAACAAACTGTGTATAATTATGAATGTATCTTAAGATACTATTAAGAAAACTTGAAAAGTTCAAAGATGAGAAACATAAAATCATATACACATAAATAACAATAATTGTACTCGGCAGGTTATATTTGTATGTTCAAAATATTTTCTTAAAAAAAGAGATCATAAATTTGAGAGGAATCACAGGTTTAGTAGAGGGGTTAGAGCAGTGGTTATGTACGGTATTATGGTAAGTAGGGGCTGTACAGATGATTCAGATGTAACACTTGTTGGTCTTTTGATGCCCGGGATTTGATTCTCAGCAATCACATGTGTCTCACAAAAATCAATAATTCTAGTTGCAAGAAAATTAATGGTCTCTTCTAATCTACATTTGCTTGCATAAAACATTCACCTGATACACATACATATAGGTACATGCAGACAAAACTGTCATACATAAAAAATGTTTAAAAGTATATAGTTGTATTTACTTTAAAACAAACTTAAATTTAAATGTCCTTCCAGGTGTGTTGACAAATCTTTTAATCTGAACCTTATGTCTGAGAAAATAGTTGTTTCAGTTTTGCATGATCATCTAGCTAGAAACATGCTTTTGAATCTAGAATACTTTTAACAGATGATACTCATAAAATCACTTATCTGTTGTTTCTGTGCAAGGGGCAATATATCTAGTACTTTTTATATTTTCAGTAACATACTCCTGTGTTGGAAATTTCATATTGAAAAAGCCTTATTCTTGATTATTTCTTTATGATTTTAGACAATAATATCATTACATCATTTTACCCTTTCTCTTCTTCTTTCTAAAACTTTCCATATGCCCATCCATTTCTCCTTTTCAAACTCATGTGTGTATGTTCATTATTGTTATCATATGCATACACACAAACTCACACACATGCAAACATACACACAAACACACTAAGTAGAGATGTACAAATTATTCAGACTAAAATTTGTATGCAGTTTTTCAGAGCTGACCATATGGTACCAAGAACAGTATTGTTTTTATAACACATTCATGGTAAGGAAGAATAGTTTATTCTCTTTGAAATATATTTTAAAGGATATGTCATGCAATGTTACTGTATTTTTACTTAATTAGTAACATAGGATAGTACACATTTCTTTCCTATTGCAAATGATGATTTAGTTCTTCCAATTCTATTAGTACTCATAAAGCCTCCATATTTTTCCAAGTAATTATTGTTAATAGATTCATTAAAATTGTTCACATATGACTTATTGATATAATGTAAATTCCTAATAAAACTATTTGTATCTTTTGTCACTTGTTTTCCCAGCTAAGTATCTAGAGAAAATGATAGTTTCTGAAGCAATATTTTCACTGAAGATGATGTTTCAAAGAACTTTCTACCTTTCAAATCATTGATTTCATTTGATATTATCTTATATGCCTTAGAAATTTTGAGACTCTTTTATTATTTTTTGTTTTGCTATTGGTGTAATTTAAAGAGTAGAATAACCTGTTGTTCTTAAACTTTAGTACAAATCAGAATTACTGAAAAGATCATTTTTTGACGATTTATTTTTTTATTTTTCATTGTTTATGCATTTTAGGGAATATGAATGTAAGGACAGGTACATACAGATAGCAAAACAAAGGCATTAGTTTTCAAGAAGTTGGCTGTTGTGAACAATCCAGTATGGCTGCTGAGAACCAAGCTCAGGAGTTTTATAAGAGTAGTATTCACAGTGAAACCTGAAACCATTTCTCTAGCCCATACCTAAGAAATTATTAAAAAATGGGCCTTTTTCTGAAAACCTTAGACTCAGAAGACCAAAGTTAGTACTTGATAAGAGGAATATGATAACATACAACATCATATATTTTAACATATTAGAGAAGAATTGTAGGCTATAGAGATGATGACTAAGTGGTAAAGAATACTGACTGCTTTTGCAGAAGATCCCAGTTTGTTTCCCAGTACACATGTCAGTTGATTCTCAGTCACATATTACTTTCATGCTGCGTATTAAAGGGCATCTATCTTCTTTGAGTACATGTGTGGGACTGTGATAGGATGGCTAGTTTTGGTAGAAGCGCTGGCTGGAAATAGCCTGGAAACACAACAGGTGTTCATTGTCTGTGAGGGATGGGCATTTATGGACAGGCATTTATTCCTCCATGCTCCCAGAATCCAGGCATGGAACTCCATTAACCTGCACCTTGCAGTCACATTTGGCTATGCAGCCCCTCTGAAAGGGGTGTCACCTAACACAGTGAGAGGGTATGACTACAGGCTTCAGCCTCAAGAGATTTCCATATTAATGAGTTACCTAAAGGCCAGAAGGCATAGTAAATTAAGTGATCCTCCTCTCCCCCCTCCCCTATTTAAGTCAGACCGTCCCTGACCTAAACTGGGGGTGCACATCTAGACAATCTCTCACACATCAAGAATAATAAAACTCTTGGAACTTCTTTGGATTTTCTCATGTTATTGGGGTCTGTCGTCATGGAGAGCTTCCCTGGGTTTCTGCCACAGGACCCACATCCATGTTTTTGTATATACATTCCACACTTAGACACAGATTCATTCACAAAATTAAACATTTAAAAAAATGAAAATATAAAGAACTATTATTTATATATACAAGCGTAAATTTATCACCAAATTTTTAATTAGGTGAACAAAATTTAGTTCACCCTCATGACTAATTTCATGTATCTCTCAGAAGTTCAGTATATAATTCAAGTAGAAAAGAAATTACAGTAAATATTAGTCGGATTCTTTTGCCATTTATATGACTGATTATTCATTTAAATATATATTGAACATTGTACAGTGTGAATTTATTCTATGAAGTAGACATGTCTTATAACATTATATCTTATAGCTGGATATATAAGGATAGTGTTTTTTTTTATTTTTAAGTTAATGTCTGATGTCTATAGTTCTTAATGCTCCTTGGAGAATGCTAATGTCTAGAGAACTTTAAGAACTTTTTCTTTTCAAGATTTTGAAGATAGAATCACAAAATTCTTTGTCCTGGTTCAGTCTGTACAATTAACTACAATGCTCAGCTTCTATATGATAGACCAGTTGAATTAACTGGGGTGAATTTCTTCTTCAGATACACTTTCTCTGACCATTATATTGCAAATAGTTATAGTTTTAAAGGATCTTGAATCTATACTTTAGAATATAAGTTTCCAGAGGATACAAAAGTTGCCTTAGTTCTCTATATCTTAGATAGGTCTCAGGCCTTAGCTAGAACCATGACCTTGCTATGTCCTGTGGGTACTTAACAAATGCTATAAATAAAGATTAAATTCTTCTCCTTGAGCTGAGGACGATCAACAGGGATCTGACTTTCCTGCAGGGACTACAGCAGAATGTAGTTTGAAAGAAAAAGAAGAAAGTTCAACTGTGGATGAAAGCTCCGTCAGGAAACAGGAAAACTGATGATTAGCTCCTTAGTGTCATATTCATGCTGGGAAGTTAACCTCTCCTAAGAACTAAACACTGTTTGAGACAGAATTGTCTTCTGGAAGAACTCCAACTAACAACAGCTCTTCACCTTCTGCACTTTAAAGAACTCAACACAATTTGTATTCTGTGTGTATTTTTAAGGTTGACTGCAGGAAATCAAATTCAATGTTCAAAAACAAGAGTCAACTTATGTTCTGAAAAGTGTCAGCTACAAGAGGGGTCTTTCTCTTCTTTGAATCTTCATCTTCATTTTTCCTTGACCAGCAGAATTCTTTTATATTGTCTTCTCATTCATTTACTAGTATCTTGCTCCTAGAAGACAAGTAAATCTTGCTCAAAATAATCAGTAGAAAGTATGACTTTTCTCACCTTAAGCTCCTCTCCCCCCACCTCTGTGTGTGTGTGTGTGTGTGTGTGTGTGTGTGTGTGTGTGTGTGTGTTTGTATATGCAGCAATGTGTATGGAACCTGACCATTACTTTTGTATTAATTATGCATAAATTATGAATGTTATACATATATTTCAGTTACACAGAGAATTCTATTCTTAATATGAAACACCCCCAAGGTCATATTCCTTTATATTATCAACAGTTGAAATTAAACAATATTAGAAGGGAAAATAGGAATATATCAAGACAAAATAATAAAACTCCATTTTTAAAAAAATTTATCAGAATCATCCGTTTTTCCCATATATGCTTTACTCCTCCTTTTACTTAATTATGCTTACTTTCACAGTATCAAAGTAAAAGGTAGGGATATATTAGAATATAAATCAAAATATCTTTCCTTTATTAACCTTATTTTCTGGAAAAATGAACAAAAACCAAAAATTTTGTTTGACTATGAAAGAGTTCAATGAGAACTTCTACACTAATTTTAAAATCAGAAGATGGTCAGCATATGAATAGACTACAAGAAGCTTATGATAGGTCATATTTATAAGTCTACTACAAAATATAGAAAATCAAAAAACTAAGTACAAACAACATGCGATTATTAGTGTTTCCTTTAAAGTAACATCTTTCTTGGCTCTTATATGGGTTTTAACTAACATATAGAATAGAATGTTCATGGTCACATAAAATTTTCATTCTATGAATGGCCTTTGAGTTCGTGCCTCAAAAACTTGAGAAATGAAATTCATGGGACACAGACAGTTTTAGGGAGCTCAAGAGAGAAAAAAAAGTCAGTATTTAACAGGAAGGGGTTGTACTAGTGAGGTAGTAGACTGAGGAAGGTTTTACTAGGTGAGAAAATGGAGGAGAGAATGAACTAGTCCATCTAATTTTCATTCTAGCATCCAGATGACTGCCAGTTGCAAAAGGATTTCTCCTTTAGGGCTAAGTGGATCAGAAAAATGAAACATGCTCCCGTCACCTTCTGATATCTATATCTTCTCTCAAGGATGAAGCCATAAAAGGCCAGGAAAAGAGAGATATGTATGGGAGTTCTTTGAAAGAAATTTTGAGGGAGTAGGGAAGGTAAAAGCTTTGTAGCTCCATTCAATCTTAAGCTATGTTCAATAAACATATCTTTGCCTAGCAGAAGTGACAATTAGTTTGGCTGCTTGAGAGAAAACAGGAGAATTGAGGAGACAGATACACAACTGAAAGATACATGTATATGCCCAATTTGCTTTTGATTTGCAGAGTTCTGTGTATGATTTGGTAGATCCATTCTCATTACCTCAAAAAGTATATGCTCTGTGAAACTGGATCCTAGAAGGATGCTGTCTCATAGGCCTTACCACTCAAGTGAGGAAGGATTCTGCAACCAATTTTACTAGTCTTTGAAAGTTTTCTAACTATTTAACATAATTGACATAAGGGCATAGAGAATATTGCCCTTCAAAGGAAAGTAAATCATGTCATTAACTGAGATTCACCAGAGTCCAGAATAATTTTATCCAGTCTTTGTGGCCGGTTACTTCCCTAACTTCGGCTCTAGTAGATTTGGCTATGGGGCCAGGGACTGCTTTGTGTGCTTTCTTGAGTGAAGTTTCCTTGGAGGGATCATACAGGCAAGCTGAGAACTGCTTCATGAAAATGTTGTCACTGTTCCTGTTCATGAGCAACAGCCAAGTGATCTTCCTGTTGTAACATAGGTCTAAGAAAGGAAGGTTCTAGGAGTGTCAGATTAATGTTTTGTTGTTATTGTTGTTCTGTTGTGATAATTGTTTTGTTAGATTGATTGATTTTAGGCTTTTTCATGTTTTTAAGAGAAGTTTAGCTCAAATAATCCAGTTCAGAGGCTGTGGTGTTTTTGTTTTCTCAGTCTCACATTGATCATTTCAGTGGACTATCCCAGGATTATCTGTATGGAGATTCATAAAAAATCATCTAAAAAATAAGAAAAGTACTGCTGCAGGGAGTAAAGGACGACTTGCCTGATGAGAAAATATATAATGCCGGGCAGTGGAGGTGCATGCCTTTAATCCCAGGACTTAGGAGGCAGAGGCAGGCGGATTTCTGAGTTTGAGGCCAGCCTGGTCTACAGAGTGAGTTCCAGGACAGCCAGGACTATACAGAGAAACCTTGTCTCAAAAAAAAAAAAAATATATATATATATATATATATATATATATATAGAGATATGTTCCTGAGTGAGTATGCATTGTTTGACATAGTTTCAGCTATGTGTAAAATACCAGTGTCTCAGACACATAGAAGTCAGAACAGTTTTTCTCAAGAGTGAATCTAAAAGAGATAGCAAAATCTTCCACCACCTGTGAGGTACATAATAAAAGTGTTAACATTCTGAGTCTTTACTAAATATCTGTGTCTGCTTGATTAGAGCATAGCCTACCTGACCCAATTTTTTTTGTTTTGTTTTGTTTAGGATGTGTTTATTAGTCTATCCATTCTTCATTCTCTCAATGTGCCATTTATATCGTGTCCTACCTGTTCATTAAAAATAAAAATTAAGACACTTTTCAAGCAAATTGATAGCAATACTAGGTAGATTAGGTACAGTAACAGAATGAAAATCTGTAAGAGCATATTCTTAACCATTTGATTACTTCCAATGATTAGACTAGTATTAATTCATTTCAAAAGGTTTTTGTTGTTGTTGTTGTTCCATTAAGTAGGTTAAACACAGAGGTGGACAAGTAATTGCTAATCAAAACTCTTAGGAGAGCTCAAGATAATGTGAATTAGGTATTAAACATGCAGCATTCCAACATCTAGCCAGTCACTGAAGCTATGTTCATTTAATCAGCTTTACAAAAGGTTCACTTTCAGGTGTTGCTTCTTTCTGGGAACTTTCTTGTAAAAGAGTACATTCTTGCAATTGCATTTAACAACCTGATATCATCTGTTATGTCCTTAAGAAAGATTTCAGTGAAGTGGTTCAGACAGACATTTATACAAAATGAGTTTGGGAAATATTTACAATAAATGGGAAGTGAGTCTAAGTTGATCTTTTAAATGGAATATAGTTCCTAAAATTATTACAGTTGTGGTTTGATAATTTTCATTTAGATAATGTGGTAATGTGAATGAGAATGCTCGCAATACTTTGTCCCCAGTTGGTGGAACCATTTGGGAATGATTAGAAGCCCTAGCCATGTAGAAGGGGCTGGATTTGTCATTTCAAAGCCCATTCCAATCCAAATTAGCTCACTCTGTCTCATGCAATAGCTCAAGGTATTAGCTTTCAGGTACTGCTGAGGCACCATACCTACCTTCCTGATGCCATGCTCCCTGCCATGAGGGTCATGGACTCTAATACTTTTAAAGTGTAAGCCCCCAAATTCTTTCTTATATAAGTTTCATTGATCACAATGTCTTATCACACCCATAGAAACATTCTTAAGATAGAAACTTCTTCTAGGGTGTGGGCTACTGCTGTGATAGACCTGACCATGGTATCTTTTAGATGAAGGTGGAAGACTTTGGAACCTTTGACTAGGAAAAGAAGTTGACTGATGTAAACATAGCTTACTATGATATCATAGAAGAGTCTTGAAAAACAGTATTGCTGAGAGATATATGGACTATGGAAGCACAGTTCAAGAGGTTTCAAAGGTAGGAATAATATTAGACACTGTACTAATGGCCATCCTTCTGGGGTTTTCAAAAGAATGTGTCTTCCTTTATTCGTTGTCCTAAGAATCTGTCTAACTTCATTCACAGAGGAGATTTTACAAGAGTGTAATATTGACTTAGATACTTTGTTACTAGTAATCCTAATCTTCTGCACATCTACAATGAACAAAAAAAAGGTGGGAAAAAGAAATGAAAAATATATTCTTTGAAAAGAAAAATATGAGTAAGAAATTTAATGTTGTCATTAAAGATTGTACTAAAAAAAGATAAAGAGATGCCTGTTTCAAATGAAATAAAGGGAACTGTTTATGGAATTTGTGAAATGAAATTACTGCTAAATAATCCACAATAAATCAGTTTACGTATAATTTAAAATAAAAAGAGAGGATGTAGATCCATAAAAAGTAAGCACCTGAGCATAGGAGCAGCAGACACTTGGTTCTGGCTTTACACTCATGAAGTATATACTAATAAAGGGGCTTCGGAATCTTTCTTCCCAGAGTCACTGAGGCAAATTATGTAGCAGGGAAGTCCCTGTATAAAGGCACAAAATGGTCATTGTATTTAGTTGTGAAACTGAAGCTGGGATTATATTGTTGATCATCAGATATTGGAGCAGGTAGGCCCTGTAGTATATCTTCCAGGGTGAGTTTCCTTCAATGTTTGGAACAAGATCATGATAGATAAGTATGCTGCAGTTAGAAAAGGTGGAAGGATAAAACTACCTAAGTCTTTTGATACCAGATCTAGAGCTATAGGGTTTAGAGTTTTCCCTGATGGGTTTCCGTTTTGTTTTAGTGCAGTATTTCTTCTCTATGACCCCATCCTTCCCTTTTGAAATGGTCATATATATTCATTGTATGTTGAAAGCATATAATTTGATATTTGATTTTATGAGAAACTATATGTAAGAAATTGACTTGAGTCTCAGAAGAGTTTTTGGACAGCAACACTCTACTGAGACTGAAAAATAATTGAGACATTTGAAGTTAGAAAGAAATATTTTTTTCATTATAATATGGTTTTGGAAACCTTCTCAATAGAGTCACTGAGTTCAGCCATATGGCAGGGTTGTCCCTGCATGAAGGGATGAAGAGAAATTTACATGTAGTCATAAAAGTAAAGCCTGGATTGTATTGGAGATACTCATATACTAGAATAGGTAGAGGACACATAGAAGATCTTCCAAGGGAGACTTTCATTTAAGCTCTGGAATAAGCCCATGAGAGAGAAATGTGTTGTCATAAGCCTATGTGATCAAGGAAATAGAATATGGTGGTTTCCATGAGAATGAGCCCACTAGGTTCATATATTTGAACAACTAGTACAGAGTTGATTGGTCGAACTATTTCTAAAAGAGAAGAGGTGAGGATGTTTTAGAAAAGACAGGCCACTGAAAGTGGCTGGGCTTTCAGAATTCAAAAGCCAATGTTCTTGCCAGTTAGCTAGCTCCAGTCCTTGTGCTTATGACTCAAAATATAATCTTTTATCTATTTTAAAGCCGTGTTCTCCACTATGATGTTTTATAGACATACCCTCTGAGACTTGGAGCTCTAAACAGACATCTAAATGCTTCCTTTGTTTTTGGAATCTTATCATAGAAATAGAAAAGTAACTAAGCCTGATGATGACATTATTTGGGCTTTCCCATTTACAAATAATGAGCATTAATAATATGAACAAAGAGTTAGAGAAATTATAAAATATATATTATTTTTAAATCCTATCAAAATAAAAATTTAATAGGGCATTAAAAACTTAGACCATAGTTTAGGTCCTTGTGAAGTCTAGATATCCCAAATTTTTTTATATAAAGCATCAGAACATAAGGAAATATTCTCTTTGGAAACATTCTGATTAATTTGTATTGACATATAGCTTCTTAATAATTTCATTTATCTAATTTTTATATCATGAAAGTATTGGAACTGTCAGAGTGGCTTTCTAAATTTAGAGAGTCTTTTCTTATGAAACATTATTTTTAAAAAATTTATGCAGGGAACTAAACCATTCAAAGTGATTTATTTAAATCAAAGAGGAAGAAAAAATGTCAGTATCATTACTCAAAGTCAAGCTATAATTAGTATCAAACTTGGGTAGCTCTTCAACTTGATATTCATATTACAAGTACAAGCTTGATAAACTATGACTGTTTCACAAAGGAGCATAAAAGATTCTAAAATGTAAGTGTTAAAGAATCACAAAGACGTTAGGGAAGATTGTATGTGTGTTTAATATGGTTTCTAAGAAATAGTTCCATACTCAACAGTGCTTACTGCTGCTGCAAAGACCTTGAATTTAATTCCTAGTATTCACATGAGTTGGTTCATAAATTCCTAAACTGTTAGATCAAGTAGACTGGTTGATCATTTCTGAGCACTGCAGCAACTGAATACATGTTGCATATACAGACATGTAAAAGCATATATATATAAATTGAGAATAAGTAAATTAGTAAGAAATTAAATAAATTCTGTTTATAGGCAGTGATTCATAATCTATTTTATATGGCTGTGAATACAGCCAGATTATCACCAACCATTCATGAACTAACTAAATCTGTTTAAGATGTGTCTGTATGGAGCGGCATGTATGTAGATTAGTGTTCACATGAATAAGAAGGTTATAGGTTAACCTTGAGTGTCATTGCTCAGCTCTCTTCCACCTTTTGTTTGAAACAGAGTCCCATTAGTCTGGAGCCTCACTGCAAAATCATCCAGAGATCCCCTGGCTTCTGTATTCTCAGTTCTGAGACTATCATGTGTGACTCTGCATCCATTTTTTTTCTTAATGTGAGATGTGAATCTTGTGACTTGTATGCTTTGCTAGCTGATTCATCTATTCAATCTGTGTTTTCTCCTTTCTTCTATACTCTGTCATCCATGAAAAACAAGTTGTATGGGTACTGAGTCTGATTGTACTTTCATCTTGGAATTCTAGACTCTAGATAAATAAAAAGCCCAATTCTGTTGGCTAAATGCCACTGATAATTTATTATTTTGTTATATCACCTTGACTATATTACAGAAGAATAAAACTGATTTAAAGTTGTTGTCAAGGAATATCATATTAGACATTATGGACAAGGGATTAAGAGTAGCATTTGTCACTGCACTAAGTTACTTTGAAGATTGTATCTGTCATTTGCATATTAAATAAGGAGACAATCAAGTGTGAATGAAACCTTAGTGATGCATTCAAAAGTTTTCAAAATGTTAAAGTAGTTAAAATATAATGAAAAATGAGAATTATTCATGCTATACTGCTAAAGGCATGATGCAGAGTAGAGTGGTTCTAGTGAATGGTCATGACACTAATGAAAGATTTTCTAAAATATAAGAATGTAGAATAACTAAATTAATTTATATAGAGTTTAATAACATTTATAGCTTACATTTTGGACATTTTAAATTTATACCATTTTATACAAGCCTACTTATTTTTTCTATACTCAGTGTTCCATAGTTATTTTTCTTTTGTCAACATGTCTGCTGTGTAGAAAATTCAAACCACAATTGAAAATTGTACACAATTACTTATTCTATTAAAATCTCATGGTTCTTGTAAGTCAATGAGACTAGTAACTAAATATTGAAGACAATTCTGAGGTTTCCATCCATCATCAGTAAGCTCCAACACATGAAGTTCTATACATATTAAAAAACATCATGGTATAGACCAAAGGGTAGAATGAAATAAATTATAATAAATATCAAGTAAGACACACAGAAAACTGTCAAGCAGATAGACAGTAGGCATATCATTCCAGAGGACATGTGTTAATGACTTCTTACAAGTTGCCTTCCATTTAAAACATTCAAGTGGCCATACAATAATTCTTTCAATTTATGAATCCATCAGTGACATAACACACCAATGAGGGTAGATATCTCGCAAGATGCTTATCCTTCAGTTACTGGATCTACTATCTAGAGAAGAGTAATCCTTCAACATATTTGTGGCACACTTTGTGTACAATCCATAGTGAAGACTCTTACAGACTAAGTCTTGTATAACTTTTTGCTTCTAAAGTAAGTGAATAGTTTTGAAGAAACTTTATAATAATGATAATCTATAGGACAACCACAGTATATGCTTGCTAATGCTTTCCACTTAGAATTAATATATTAAAAAACACAACAAACAAACAAAAAACTGTGCTGGGCAGTGGTGGGGCACTCCTGTAATCTCAGCACTTGGGAGGCAGAGGCAGGAGAATTTCTGAGTTCGAGGCCAGCCTGGTTTACAGAGTGAGTTCCAGGACATCCAGGACTACACATGGAAACCCTATCTCAGAAAACAAAACAAACAAACAAACAAACAAAAACAAAACAAAAACAAAATACAAAAAACAAAAAAACTAAAAACAAAAAACAAAAAAACCCCTGCATCTTTCAACTACCTTGGAACCTCAGGCTATGTTTTTATCTGTCACCCTAGATTCATAGACAGGAACTTAGCACACCTGACCTCTGAAAGGCTCCACCCAGCAGCTGACTGAAACAGATGAACAGACTCACAAGCAAACATTAGACAAAGCATGGGTAGTCTTGTAGAAAAGTTGGGGGAAGAATTGAGGAACCTTGAGGGGACGAGAATGCTACAAGAAGCCCAACCTGTATTTTGGGGGGATCCCAGAGATAGAACCACCAGCCAAAAAAAGCATATTAGAGTTGGTCCTAGGCTCCCACACTTACATAGCACATATCTAGCTTGGTTTTTGTACAGATCCCCCCAAAAGTGGATTGAGGGCTTACGCTGATGTTGTTGTCTGCCTGAGGATACTGTTTTCCTAACTGGGCTGCCTTTTCTGTCCTCAGTGGGAGAGCATGTGCCTAGTACTTCTGTGACATGAGGTGCCAGGGTGTGTTGGCACCCAGGGGGAGACTTACCACTTCTTAGAAGAGAAGTAGGGGATTAGGAGGAAGGGCCATGTGAGGGGAGGATGAGGAGGACAAGGGTGGCTATGATTAAAACATAAAGTGACTAAATAAATAATTTATTGGAAAATGCATTTTTATTTTGAATAAGCAGTAAATAATTCTTAGTAAAATTCTGTCCCAAACATTGATTAGAGATTTCTTGGTATTATTTTGTCTAAGAATACATCATTAGTTTTAACACTGTCAATACATTTTTACTTCACTGAAGATAATATGTATATCATTTATATGATATGAGGAAGTCAAATATAGTACTTAATTAAAATACTATTGGATTAGCAAAAAACTATTGTTAACGAATTTGTAGCAGAGAGATTGTACCTGGATTTTTTATCCAAATGTACAGAAGTACATTTGCATATAAAGTACTTTCTGCTTCTAAACCACATTGAAGTTATTTGCACACTTCATACTAAATTATTATCTTACTGATGTAAGTTTCAAAAATTGTTTATAGTTTAATTTTAATTTGTACAGTTATATTTCCAAATTTATTGTAAATAGCTCATTTTAAATATCAAAGAAAAGTGCACACACAAAGCAGTGAAGGAGGTAAGAAGCTAAAATAAGAACAAAATGTTATTCAGATATGATATGTTTATACTTTAGCTGACAAAATAAGTGGGAATTATTCACCATTCTGAAACAAGGAGAAGTCTAAAAGTATGTGCCAATCAGTGCTGTATATTTTAAGGATGTGTGTTACTTAGCAAATAAAATGTAAACTGTGTCAGATAACAGTCACACAAAACTAATTTAAATGGTTGCTATAAGAAAACTTAAAAAAAATTACTTCCCAAGATTCTTTACCTAAAACTCTTTGACTGTGATTTTGAGATAACAGGCCTATGTGGTTTTTTTATTTATTAGATAAAAACAACTTTTACAGATGCATCACTAGTTACTCTTTTCATATGTAGTAGTAAGTATACTAAACATGTTTTCTAAACATTTTAAAAAGCTAGAAAAATGTCTATTGAATACAAAGAAATGATAAATCTTTAGTGAATAAATATGTTCAACCTGATTTTAGAAATTGAGTGTTAAAACCTTATAATTTCTTTTAGATTCTTATATCATACAAATAAAACTCCTATTTTCAAAGCACTTGTAAAATAATATTTAGTCCCATGGCTACCTTAATATCACTAGACATATTTTAATAAGTTTTTAATGAATAGACGATCTTTAAAATTAGTTTATATCTAAGGAGTACAATGACATATTTCAATATGCTTATATTGCATAGAACTTGAATCTAGTCTGATAAGCCCAATATAAACCCTACAACAACCCAAAAGAATATAAGGACTTCATTTTACAACCACAGAGAATGAATTTTGCCAATAACTTGAATGAGCCTCGAAAACTTCTATTTTCCTAAAAGCTCCTGAGTAAGGCACATTTGGTACAATACACTCATTTCCCATTTTGTACCTCCCTTAGCACAGAATCTAAGCAATTTTATTAAAATCATAGACTACTAAGTTATAATCAGGTATTAATAAGCTATTATATTTTTGATGAAATACTAAGTAGATACAGAAATCTAATACAATGTTCATCACAAATGCCATTGATATAAGTAAAAGTACTTTTATTAGAAAGTACAAAAGTTACTTCTTTTACTCTTTTTTTTCCTATAGTCTATCTGTTTTGATCAGTTTTGTCCTTGAGGGAAGGAAAAAATTAATGGAAACAAGGCATTGTCTTTTGGAAAGAAATTTTCTGCACATTCTTCAAAACAGAGCCACCATGATACATGACATATGATTTTGTCAGGTCAACTGACATCTTATTGTCACAACCTTCTAAATTGATTGTCAGTCTACAAAAAGCCAAAGGCAAAGCCAACTCAGAGAATGACTACAGGCTATGGAGTCCATATTCAACATACTGAATCTCCTGGCAAAATTTTAAGTTGTTTAGAGATCCTTGATAACAAAATATATTAGCTTTATAGTAAATGGGCTTTGGGTCTTGTGTCCTACTCACCCTCCCTCCTAAAAAAAAAAAAAAAAAAAAAAAAAGAAGAAGAAAAGTAAAAAGAAAACTTCACAAAGCTTCACAAACTTTCAAACTTTACTGCTTAGTATAGATTTATACATCCCTTTGTATTTCATGGAGGCCTTCCTCAGAGCTTCATTGGGAGTGTTTCGATTTATGCACATTCTGAAATATCATCAGTGTTTTAATATAGTTCTTCAACTATTCATTGTATTGTGCTAGCCTTAGATAATGAAATGAACAGTGCTAAGCTCTTCTCTTCGTAACTATGGGTGTGAGACAGGGGAACAGTTGAAGAGAAATCCTCTCCAAACTTTTACATGTATCCTATTTTCTAATTGAAAAAGAGGATTTTCTTAATCACTGTTATCACATTTTTGCCTATATTTTAATTTAATAAATTATTTCTGTTTTATGTGGACATTTTTTAAGTTGTCAAAGGTACATTCATACTTTTATCAGGAAAGGGTTGCAATACCTATACTCTTCTGATATTATGATGGATGGGAATTCCAAATGATTCAAGGTGGAATAATTTCTAGCTTATACTATGATTATCATTGCTAATACACTTTTATGATGAATTGATTCCAAATGTATGAGTTCTACCTAGGCTATTCCTCAAAAACTTCTATCCTACTACTATCTATCACCCGAGTTTGACTCAGTGGTGTCAGAGACATGGCAAGTAGATAAGAAATCTTTGGAAAGATTCTGCTTCCCAAACCAGATGGCCAAATGCACATCAATATAGGAAAAGAAATAAGGAGAAAGAAGAGAAATAGAAATGATTCTCTTTTTATGTGCACTTCCATTTTAGGAGAAAAGTATGTGGCCTTCCAGCTTTTGTCTGGCTTAACTTCTCAACATCATTAAAAGCAATAACTTTCTGAACTAAGTTATATATTGTGATGATCATTTGTTTTCCTTACAGTACCCAACAATGATCATCCTTATCAAAAGTCTTCCTCAGTGACCACTTAATGAATATTCTAAGTAGTACCATGTTATGAAAAATGTATTTATCTCTCTCTAGAAACCTTCATACTAGACTAAACAATGATGAACCATGTTTTGGGGAACTGTGAGAGAGGTTCCAGAAAATATGTCAAAGGGTCGTTTATATCATGTACATTTTGGTCCCTAGATTGTTCTTAGATGTGATTTTTATGCCTATTATGACAAACATTCACAATCAATTTATAATATATCTTTATTCTTGTTGGATATCAGATTATAACTTCAGAAACTAATCTAGTTAGTGTAATCTGAATCTCAATATGCCATTTTGCCTTGCTTTCATGATCTTCCAGATATAATGTATAGTATATACCAACAATTGTGTTGCTTTGATCTCAAACAAACTTACTTGGATCATAGCTTTCTTTTATACATTTGTGTATAAATGTGCACTAGAACATATTTCCTGGAATATGAAGTAGGGTTGCTTGCAGCATTATATTGTAGTCTTCCCCATTATATCAGATACTCCGATCCCAGGTCCAACAGGTAAAATTTATACATGTCAGCTGCAAGATCAACAAGTGGCTCCTGGACAGGGATATGTTACATTAACATATCCCAAGTCATCACTTCAATATAAACAAAGATTTTTAGTAATATTAATATGTAAGAAATGGTTGATACAAGTAAAAGGTTTATAATCATATCAATCAATACTTTTTTGTTGTTTTTTAGACAGGTTTTCTCTGTATAGCCCTGGAACTCAGAAATCCACCTTCCTCTGTCTCCTAAGTGCTGGGATTAAAGGCGTGCACCACCACTGCCCTGCTTTAATCAATATTTTTAATACCACATTTAGAATAATTTTTCCATTGCTAATACATAAGGCAATTGAAAACATACTTGAAGGTATCTTGTGTAATTATTTTTGAAAAGTACAGTTATTAGATAAGAAAAATTATATCTTCCAAGTCTAAAAAGAAATAGTACTTGGTGATGCTGGAAGTTCCCAAATATTCCATTGTTTTGGTCCCAATTTTCCATTGGGTAGTAGAATTCTAAACTGAGGATATACAAGACTTCCATCATGCCAGGCAAGCAGTTCCACATCACTCTTCCAAAAATATCTTTGAGAAATTTGATAATGTACAAAGGTGTGATTGCAAATCTAGAAGTATCTTCAGAAAAGCAACAAAATAGCCATGTGGACACAAATCAATAAACCTACACCTTGAATGATTAAGTACCTTGCCCATATTGCCATGGTAAGTAAACCAGTGAAGAGGGTTATATTTCTGAGTAATAGTTTCACATGCAGCCACTGTGGTGTTTCCAGTAACATTAGCTAAAGACTAGCTATAATGATTGATGTGAAAGTAACAGGTCCAAGTAGGTCCATACTAAGTCCCAAGAGTGTGTTATAACCTCTATCTGCACCACTAGCTTTAGAGATTGATTTTTTTTCTTCTAAAACAATATGAGAAATAACAGTTTTAACTTACTCCTTCTTTGAACCTGGATCTATCCAATCCACCATTTGCAATAATGGAGGATGAGGTACATAAACCCAATATACATACTCAGAAGTCCTTACTGAGCTTAAACAAATCATTATCACCATCATAATCATCAGCAGATATTCACAGGTACAAGGTGCTCCACTACTCACTACTACTTTTTCTGCCTTAGGGTACTAAACTTCATTTGTCCTAATGTGGGTAGTATGTTATGTTCTTTTTCACTGAGTCTTTCAAATATAAGACTGATATGTTTTCAGTCATTTTTTTCACAAGATTTTTTTATTATGGTCCACATCTCTCCTAGATTGGATGCAGCAAAGAGGAATACACACTTTTGTGGTGGATTTATCTGGAATGATAGAGGCATATCTCTTTCTCCAATCATGTTGTTGTTCTGGTGCCCATTATTTCTGATGCCCAGTGATCTGGTATTTTATACCATGTGGGACAGGACGATGGCTACATGTAGGGCTAAGCACCTGAAAATGTCAGAAAGCTTGAGTAAGAGGGTCCCCTTGGGACAATTTTTTTTAAATAGAATTAATAAGGTAATAGCAGTATAATAGGAAGATGTTCCCCTATTTTACGTTTTTATGGTTTTTTTTCTATAAATGCTTTACTTTGTTTGTTGATAGGATATGTTGAATTTTCAATAGACCTGCACAGATATTGTCTGCTGGAACTAGGACCTTAGGATCCAAATGAATGGTGCAGATTACAGTCAAATGCTGTAGAGAAATGTACTTAGTTTTAGGGTACTTTTATACACAAATGTGACAAAGAAAGTGCAATTATCCAAGGAAAGCTTTTTGAGTCAGAAAAGTATATAAGTAAATGCAAGTAAGCATATACTAAATACTAACAGAGCAGTACTTTCCCAGAACTGTCTCAGGATAGAGCAATTTAAACACAATTGCCTGATGCATACTATAGGTCATATCTAGACAAACATGTGTGCAAGGCAGAAGGACATATCCAGATTAGGGACACACTGACCAGATTGGATTCTGTAGCTATGTTCTGATATCCAACAAAAATAAACATATCTGATAAATTGACTGCCAATGTTTGTCACAGGAGGCATGAAATACAATCCAAGAACAATCCAGGGAACAAAGTAGGCCTGAAGAAAAGGCCTCTGTGGTTATTTTATTTTCCTGGAACCTCTCTCACAGTTCCCTAAGGCAGTACTCACCATAGGTCATTCTGTTGACTATGTTTAGACATACCCCTATTTTTGTGTCATTCTTTTGATCATGTTTTGAGAGATATATTTCACAAATTCATGACAATAAATAAGAAATGGATTTTGTAGATCAGAGGCTGTATCATGTAGTTCAAGTATATAGATCATATTTTTATTCTACCCATTTACTGATTAATATAAGTAAAACAAAGTTAAATTATTATACTTTATTATTCATTTATCTTTTACTTTAGAGATATGTACATAATCTTCATTTAGTCCATATTCATGTACATTTGATGCATGCATGCCTGTAAATCTCTACCTAATTTGCATTTTGTATATCTTTTAGGTGAATCTATCATTATGTATAATTTAATATATTTAATTATAATAAAATTTATGAAGAATCTATTACAGGCATAAAACATAAAATATTTTCAATATATTTGACACATCTCTCAGTATTTCTCTTTTCCTAAAAGAAATTTATCAGCAACATAAATCCCCTACTTATCTTCTCAATATTCCTTTAACTATCTATACCAACAACTCTAAAAGTATGTTGATCTCATTTCATCCAGATTTACATTTATTATAACTAACAAACTCATATTTTTTAGTATTATTTCATTAAGTTTCTTTTTCAGTTTTTCTTACTGTTGGTCTTCTGTAGTTGAGTATCACACTGTGATGGTTGATTATTTCTCCTCAGGCTCCTCTTGGCTCTCACTTTTTCCCCTTATTTTATTTTTATGTTTAATTATTTTTATAGTTTAAACAGATTTGAATATCATTAGTGATGTTTCATACTAACCATCCAATTATAGATTTTGTAATTTTTTATGATTAAACTCCACATTACTATTAAACCATCACTGGTATAATATTTCATAACAAGTATATTCTATCTGTATTGTTTATTAATATTAATTTTGATGTTGATCACCTGGTTGAAAAGGTTATTCTGTTGAACTGTAAAATTACTTTCCACAACTGCCACTCCCAACTTTCTCTAATTTCTGAAAGGAAATGACTATCAGACACCATATTTTTTCAAGAAATAGCGACAGTTATCTTTTTTCTTTTTTATTTTATAAAATTTTTATTTTATTGATTATAGACTATACACACAAATAAAATTTAGTTATATACTAAAATTTTTAAACATGTAAAATTTCTATTTCATTTATTATAGACTATAAAATATATGATATACTTAAAATAAGGGTATCTTTATCTAGAACCTCTCAAATGATATTTGCTCTAATTTTATGGCCAGTATAAAAAAGAACTCCAAACTCAGCTACAGGCATTACAAAAATCAGTATTCAATTAAGGGCACCTAATATTTTAAGTTGTGTGTGTATGTATGTATGTGTATGTGTGTGTGTATATGCATGTGCATGTATGTTTCTGTGTATATGTGTGTGTTATGTGTATATGTCTGTGTGAATGTGCATGTGTGGATGGATGTGTAAATGTGTATGTGTATATGTGTATGTATGTGTTTACATGTGTGTATGTGTTTGCATGTGCATGTGTGTGTGTATGCGTGTGTTTGGGTCTTCCAACTTCTCTTTGATTATTCTAGCTTTCCGCTTACAACTTTAAAGAATTAAAGGACATATAGCTCCTAAATTTCCTGAGCTATAGTGAGTGAAGTCCACTCCTCCCCCAACCATTGTGGAAGCTCCCTCAAACAGAATTTATTGGAAAGTCCAATGAGTAAGAATATGTCATAAATATGTTTCTATTTGGCCATGACCAGTTTGCAAAAGTTTCTTCTCCAAATGGACCATTTTCTTTCTGTGTCAGAACCCTAGAGTCCTCCATTGCTCCCCACTTCCCACATTTTCTCCATACATTATAAGGCAAAAATGACAGAATGAGAGGTAGGACAAAAGAGATGTGGACACATGACTTAACCTTGGTGGGTAAGTAACATTATGGCTTCACAGCTAATTGAAGTATCAAGTTAGGAAGTTTTATAGACCAATGTCTCCCCTACTCCATGATGCAGAGCTCTGTGATGTTGTCTGGATTTCACATAGCCCTCGAGGAGATTCTAACCTATCTCTCTCTCAGTAGTCATTAGCTGGCTGAGTTCTTTGTCTAGGAGTTCGAGTCCATGATATTTCCCATTTTGCTGTTACCATATCTGTTGATACTGGCATTGTTTGAATCTTGTTTAGACATCCACATTGTTGAAGTAGTCATTTTTTGACTCTTCTTAATTGCTTTATTTTCTTTCTTTTTTTAACATTTATTTATTTATTTTTTTAATTTTTATTGGATGTTTTATTTACATTTCCTATGTTGTCCACTTACGCCATTCCCCACCCACCCAGGAACCCCCAATCCCCTCACCCCTCCTCCTTCTTCTCTGTGGATGTAACCTCTATCTACACCCCCACTCCCACCTCCCCACCCTCAAAATTCCCACCCCCTGGGACATCCAGCCTTCATGTGGTCAAGGTTCTCTTCTTCCACCTATGCCCAACAGGGCCCTCCACTTTTACATATTCAACTGAAGCACTGGATCCCTCCCTAAGTGCTCCAAGGTTGGTGGTTTAGACCCTGGGAGCTGTGGTTGGTTGGTATTGTTGCTCTCCTTATGGGGCCACAAATCCTTTCAGCTCTCCTTCAGTCTTCATTCTAACTCCTCTATTGAGAACCCCATGATCAATTCAATGGCTAGTTGTGAGCATCTGCCTCTGAGTATGAGAGGTCTTGAAGACCTCTGAGGAGATATCCATATCAGGCTCTTATCAGCATGCACTTCCTGACTTCCACATCAACATCTACCTTTGGTGATCGCCCATGGGATTGCACATGGGATAGATACTCAGGTGGAGTGGTCTTGAGACAGCCCCTCCTTCAGTGTCTGTCCCTCATTTTGTCTCCATATTTGCTCCCTTGAGTATTTTGTTGCTCCTTCTAAGAAGGACCGAATCACCCCCCACTTGGACTTCCTTCTTTATGGGATTCATGTGGACTGTGAGTTGCATCTTGGACATTTCAAGGTTCTGGGCTAATATCCAATAATCAGTGAGTGAATACCATGTGTGTTCTTTTGTGATTGGCTTACCTAACTTAGGATGATAATTTCTAGTTCCATTCATTTACCTAGGAACCTCTCGAATTCATTGTTTTTAATAGCTGAGTAATACTCCATTGTGTAAATATACCACATTTTTTGAATCCATTCCTCAGTTGAAGGACATCTGGGTTCTTTCCAGCTCCTGGCTATGATAAACAAGGCTGCTATGAACATAGTTGAGCATATGTCCTTGTTATATGTTTGAGCATCTTCTGGGTATATGCCTAGGAGTGGTATAGCTGGATCCTCAGGTAATGCTATGTCCAATTTTCTGAGGAACTGCCAGACTGATTTCCAAAGTGTTTGCACAATCTTGCAGTCCTACCAACAATGGAGGAGTGTTCCTCTTTCTCCACACCCTCGCCAGCATCTACTATCATCTGAGTTTTTAATCTTAGCCATTCTGACTGGTGTGAGATGGAATCTCAGGGTTGTTTTGATTTGCATTTCCCTGACTACTAAGGATGCTGAACATTTCTTTAGGTGCTTCTCGGCCATTCGAGTTTCTTCCGTTGAAAATTCTTTGTTAAGCTCTATTCCCCATTTTTTAATAGGGTAATTTGGTTGTCTGGAGTCTAATTTCTTGAGTTCTTTGTATATATTGGATATTAGCCCTCTATCAGATGAAGGATTGGTAAAGATCTTTTCCCAATTTGTTGGTTGTCATTTTGTCCTATTGACAGTGTCCTTTGCCTTACAGAAACTTTGCAATTTTATGAAGTCCCATTTGTCAATACTTGAAATTAAAGCATGTGCCACTGGAGTTCTGTTCAGGAAATTTTCCCCTGTGCCCAAGTATTCAAGGCTCTTCCACACCTTCTCTTCTATTAGTTTCAGTGTATCTGGTTTTATGTGGAGGTCCTTTATCCACGTAGACTTGAGCTTTGTACAAGGGGATAAGAATGGATCAATTTTCATCCTTCTACATGTCCTCCAGTTGAACCAGCACCATTTGTTGAAAATGCTGTCCTTTTTCCACTGGACAGTTTTAGCTCCTTTGTCAAAGATCAAGTGACCATAGGAGTGTGGGTTCATTTCTGGGTCTTCAATTCTATTCCATTGATCTTCCTGCCTGTCTCTATACCAATACCAGGTAGTTTTTATCACTATTGCTCTGTAGTACAGCTTGAGGTCAGGGATGGTGATTCCTCCCGAAGTTCTTTTATTGTTGAGAATAGTTTTCCCTATACTGGGTATTTGTTATTCCATATGAATTTGAGAATTTCCTTTTCTAACTCTGTGAAGAATTGAGTTGGGATTTTAATGGGGATTGCATTGAATCTGTAGATTGCTTTTGGCAAGATGGCCATTTTTATTATATTAATCCTACCAATCCATGAGCATGGGCGATCTTTCCATCTTCTGAGATCTTCCTCAATTACTTTCTTCAGAGACTTGAAGTTCTTGTCATACAGGTCTTTCACTTCCTTGGTTAGATTCACACCAAGGTATTTTATATTATTTGCAACTATTGTGAAAGGTGTCATTTCCCTAATTTCTTTTTCAGTCTATTTATCTTTCATGTAGAGGAAGGCTACTGATTTGTTTGAGTTGATTTTATAACCAGCCACTTTGCTGAAGTTGTTTATCAGGTTTAGGAGTTCTCTGGTGGAAGTTTGGGGGTCACTTAAGTATACTATCATATCATCTGCAAATAGCGATATTTTGACTTCTTCCTTTCCTATTTGTATCCCTTTGACTTCTTTTTGTTGTCTAATTACTCTGGCTAGGACTTCCAGTACTATATTGAATAGGTAGGGGGAGAGTGGGCAGCCTTGTCTAATCCCTGATCTTAGTGGGATTGCTTCAAGTTTCTCTCCATTTAGCTTGATGTTGGCTACTGGTTTGCTGTAGATTGCTTTTACTATGTTTAGGTAGGGGCCTTGAATTCCTGATCTTTCCAAGACTTTTATCATGAAGGGATGTTGAATTTTGTCAAATGCTTTCTCAGCATCTAGTGAGATGATCATATTGTTTTTTTTTTTCCTTTGAGTTTGTTTATATAGTGGATTACATTGATGGATTTCTGAATATTGAACCATCCCTGCATTCCTGGGATAAAACCTACTTGATCATGATAGATGATTATTTTGATGTGTTCTTGGATTTGGCTTGCTAGAATTTTATTGAGTATTTTTGCATCGATGTTCATAAGGGAGATTGGTCTGAATTTCTATTTCTTTGTTGGGTCCTTGTAGGGTTTGGGTATGATTGTAATTGTAGCTTCATAGAATGAATTGGGTAGTGTTCCTTCTGTCTCTATTTTGTCGAATAGTTTGAAGAGAATTGGTATTAGGTCTTCCTTGAAGGTCTGATAGAATTCAGCACTAAAACAATCTGGTCCTGGGCTTTTTTTATTGGGGAGACTTTTAATGACTCCTGCTATTTCTTGAGGGGTTATGGGACTATTTAGATGGTTTATCTGCTCCTGGTTTAACTTCGGTACCTGTATCTGTCTAGGAAATTGTCCATTTCATCCAGGGTTTCCAGTTTTGTTGAGTATAGGCCTTTGTAGTAGGATCTGATGATTTTTTGAATTTCTTCAGTTTCTGTTGTTATGTCTCCCTTTTCAGTTTTGATTTTATTAATTTGGATACTGTCTCTGTGCCCTCTGGTTAATCTGGCTAACGGTTTATCTATCTTGTTTATTTTCTCAAAGAACCAGCTCCTGGTTTTATTGATATTTTGTATTGTTCTTTCTGTTTCTATTTGGTTGATTTCAGCCCTGAGTTTGATTATTTCCAGCCTTCTACTCCTCCTGGGTGTATTTGCTTCTTTTTGTTCTAGAGCTTTTAGTTGTGCAGTCAGCTTGTTAGTGTGTGCTCTTTCCATTTTCTTTTTGTAGGCACTTAGAGCTATGAGTTTTCCTCTTGTCACTGCCTTCATGGAGTCCCACAAGTTTTGGTATGATGTGTCTGATGTGTCCTCATTTTCATTGAATTCTAAAAAGTCTTTTATTTCTTTCTTTATTTCTTCCTTGACCAAGTCATCATTGAGTAGAGAGTTGTTCAGTTTCCATGTGCACATGGGTTTTCCATTGGTTTTGTCATTATTAAAGACCAGTCTTAGTCTGTGGTGATCTGATAAGATGCAAGGGATTATTTCAATCTTTTGTATCTGTAGAGGGTTGTTTTGTGACCAATTATATGGTCTATTTTGGAGAAGGTACCATGAGGTGCTGAGAAAAAGGTATATTCTTTTGTTTTAGGATGAAATGTTCTATAGATGTCTGTTAAGTCCATTTGGTTCATAACTTCTGTTAATGTCAAAGTGTCTTGGTTTAGTTTCCGTTTCCATGATCTGTCCATTGCTGAGAGTGGGGTGTTGAAATCCCCCATTATTATTGTGTGAGGTTTAATGTGTGTTTTGAGCTTTAGTAAAGTTTCTTTGATGTATGTAGGTGCCCTTGCATTTGGAGCATAGATGTTCAGAATTGAGAGTTCACCTTGGTAGATTTTTCCTTTGATGAGTATGAAGTGTCCTTCCTTATCTTTTTCGATTAATTTTGGATGAAAGTCGATTTTATTTGATATTAGAATGGCTACTCCAGCTTCTTTCTTGGGAACATTGGCTTGGAAAATTGTTTTCCACCCTTTTATTCTGAGGTAGTGTCTGTTTTTGTCACTGAGGTGCGTTTCTTGTATGCAGCAAAATTCTGGGTCTTGTTTGTGTATCCAGTCTGATAGTCTGCGTCTTTTTATTGGGGAATTGAGACCATTGATGTTAAGACATAATAAGTAAAAACCATTGTGGCTTCCTGTTATTTTTGTTATTGGAGGTAAAGTTATGTTTGTATAGTTATCTTCTTTTGGGGTTGTTGGAAGATTACTTCCTTGCTTTTTCTAGGTTGTAGTTTCCCTCCTTGTGGTGGCATTTTCCATCAATTATCCTTTGAAGTGCTAGGTTTGTGGGAAGATATTGTGCAATTTGGTTTTGTCATGGAATATCTTGGTTTCACCATCTATAGTGATTGAGAGTTTTGCTGGGTATAGTAATCTGGGCTGGCAATTGTGTTCTCTTAGTGTCTGTATGAGGTCAGGCCAGGCTCTTCTGGCTTTTATAGTCTCTGGTGAGAAGTATGGTGTAATTCTTATAGGTCTGCCTTTATATGTTACTTGACCTTTTTCCCTTACTGCTTTTAGTATTTTTTCTTTGTTTTGTGCATCTGATGTTTTGATTATTATGTAACGGGAGGTATTTTTTTTCTGGTCTAGTCTATTTGGTGTTCTGTAGGCTTCTTGTATGTTTATGGGCATCTTGTTCTTTAGGTTAGGGAAGTTTTCCTCAATAATTTTGTTGAAGATATTTAATGGCCCTTTAAGTTTGGAATCTTCATTCTCATCTATACCTATTATCCTTTGGTTTGGTCTTCTCATTGTGTCCTGGATATCCTGGATGTTTTGAGTTAGGAGGTTTTTGCATTTTGCATTTTCTTTGACAACTGTGTCAATATTTTCCACCGTATCTTCTGCATTTGAGATTCTCTCTTCTATCTCTTGTATTCGGTTGGTGATGCTTGAGTCTATGACTCCTGATCTCTTTCTTAGGTTTTCTATATCCATGGTTGTCTCCCTTTGAACTTTCTTTATTGTTTCTATTTCCAGTTTCAGATCCTGAATGTTTTTGTTTAATTCCTTCTTTGTGTTTTCTTGCATTTCTTTAAGGGATTTCTGTGATTCCTCTTTAAGGGCTTCTATCTGTTTACTTGTACTCTCCTGTATTTCTTTAAGGGAGTTACTTAATTCCTTCTTAGAATCCTCTATCATCATTATGAGAAGTGATTTTAGTTCTGAATCCTGCTTTTCAGGTGTGATGGGCTGTTCTGGGTTTGCTATATTGTGAAAACTGGGTACTGATGATGCCAAGAAACTTTGGTTTCTGTTGCTTATGTTCTTGAGCTTGCGTTTCGCCATCTGGTTAATTCTAGTGGTACCTGCCCTCACTGTGTAAGATTGGAGTCTGTATTTCCAGTTATCTTGCTTATTGCACAGCTCCTCGGAGTCCAGATGTCTCTGTGGTCTTATGCTCCTAATCTCCTGGGTGGAAGAACTCCTGGGACTCAGGCCACCTCTTGGATCTGGAAATCCTTCTGCTCTGAGTGCAGTGGCTCTTCGATGACTCAGGATTCAGTTTCTCCACAGGACAGCAGCAGACCTACTCTGTGTCTGCTCCAGCCCAAAGGACCAGGGAGGGGCGGAAGGGAAGTAGAATTCTGGAGGGGCGGGTTTTGGGTAGCTGCTGTGTCCTGAATGTCCCTGGCTCCCAGATGTATCTCTGGGGCTGAGGGAGTGAGATGGAGTTCTTACCGGCTGCTCTGAGTACAGTGGCTCTTCTAGGATGACTCAGAATTCAGTATCTCCACAGGAGAGGAGCAGACCGATTCTGTGTCTGCCCCAGCCCAAAGGACCAGGCAGGGGCCGAAGGGAAGTGGAATTCCGGAGGGGTGGGGTTTGGGTAGCTGCTGTGTCCTGAATGTCCCTGGCTCCCAGGTATATCTCTGGGGCTTAGGGAATGAGATGAAGTTCTTACTGGCTGCTCTGAGTACAGTGGCTCTTCTAGGATGACTCGGAATTCAGTATCTCCACAGAACAGGAGCAGACCGATTCTGTGTCTTCCCCATCCCAAAGGACCAGGCAGTGGCAGAAGGGAAGTGGAATTCCAGAGGGGCGGGGTTTGGGTAGCTGCTGTATCCTGAATGTCCCTGGCTACCAGATGTATCTCTGGGGCTTAGGGAGTGAGATGGAGTTCTTACCAGCTGTTCTGAGTACAGTGGCTCTCCTAGGATGACTCAGAATTCAGTATCTCCACAGGACACGAGCAGACCGATTTGGTGTCTGCCCCAACCCAAAGGACCAGGTGGGGGCAGAAGGGAAGTGGAATTCCAAAAGGGCAGGGTTTGGGTAGCTGCTGTGTCCTGAATGTCCCTGGATCCCAGATGTATCTCTGGGGCTTAGGGAGTCAGATGGAGTTCTTACCAGCTGCTCTGAGTGCAGTGGCTCCTCGATGACTCAGGATTCAGTTTCTCCACAGGACAGGAGCAGACCGACTCTGTGTCTGCTCCAGCCCAAAGTACCAGGCAGGGGAGGAAGCATTATCTTTTTTTCTTTTGGGGAGATTATCTGCACATTTCATCTGACAGAGATCTATATAGAAGACAACTCTTTTCATTTCACCCTTCTTTACTAATTCTTCCATGAACTTATATCACTTATGATTCATGATTATTTTTACTCTAAAGGAAAATACAAGATTATTTTATTCATCTATTTTCTGAGTTACTCCAGCATTGGCCATTGCAAAGTTTTACATTTGGCTTTCTACCTTTTGATATATCCCTTTTTATATCAAGAGAATTTTTGCTACTCAAAGATACTATAGGATTATCTTCTAGATTTTAAGTTCTAATAATAAATAGAAAGACTTCTCAAAGTATCACTCATTATTCAAATAGAAATTTGTATGACAAATTATTTAAGCATTATGGATATGAATGGAAGCATCATTTTTTTAGACTCATGAAAATAATAGAAAAATGTGTCTGTATATACTAAGTTCTTTGTGTATATACATAATGGTGTCTCCTCATATTGGTATGTATGTATTATAAAATTACCTGCATGTTCATTAAGGCAAAATTGAATTCATGCTAATGTTCAGAATTTTAAATCATCATCACAAATATTATTCTAGCCTTCAGGATTATTTATTTGTAAATTTAATCTCCAACAGTGAGAAATCTGTTTCCTACTGTCTGCTACTCATTTACTTATTAAATTCCAGCATAGTTGGAAAGCAATATCAAAATTCTTAACACATGTCCCAGTGTAAAACTACTTTTTCAGATGTACCATAGTGTTTTTCCATCATTTCCATTGTCTTTATTACAAAATGATTTTATTTTCACATTTGAACACCTTTTCCCTCTCTAAATGAGGTGTTATACAAATTTTAATAGAATTAGACTACCAAATAATGATTAAATGCAGATTTTTTGACCTTTCTTTGTGAAATCTCATTGCCATAGTAACCAGAATTTGCTAAAGAGACCCATAGTCCAGATTTTTGAGATTTCACTTAGATTCTAAATGGTCCCTTACAAAATATGTTTAATAGGCCGAAGTCACAATTTGCTCTACTAAACTGTTTTAAAATTCTTATGGTTTGAATAGGATTGGCTTTCATAGAGTCATATGTTTCGATGCTTAGCCATAAGGAGTGACACTACTAGGGAGTGTGACCTTATTCAGGCAGTTTGACCACATTGAAGGAAATGTGTCACTGTGTAGGTGGGTTTTTAGGTTTCCTATGTTGAAGCTCCACTTGGTGAAAATAAAAGTCTCTGCCTGGCTGCCTGCAGAATACAGTCTTCTTCTTGCTGCCTTCATAAACAGATGTAGAGTGCTAAGCTCCTCTAGCACCACATCTCCCAGCAATTATGGTTGATAATGGACTGAACCACTGAAACTGTAAGCCAACCTCATTTAAATGTGATCTCTAAAAGAGTTGTCTTGATCATGATGTCTTTTCTCAGCAATAAAATGGAAACTAAGACAGGTAGAGGCTACTGGGATGTCTACAAATCATTGTGAGCATGATATTATCAGGAATAATTACACAACTGATTGGCCTTCCATTCTTATCTTCAGTTTATTCTCCACTAAATAAAAAATATTACTCTGTTCAATGTTCCCTGACATGATATATTGCAACAAGCCTAAAACAACCAGCTCAATTAATTAAGAAACTAGAACAAAATTTAAACATCCATTGATGTTGATCATTACAGATATTCATTGTGATAATAAAAAAAAAGCTACCTAACACAAAATTGATATAGGATGCATGGTTCTTCCTATGACTGTACCTCCCCATGAGATTCAAAGAATTTAAAATTGGTTTAAGGAAAGATTTAAAACAAATACATTGAAGTAGCAAAAACACGAATACATGGAAATTTATATTGAATGTTCACAAAGAAATCCAAATTTTATTCAAAATTTGACTAGTGTCTATTCTTACTTATTCATAGTCAACATGCTGACTGCATAATGAGTATGCTTTGGAGATATAAAATGGAAACCTGGGCAGGGAATAGTAGCTGTTACTTATTATCACAGCAGTTGGAAAGGCACAGGGAGGAATATCATTGAATGATTGAAAGCATTTTTGTCATGATCTTATCTCAAGAAATAAAAGTCTGCCTAAATTATGTGTAGATCATGATCTTATAAGATAATTCTGGAACATACTGCTCACTTTAGAGTGTCTAAAGAAGAAAGTTCTCTAAGGCAACTGAAGCTCTGGAGTTAGACCTAAGTAGAGCTCATACTGATATCAGACCACGGCATCTGATATGCTTCACAACATGTATAGCAGGCATTCAAAATGCAAGAATTTAGATATCTTTATAAATCAGTGAGATTAAATCCAAAGGACATTTCACACTATCTTATTTATCTTCCTTTATGGAATGTAAAAATGTTTAAAATAAACAATTAACATAGAAACTGTTTATTTTGGATCAGGATAAGATAGAATAAAGTCCATCAAGGCTGCCTAGGGGATTACAGTGTATTATGTCTCTAGCATTACAGAGATGCTAATTAGTCAAGAAATATGAAACATTTTTGGTGTCTAGTAACCTGAAATAAAATTCTGCACATTTCTAATACCACAAGTGTTACACTGGATAGTTTTATTATCTCAGAGTCCTCTGCTTTATCATTTTTAATCTTCCTATATTCCCTCTGAGCTGATTTTTCTTTTCATCCTATATTTTTACCTTTTACAGAATATTATATTTTAAGTGTCTAGTTAAATATTATGAATCTAGTAGGCCATGGGGAGTGCCCATTCCTCTTTATTTGCAGCTTATAAAATCAAAAGCCAAAGCTGTTGGATTCTTAACATTCATTAGAAGAATAAGATAAGGACTGTAGCTCTGATTCTAGTAGAGATTAGATACTCTAACTGTTCTGAAGGTCATTAATAGACAACTATTTAAACCTTGAAAGATTACTATCTTGCTGGAAGATTTCAGATAAAAAGAAGGCCATTGCCCTCTCCAATAAAAGTGAATCCAAATGGGTTTGTCAATCATCTGGATAGAAAAAAATCATTCATCAATCAGTCAAAGCTGTCTCTTCTAGAAGCATTAGAAAAATAATACAAAGCTTATCTAAAATGTTAAGGGACATAATATCCCCTTCACCATTTAATCACCTTCAGCCCTTCAGAATGTGTGAGACTGTATTTTGCTCCATAATTCTCCCTTTTGTCGGTGTCCACTGTCAACTCAGAAAGTTAGTTTTCACTGTACTAAACTCTACCTTCTATTGTATCCTTTGTGTGGATCATCTATATTCTTTTAACAGAGATCAAAAAGACCAAAATGCCAATGTACATCCTGAGCCAGATTCCTGTTTTAATTAATAAAGATTCCTTTGGGCTTGATACAGGAAAATGTTAAGATGGGTTTCAGATGAAATATCTTCTAGTAATACTAATCAATTTCAGAAAATACAGTTGTATTACAAAAATTCACCAAACAAACAACATCCCTTTTAATTATATACTTTAAAAAGAGAGCTATCTGAGAATAGGGAGAAAGGGTCTCCAAGATTAGTGGGGAAGAGTCTCTAAGTTTAGAAGACACTAGATAGGACATAAGGTTATAACTTGGGAAATTAATCCTCTTGATGTCCTTTACTTTTTTGGATACTTAGGAGTTTAATGGCTTTAGAAAAGTACTAGATGGGATATAAGGTGTGGCTGTCCCCTCAATTAAGGAAAAATCTGTGATCTAACAAGTTCTACAACAATATAATTTGTAATTTTCACCCAATCCTTTATTTCTCAAAGCAACGTGCATCTATATAAGATTAAGCAGGATCTTTTCATATTTTGGTAGCATATTTCTCTAACTCAAGGGCTAATATTTGATAACATGAATGATCTAGTCCTCATTTATTGACTTGCCTTTTAAAAGGACATGTTGCTTCCTCTAAGCTTCGACTAATTAAGAATAAAACTGATACCTTCCATTCTGAGCCAGTACCTTGAGCAGATCTTGGGCACTAGCTTCACATGCAGTCACACAACACCCAGAGGGAGTGCAACTCCCAGGCAATCTAACATGCCCAGAATCATAGGATCATAGGTGAGGAAGCCACATCTGCCCCAACACCTAGAGTAACTGGGACCAGCAGGATTCATGAATGCAGGAACACTACCCAGAAAGTGGCACAGGTTTCTTCCAGTCTGAGTCAATATGCTGAACAGACCTTGGGATTTAGATCTGTACTCAGTCCCACAACACCCAGAGGAAGCTCAACTCCCAGGTGCTCTAACATGTCCAGGATCATAGTATAACAAGATGTAAGGAGCTTGGCCTCATCAGGATCTCAGGATCCCAGAGGCAGCATAACTCTCAGGAGCTTTGAGACACACAGGATCTCAGGATCCCAGAATCCCAGAGTCAAAGGATCACAGGACAGCTGGACTCTAAGGAGTTCTAAAACAAACAAGATCACAGGAGGGAGAAGCTTCAGTCTGAGACAGCAAGGGCAGGTAGCACAAGAGATAAACAAATGGCAAGAGGTAAGTATAAGAACATAATCAGCAGAAACCTAGGTTACTTGCCATCATCAATACCCAGTTCTCCCGTGATATCAAGTCCTAGATATACCATCCCACCTGAAAAGCAGGATTCAGATTTAAAATCATTTCTCTTGATGATGATAGTGGACTTTAAGAAGGACATAAATAACTCCCTTGAAGAAATGCAGAACACAGGTAAACACCTAGAAGCCCTTATAGAGGAAACTCAAAAACCTCTTAAAGAATTACAGGAAAAAAAATCAACAGGTAAATGAATTGAATAAAACCATCCAGGATCTAAAAACAGAACGAGAAACAATAAAGAAATCACAAAATGAGACAACCCTGGAAATAGAAGACCTAGGAATGAGATCAGGAGTCATAGATGCAAGCATCACCAACAGAATACAAGAGATAGAAGAGAGAATTTCAGGTGCAGAAGATACCATAGAAAACATCATGATAACAGTCAAATAAAATACAAAATTCAAAAAGCTCCTAACCCAAAACATCCAGGAAATCCAATACACGATGATAATTCTAAACCTAAAGATAATAGGCATAAAAAAGAGCGAAGTTTCACAACTTAGCAGGACAGAAACATCTTCAACAAAATTGTAAAAGAAAACTTCCCTAACATAAAGAAAGAGATGAACATGAACATAAAAGAAGCCTACAGAATTCCAAATAGACTAGATAAGAAAAGAAACACATCTTGTTACATAATAATCAAAATACCAAATACACAAAACAAAGAAAGAATACTAAAAACAGTAAGAGAAAATGGTCAAGTAACATATGAAGGCAGACCTATCAAAATTATACCAGACTTCTCACCAGAGACTATAAAGGCCAGAAGATCACGGGCAGATGTCATACAGACACTAAGAGAACACAAATAACAGCCCAGGCTACTAAATCCAGCAAAACTCTCAATTCCCACAGAAGAAGAAAGCAAGATGTTCCATGACAAAATGAAATGTATACAATATCTTTTCACAAATCCAGCTGTACTAAAGATAATGGATGGAAAACTCCGGCACAAGGAAGGAAAATATACACAAGTAAATGCAAGAAATTAATCTTCTTTCAACAAACTCAAAAGAAGATAGAGACATAAACATAATTCCCCCTCTAGGAACAAAAATAACAGGAGGCAATGATCACTTTTGGTTAATTTATCTTAACATCAATGGACTAAATTCCCCAATAAAACAACATAGACTAACAGACAGGGATTGTAAACAAGACCCAGTATTTTGCTGCATATAGGAAACACACCTCAGTGAAAAAGACAGTCATTACCTCAGAATAAAAACCTGGGAAAAATATGCAAGCAAACGGTCCCAGGAAACAAGCTGAAGTAGCCATTCTAATAATAATGAAATCGACTTTCAACCAAGAGTTTTTTAAAAAGATAAGGAAGGATACTTCATTTTCATAAATGGAAAAATCTACCAAGATGAAATATGAACTCTCAATTCTGAACATCTATGCTCCAAATACAAGGGCACTCACATTCATAAAAAAAAAAATTTACTATAACTGAAAGCACACATGGTACCTCAAACAATAGAAGTGGGAGATTTCAACACCTCACTCTCAGAAGTGGACAGATGTTGGAAACAGAAACTAAACAAATACACATTGAAGCTAACACAAATCATGAATCAAATGGATTTAACAGATATTTATAGAACATTCCATCCTTAAACAAAAAAAAATACCTTCTTCTCAGCACCTCATGAAATAATACCATGCATCCTATCTGGTCACCGCGGACTAAGGCAGTAGCAACAGAAACAACAGAAAGCCCATATACACATGGAACCTGAACAATGCTCTACTCAATGATAACCTGGTCAAGGAAGAAACAAAAGACTTTTTAGAATTTAATGAAAATGAAGGCACATCATACCAAAACTTATGGGAAACAATTAAAGCAGTGCTAAGAGGAAAACCCATAGCTCAAAGTGCCTCCAAAAAGAAACTGGAGATAGTATACACTAGCAGCTTTATAGCACACCTGAAATTCCTAGAACAAAAAGAACCTAATACACTCAAGAGGACTGGAAGGCAGAAACTAATCAAACTCAGGGTTGAATCAATCAAGTAGTAACAAAAAGAACTATAAAAAGATTCAACAAACCCAGGAGCTGATTCTTGGAGAAAATCATCAAGATAAATAAACCCTTTGCCATACTAACCAGAGGACACAGAGACAGTATTCAAATTAATAAAATAAAAAATGAAATGAGAAACATAACAACAGAAACTGAGGAAATTACAAAAAAATCTTCAGGTCCCACTACAAAAGCCTATACTCAAGTACATTGGAAAATCTTAATGAAATAGATAATTTACCAGATGCCAAAATTAAAACAGGATCTGATAAACCATCTACACAGTCCCATAACCCCTAAAGAAATAGCAGCAGTCATTAAAATTTTTCCAAATAAAAAAGCCCAATATCAGATTGTTTTAGTGCAGAATTCTATCAGAATTTCAAGGAAGACCTTACACCAATACTCTTCAAACTATTCCACATAATTGAAACAGAAGAAACACTACCCAATTTGTGCTATGAAGCCACAATTATCCTTATACCTAAACCACACAAAGACCCAACAAAGAAAGAGAACTTCAGACCAATTTCTCTTATGAACATTGATGCAAAAATACTCAATAAAATTCTTGCAAACTGAATCCAAGAACACACCAAAAATTCATCCATCATGATCAAGTAGGCTTCATCCCAAGGGTGCAAGATGGTTCAATATAGGGAAATCCATTAATATAATTTACTAAATAAACAAATTCAAAGAAAGCACCACATGATAACTTCATTAAATGCTGAAAAAGCATCCCTTCACGCTAAAAGTCAGGCAAAGATCAGGAAATCAAGGGCCATATCTAATCACAGTAAAAGTAATATACAGCAAGCCAATAGCCAACATCAAACTAAATAGAGAAAAACTTGAAACAATCCCACTAAAATCAGGGACTAGACAAGGCTGGTCACCCTATCCCTATCTATTCAATATAGTACTTGAACCTCTAGCTAGAGCAATTACACAACAAATAATACCTGAATTTCTAGCTAGAGCAATTACAGAACAAAAGGATGTTCAAGGATACAAGCTGGAAAGGAAGAAGTCAAAATAATATTATTTGCAGAGGATAAGATAATATACTTTAGAGACCCCAAAAATTCCACCAGAGAACTCCTAAACCTGATAGACAACTTCAGCAAAGTGCTTAGACATAAAATTAACCTAGATAAATCAATAGCCTTCCTCTACTCAAAGGATAAACAGGCTGAGAAAGAAACTAGGCAAACAGCACACTTCACAATAGTCACAAAAAATACAAAATACCTTGGTGTTAGTCTAACCAAGCAAGTGAAAGGTCTGTATGACAAGAACTTCAAGTCCCTGAAGAAAGAAATCAAAGATCTCAGAAGATGTAAATATCTCCCATGCTCTAGGAATATGGCATCGACCAAGGACAAGGAAGTAGGCTTATTTCTTTGTACAAAGCTCAAATCCAAGTGGATCAAGAACCTCCACATAAAACCAGATACATTGAAACTTATAGAGGAGAAAGAGAGGAAAATTTCCTGAACAGAAAGAACACCAATGGCTTATGCTCTAAGATCAAGAATTCACAGTTGGACCTCATAAAATTGCAAAACTTCTGTAAGGCAAAGGACACTGTCAATAGGATAAAACTGCAACCAACAGATTGGGAAAAGTTCTTTATCAATCTTACATCCAATAGATGGCTAGTATCCAATATATACAAAGAACTCATGAAGTTAGACCCCAGAGAACCAAGTAACCCTCTTTAAAATGGAGTACAGAGCTAAACAATGAATTCTCAACTGAGGAATCTCATGGCCAAGAAACACCTAAAGAAAATTCAAAGGTCAACATCCTTAGTCACCAGGGAAATGCAAATCAAGAAAACCCCATGAAACCAAATAAGTAGACAGGGACTGAAGGAAAGGCCATGCAGATACTGCCCCACCTGGGGATCCTTTCCATATACAGTCACCAAGTGTAGACACTCTTGTGGATTCCAAGAAGTACATGCTGACAGGAGACTGATATAGCTGTCTCCTGAAAGGCTCTGCCAGTATCTGAAAATTAACAGGGGCAGATGCTCACAGCTAACCATGGGACTGAGCACGGATTCCCATTGGAGGATTTAGAGAAAGGAATGAAGGAGCTGAAGTGATTTGCAACCCCATAGGCAGAACAACAGTATCAACCAACCAGATCCCCCAGAGTACCCAGGAACTAAACCACCAAGCAAGGTACACTCGTGCAGGGACATACATAACAGAGGATGGCCTTGTTGGGTATGAATTTGAGGAGAGGCCCTTGGTCCTGTGAAGGGTCGATGCCCCAGTATAGGGGAATTAGAAGATGGGGAGGCAGGAGTGGCTGTGTGGGTGTGTGGGGGAACATCCTAATATAAGCAGCAGAAGGGGGTAAGGTATAGGGTGTTTCTGGCTGGAAACCAGGAAAGGTGATAACATTTGAAATGTAAATAAAGAAAATATCCAGTAAAAAAAGAGTGAAACTGATAAATATACTCACTTTCAGTTTTTATATGAATATAAAATTTCAGATCAAGTAGACAAATGCATGTGATAATAATTAGTAGGTTGAATGCTAAAACTCTGCTCAACTTCATAAAGTAATATTCTACCATTTAGAATTCTAAGTTGTCTGCATTTTATTTTGTTTTCCTATCAATAATAAATCTGCTTCTATGTCTTATTCAGCAATTTGAATCATTTAGCCTATTTTTATTTTCAATCTTTTCAGTATGTGTATAGATATACTCAGTTATTTTTTAATTTGCATTTTGCTATGAAAATGACATCGAAATATTTTGCAGGCTTATTGTTTGCTAGTAGATCTTCTTTGGTAATGTGATGATATTTATATAGTAAATTATAATTATTTTTATTACCACATTTCCCCATTCTCAAGCCCTCCTTCTCTTGCTGAAACTCTGTTTCCCAAAAAAATCTTACTTAAAAGTTCATGCTTCCATTTTTAGTGTGATTTATTGAGTTTAATGAGTTTCTTGCATGAGTATAAGTAGGAGATACTTTATTGGAGCATGAACAACTTATCATTTGCTATACCACTTTAAAAAAATAGCACACTCTCTTCTATAACAATCACTTGTCAATAAATATTACATCAAAAAGAGGTGGGGCTCACAGGGTTTAGAGCTTACTGAAGTATTTTTATAACTTCTTTTATACTCCATACAATCAATGAAAACAAAGTCTGGTGAACCTTATAAATGTAAAGGCTCTCTGTAAATGACTCTTATGATGAAAGGTTGATTTCATCAATATTCTGCAGATTTTACACAGGTAGCAAAAATACAGTGGGTTCATGAGTACAACCACCTATATCATATACAGAAAACTTCTTTTTGCTACAAAATGAACAATCCTTTTAATCTCATAATGTTTCTACTTCAGTATTTTTAGTGTTTTCTGTTCAAAGAGGATGATATAGCTGTCCCATTTATAGCCAAGCATTCATTCCATCAGCACTTATTCTTGCCATATAAGCCAATTGAAAGTTTTTTTTAAAATAATTGTTAACCAATGTAGTAATAACCTTACCAGATAAAGCCCTGGTACAGCACTAATCTTTGGCTATGCACAGGAACATTTAGAATGTAATTTCAGAGCACATTTATTCAGCAAAATAAGAGTAGTGAGTTTCCTCCAAATAGAATAACCTAAGATCTACCTAACCATAGTCTTCACAGTTATTTTTCTGTCATATTTCCAGAAAGTAAGCATGCATTGGTTCTTTCCTGCTGAACGGCACTCAAATACAATAGAATATTGGTTACCACATAAGAATCTATCATTATGTATATGATGTTAGTTACTGGTATTTTTTTAAAAGATGTAAAATCTAGATGTCACAAAGACCCATGGATAACATTATAGGATCATTTTAATTGGCATGTATCTGTATTCAATATGTACCCATGGAAAGTTGCTAGGTTCTCATGTCTGACAACAAGGATTTTGAACAAAGACACATGCAGAATAGAAGATATGGGCAAATTATTAGAAAAGGAAACAGGTCCGAAGGGCAAAGTCAGTCAGAGCAGATAAAATGTTTAAAATCACAAATGCAAATGAGGACTGCAGTGGTCATTTGCATAGTGTGCATTTTCTGGCTCATTTGTATAGTCAAGCCTTCCTCATGTGATTCTACATAAAACATTATGCATTGCCTGTCCCATTAGGCATCTGAAATGAAATGAATGTACAATCCAGAGGGCATGTATGTCAATAATGTGATGATTCATAGGTTATCTTTAGCTATTCTGAGAGCTCGCTGCTCCTACACCATTAGTTTCAGGAAGCTTTATTTGAACTTGGCAGCTGGGAAAGGGTAGAGGGTGTTAGCCTGCCTCCTTGCTGACAGTCTTTTCTAAAATGCTAATTTTGTAGACTGTTTAGAGGTTTGTTGTACCCCATTATCTACATAATTCACCTGCCTAAATCCCAATTTGCTGGTATTAAGAGAAAATATGGACTCTCATCCCACTTTTTTAGAATCTCTGTACTGCTTTCCAAGAAGGTCATAGCAGCTACCAAACATCAGTGATATAGGATGGCATCTTTGTGCATGTGTTCTTTCTTTTTACTTAGTATCCTTTTTCTCTGTGATTATATTTATTTCCTACAAAAAATGAGATTAATATATCACTGTGTTTTAGTTTATAGTACATCATAGGTCCTATAGCTTCTGATCAGCCTTCTTTCCCCTTCTTTCTTTCTCATGAACAAAGATTTCCACTCATTAACCAGTCTTCAGGATGTTAGTGTTTTGCTATCTTTAATTGGATCTATTGCTGAACTCTTAAATACTCAGATTATGCTTGTGAGATTGTAATACCAGCAATATGAGCAAAATGGGGATCATTAAATAAAACTTTTGTCTACCACAAAACAATATGATGTTAGTGAACAGACTGAAATATTCTGTTTCAGTAACCAAAAAACAGACAATATTAACCCTTATACATAAAACTTCAATGATTTTTAAGTGCATTAATTGTTCCTAAATTCTAATTCTGAGATTTAATCACTCAATATCTTAATTCATAATATCTTCCTTCAAATATTAGGATTTTTTTGTCATTCTTAAGGGTAGTATTTATCTTTTCTCACTATGTCAGTGATGGAACTCCATCAAAAGTTAAAAAGAAATAATTTGGAAGGCAGCTTTCAAGCAGGTTAGAACACTACAAACAGTATCTGCTCCTTCAAGTTTTTTTCTCTTCTTTTTTTTATAATACTTATATTGGATATTTTATTTACATTTAAGATTTTATCCCATTTCTCTATTCCTCCACCCCCACCCAGGAACCCCTTATCCCATTTAGAATCTTGGGGTTGATCTGTGACCTACTATTGGTTGAAGGGACACTATACTAGGAAGGAAATTAATAGAAATGAAGAAAAACTGTAAACTTATCTGAATGTTGTTGTTGTTGTTGTTGATCTTGTCTTTACTTAATTGGATATTCAGATTATTTTTAAAATTTGTCCCAAGGTCATTTTTGTTATGGATAGTGTATTATTTTATGTATCCATAGGAGAACAAATTATCAGAGCTTTTGATGTAACACTCAGGTATGTTTAATGTTTTACAATATTATATACATTAAAATATATGTGATCAAATTTTCTATACCAAAAGTAATCTTTTTAATTTTTTACTTGTAATTACATATCTAGTAAGTTATGAATATTTAGATGACAATATTAAACATCTACATAATTAGTATTTTAATATTGTGTTGCTGTACTCAATAGTGTGTTATCACATAATTAACCATTTTTTTCCTAATGGCTTAAGAAATTACTTAATTTTTATTTTTTTAAAAAGTTTATATGTGTCTACATATGTATATACATGCATCAAGAACATACTGGTACATACTAGTGTTTTCCAATTCCAGAGATCATGTGGGTACTCTAGACTGGAGTTGCAGATAAACATAAACCTTCTCGATGCACAATCTAAGAACCAAATAGAGGTCCCCTGGCAGATGCCATACAAGAGCTGCAGTTGGCAAGTGAACTTCCTGGAGATGTCCTACCATCTTGCTCAGCTGCTGCTAATGTGCTTTCTCATGTTTGTTATTGCCATACTCTTCATTTATTTGGCTTTGTATAAGTGGAAAACAGGAGACTGTCACTGCTTTTATCCTGGTGTGATTACTTCCCGGGCAACAGGTTACCCAATAGAAAAATTTCCTGTAGATCAATATGAAGATAAACTTTCTTAAATTAATGCTGTTTAAATGAATTTATGACTTTCTAGAATTCCTGATTTGATTCAAATAATTTTAGGAAGTAAATTTAAGGAGGTGGTTTTAGTTCTTTTGCCAGAAAGATATAACAAAGTTAGAATCAAGAAGAATGTGTGCCTCCTCCTCATAGAATAGTGAACAAAGACTGCATAATAAGGAAAAAATATGCTTTCATAAATTGCACTAAGAGAAATAGGTTTGGTACACATTTGTGATAAATGAAAACCATTCATTCTAGATATTATCCAAGGATGAATCAATAGTGTGTACTGTGACACAACAAGGCCATGTGAAATTGTTGCTTTGAACTTATCATGAGCTCATAGAATGAAACTCCACTTTAAACTTACTATGAACATCTCTCTGTAATTCCTTTTTATGTGTAACATTGTATTTATGAGGTAATTTTCTAAAGAACTTTTGTCTAAGAAACCATCAGCTTTTGTACCCCAAAAGAGTAAGAGAGAGTTAAAGGGCAGAAGTCATCAGTCTCTGCACTTCTTCCAACACTGTGTCCCACCTCAGTGACTGACTCTGTGTGGGCTGGTCCAGACAGTCCCCTAAAAGAAAAAAGAGTGCTCTTAACCACAGAGCCATCTCTTTCATTCTTCCTAATGATTAAATGCATTCACGCCATTGAAATAAACATGACAAATGTTTTTGAATTAGTAATTTTATAATACATTGATTTTTATATACTGGATCTCAAAATTTTGTGTGTTTTTTTCTTTTTTATTCTCTTGTAATAAATATAAGACTTGTTTTTATTATTGATATTTGTCCACTGTTTTATGTAAGAGTATTTCCTAACTTTGATGACTGTCTTTTAAATGAAAATTTTAGGGAATTTATGATATAGTAAATACGCAGACATTTTACACTACTGTAGAATTTTAGTATAATTTGATGGAATATGATTTGCAGAGTTAATATTTATTGTACACATACATACACATAGGTGATGCTGCATATACTCACATAAATAAAAAGATAAGCATAGCTATCTCTACTAACTATCAAAAGCTTTCTCAAAACTGCATAATAGTACTACATATTTTCATGCTCTTGATTTGTCAGTAAAGTTTACTCCTAATGTAACAAAACTTATTATTAATAAGCTGAGATGTCATAGGCATTTTAGGTAATGATTAACATCATTTTCCCTTCTTGTTTGTTATCAAGTTAATTGATGAACTTTAGTTTGCTTATTACTTAAAATAGCTTCCTTTTTGCCATTGATATGTTCATGGTGCCTCCAAAAAATATTCACTTATTAGGATTTAGTCATTTTTATTTTATGCATATGAGTGTTTTACCTGCATGGATGAATGTGCACTTTGTTTATACATGGTGCCTACAAAGATGAGAAGATAGCATCCGATCCCCTTAACAAAGAGTTATAGATTGTGCGACCTGCCACGAGGTTGGTGGGAATAAAAACTGAGTCTTCTTCAATCTCAGTAACTGCTCTTAACTAATAAGTAATTGTCCAAAGCCCCCGAGATATATTTAGAGTAAGTGTTTTTATTGCAAATATTTTGAAGAATTTATTATTGTGTTGTGGAGGTTAGCTTTTTATGGCTCTTACTATTTCCATCTATACTTAACCAACTCTTTATGCCATGCATCATTATATTGTTATTACAAAGATTTTCTTTATCATAATTAAAATGACTTTGATTCTTAACCTTTCACGTCACTAACATTTTGATTTATAATATATATACATATATATATATATATGCCATTTGGAACAGGTACAATCATCATATCCAAATACATTTCCATTATTTTCTTAAAGTTACTGTATTTCTAAGATCTATAATTTGCCCTGTGATTTTGGAAAAGTGTGATGAAGATGCAAGTTTAGTTAGACTGTGATCTATGCCCCCAACATTTTCCTTTAGTAATAAATTCCAAAAGAAGCAAGGGTGGATTCTGTCAGTGATGGGCTTCTATCACAGATAAAGAATTCCCAGGTCCTCCAGTTTTATATATCCCCCTCCAGGCAATTCTTAAAGTCAAGGCCTTGCCTTTAGAACCTGAGAGGAAACTGTATTTGGAAGAGATATGCCCTAGATCAGCAGTTGACAAAAAGACATAAAGAAATTCAAAGAAATCCAATGGGACAAATGCAGACTAGACATGACCTAGTTTTTACAGGCCCTTCACTATGACTAGTTTATACATTTTTAAAAGATTATAAAAATATAAGAATTGTATGTGACAGAGACCTGTGTGGACTTCAAAATGTAAAGCATTTACTATCTAGCCTTTAAAAATAACTTACTTAAGGTATATTCTAGCTAATAATTGGATAGACTTAAGAGGTTGAAGAAGGAAAGGAGCATGCCTTGATATCTAGTTAAACTTTTTGGAAGAAAGTTTGAGCACTACCTTACCAAGTGATCTAATAATGCTCAATTTCTGACCACCATTGGCACATATATTTGCATGATGGTACATATACATGCACACACAAGTGCATATACACATACATACAAATATATACACACATATATATTTGTGTGTGAAAAATAAAACAAAATATTTTTAAATGAAGTTAGAAGATAAATTCAGCTATCTTTGTGTGTGTGTGTGTGTGTGTGTGTGTGTGTGTGTGTGTGTGTGTGTGTGTGTGTTTAATTTTTCCTACTTTGGTTTGCTACTTTGGTTTGCTACTTTGGTTTTCATCTTATTCAGCCAGTATACTGGAGTTTGTGATATAGCCTCTCCCATTGTCAGATTCTTAAGCTTTTGAAGAGATGACAACAAAAGAATTCCTGGATCTCCAGTTTTCATATGTCAGACCATCTGGTATCTCATCCTTCAAAAAAACTTTAAAATATTTCTTGTAACATTTCAAACATTACAGAGTAGGTACATAGGTATATACTGTCATATATGCATGTACTTATCTGTGAATAAGCATTTGTACCTGTGGATATAGCCAGGTGTGTTTATAACTGCATATCTAAATATATACCTAATGCTTGTTTTATGTCTCTGGAAAAGTCTGACAAATATAGAACTTGATATCAAAAGTGATTCCATTTAGAAACTGCTTTTAAAAACCATGTACTCCTTTTACATATAAGAGTTTTGCCTATGTGAATATATTGGTACCATATGTATACAGTGCCTGTGGAGAACAGAAGAGAATTTTAGATCAGCTGAGCCTGGTAGTGTAGGCAGATGTGAACTGCTGTGTGGGGGTAGTGAATCAAATCTGGATTTTCTGCAAGAACAAACCTGCTCTTAAACATTGCATACTTGCTGCTGACGTGAGACAATTGAGAGAAACGGATTCTGTAGTCTGGGAAGACCACAATGGTGAATCAGAACTGAAAAAAAAAAGCAAGACCACAAGTTTATTATGTAGTTAGATTGTCAGAATAATCCAGCTGAATGAAGATATTTGTTTTCTGGGTGATTGACCACTCAAAACATCTCAACAGATTATGATTTTATTGGTCAATAGTATAGAATGAATGTTCTAGGCTACAACTTGATCTTTTTCTTTCTTACATAAACTCTTGCCATAATATAATACATCCAAAAATAAGTGGTTATGTTCAAAAAGATAAATGTTTTATCTTTATATTAGTTACTTTTCCCATTGAGGTAACAAAATGACTGACAATACTTGAGAATGTATACATTTTTGTGTACAGTAGCCAGGTAATGTCTATCATGGTGTAGAAGTCAAAGCAGCAGCAAGAGCTTGTGATAGTTGACAGAATAGTATCTAGAGTAAGGAATTAGACAGTGATGATCAAAGCCAGCTTACTTTTTCCTCTAATTAACGACTACTAATTCCATCTCATGAGAAGTGTCCTTTCACACTTCACGAGGAGGTTGTCTTCTCAATTCATTTAACTTACCATCTTGAAATTTCTTCATGCATTTGCTCGGCAGTTTTTCTAATACCTAATTGTAGGTTTTGTCATGCTAAGATATGGAGATTTGTACCCATCAGAGATTAATTGGCTACTGAGATGACCAAAATCTCATTCTGACATCAGAAGAAAGGACTACTAAGATTTTAATGAAAGTAATTATGGAGCCTCCAGCTAGGGACTTGGGGGCATATTCTTTCCTAGAAGGGCAGTGAATTTTTTTTATAATGGATATTTACTCTAGAAAAAGATTGCCCCTTTGAGTATATAGACTTTCAGCCATATTTATATTGTGTGAATTTTTTAAAGTGTCATATTTAATAGAAATAGGGTCGTATGGGGATACCAGGAAACTACCACTCAATGAATTGAGACTTAGCATACTTGTTCATCAATAAACAAATTAAGAATGGAGCTACAGCATAGAATATTGTAATTTTTCCCAATTATCAAGAAAAAACAAACATATTCCATGATAGATCTTAGAAATAACATGTTTGTAATAGAGAAGATTTTTAAGATGTTTCTTGTGCAACTAGAGGCAATGGAAAACTAAATGAGTAAGTCTAATCAAGACAATTATTGCAAACTTAGTTAAGTTGGGGTTTTTTGTTTTTGTTTTCTGTGCTAAACATCATGGACAAAAGCAACTTTGTGATAAAAGGGTTTATTTGGCTTACATATCCTGAGAGATGTATGTTGAGGGAAAATAAAAACAGAAACTCAAGGCAGAATGTGGAGGCAGAAACTAAATCAGAACCATAGGAGAATGCTGCTTTCTGGCTTGCCCAACTTGTTTTCTTCTATTCCGCAGTATCACTCCAGGAAGTGCACCTTCCACTATAGGCTGGCCTCTATCATATCAATGATTAATCAAAAAAAAAAAAAAAGGCCTCAAAGACTTTCTTAATGATTAATTTGATGATTGCAGGTTTTCAATTGAGGCTCCCTTTTATCAGATGACTCTAGCTTGTGTAAAGCTGAGAGAAAAGAAATAAAAGAAAGAAAAGAAAAAATAAGTAAAGAAAAGAATAACAACATAAACAAAGCGCCAACCAGGACAATGGCCTAAAAACTATGGAGGTAAATGTTTTGTTTTTATCTACTAGATAAATATCTGCAATTAGCTGAGGTATTGACTAAAGGCCAGAAATATACTGTAGATATGAAAGAAGAATTTCTTATTATCAACAATGGTAAGTTACAAAGAGAAGACTATAATATTTGTGAATTTGAATATTATAGAAACATCTTTAAGTTTATCTTATATCTGTGATTTTTATTAATTTTATTTGCTTTTCAAGTTAAAAATATTAAGCTTGTATTATAGAGTTCTTGATTATTTAAATAATGAGATTTGTTGAACTTTCCTAAAGAGCCAGTATATTTTCATTGCATATTTGAATAAAATAGATTTATCATATTACACAAAACTGTAACCTTGATAGTGTCTTTATTTGAATGTCAATTTGTTGATAAAAATTAACATGAATATAGGTCCCAAGTGGACAATTCTTACACAAGTTATGATTAATTTTATATATCATCTTGATTGAAATGAGGTGATAATAAAAATATTATGGTTGTACCTGTGAAGTAGTTTATTGGTCATATTAACATTTAAAGGGATTCTGTGAAATAAATATATTGTATTCCCCAATATAGATATATATCTTCCCATCTGTTGAGAGATTTACTAGAATATAAGGAATTTCATGATTCTTATGAAAATATAATACACAGATGAAATGGTTCTTACTATTTTCTTTCCTCTTTCCCTGACAGTAAGATCTATCATTTTCTCCATCCTTAAGTGATACATTTTCTCCGGGCGGTGGTGGCACATGCCCCTAATCCCAGTACTTGGGAGGCAGAGGCAGGTGGATTTCTGAGTTCATGGCCAGCCTGATCTACAGAGTGAGTTCCAGGACAGCCAGGGCTACACAGAGAAAGCCTGTCTCAAAAATAAAAAAAAAAAAACAAAGTGATACATTTTAGTTACATATTATATTTTGTTGTTGTTCTGTGCCCTTTGTCTTCAAGTTGAATTTTTCTCAGCTCACTTTGGACTAGTTGGCAACTCTTGGAATTTCAGTCGTTATTTTAACCATTCCTCAGAAGAATTCTTTTATGAATGAATGTATAAAACAATAGAAACACAGCCATATATATATATATATATATATACATATATATATATATATATATATATATATAATCTCATTGATTCTATTTTTTGTAGAATGCTAGCAAATGCAAAATTTCATGATGAAAGTAATTAAATAGCAATCTCTGTGTTATAAGAAAAAGCACAAGTAAAAACAAACATTATATAACACATAAAATAAGTATCTTAAAATAATCTTTACAAGGCCATTATTATTTTCCTAAAGAATACACCAGTTATTAAATATTTCTGATGTCTTGTGCTTTAAATTTTCTGTATTAAATGTTTATGAATATCGTAGAATTCAGAATATGAAATAGTACCTATGAAGTCACTTATTTCTAATTGAGGAATTTATCAGTAAATGAACAAACACTGCAGTTAATATAGCCTTAAACATGTTACTACTATACTATTTATCAAATTTATGAATGTAAAGGGTCACACTTAAAACTCCTAATCCTCATTACTGTCACCTTAGTATTTGATATCTTATTGGTGTGTAGATTGTGTTAGAGAAGGATATAAGTACTGAGCTGTAGTGGTAGCTCAGCTGGTTGAGTGCTTCTCTTGCATGGTGATTGTCTTTGTTTTAATCCAACACTATGTAAATTCAGCATGACTGTTCCTGAAATCTCTGCATTTAGAGGGTAAAACCAGAAGAATCAGAACTTTAATGTCATCTTTGGGTATATATGACTTCTTAGGCTTACCTGAATGAAGATACCTATCTATTTATGTATCTTTATCTATCTATCTATCCATCTATTTATCTATCTATCTATCTATCTATCTATCTATCTATCAACTATCTATCATGTGTCTGTTTTTCTCTCAGTTTCACTAAGTAAATGAAGAATACTTGGAACTCAACAAATATTAGCTTCTTTTTCTTTTTTGTTAATTATGCATCTTAAAAGATTTGGAGGAAAAAAATAGAAGGAAGAATAAACTACAAATAACACTGTAGTGGTAACTTGATGATAACTAATTATTAGAATTGACCTTTTATATACTTTAGATGCATTTGTTTGTTTTACTGGACTTTGAAGGATGAAAAAGAGCCTCACAAAATCTAAGTGAGCACTGTTCTACTGAACTGTATCTATAACTCCAAAGATTTATATTTTTATACAAAAATTATACATATACCTCATGTTTCTAGTCATGTATGCCTATAATGTATTCCATTAACATCAGTTTGGTGGCATATAATAGGAAAATCCCTTCTAACAAAGACAATTGTAGGAAAAAGTGGAAGGTAAATTCTGAAAAGTTTATAGATAAAATAATAACAAAAATACTTATGAACACAAAGTTGAATACATGCTTTACTATAAATGGAGACTTAAAATTTATATTCATAAACAATATAACAAACCAAAAGTGATCCAATAAGCACTATTCCTTCATAGATTTTGCTAAAAATTCTTAGGTCAGTTCCTGTTCTGATTTATCTTAATGATGAACAATGACCTGGAATTAGTTAATTCAGCTTAACCTGTCAACTATCTGGCTAGCAGTCCATCACTGTCTAGGAAAATAGCTTTACCTGAAGACATGTTGACAGAGGGGAGACTTAATGAAATATAGGCCAAAATCTAAGAGCACTTTTTTCACATATGTATGCTTCCTCAATCATTCCCTGAAGCTCTATTTTCCCTTCCTGTATGCCTCTAATTTGCTGATTTTCATCACCAAAGGTCTAGCTATCTATTCCTTCAGGTAGCTGCCATGATTTTATGCTTGCCTACCTTAAGGATTTTCTCTAAAACTTATCAAATTGTTCTCAAACTTAAAAATAAAACAAACAAAAACCAAGCCAATAAAGAAGAAAGAGATTCTGCACTAGAAAGCCCAACATATGAAATCAGAAATAGAGCTTATAAATTGAGTAAGAATATACATAAAAATTTATATGATGGTGTAAAACATTGATTGCAATGTTTGGAAGGCAGACGTAGATGTATCTCTATTAGTTTGAGGCAAGTCTGGTCTTCATTGTGAATTCTAGGCAATGAATAGCTATAGCTATGTAAGGTGGTCCCAATGACATTAGGAAGTCCTTGGTTCTAAAAGGGTTTATTGTCATGGCGGATGGTAGATGGATCTGGTTGTACCCCCGTAAAACTCAGGCCAGTCCCGAGTTAAATAGGGAGTAAGAAAGGGAGAGGATCTGGGGAGACATGCTTAATTTGCTCCACCCTCTAGCCTTCATTAGTATGTAAATCCCTAGGGCCTGAGGCCTCTAGTCATGCATTCTACCTGCGCACTTTGAGAGGGGCTGTCTGGCCTACATGACTGAACAATGTAATTCTATGGAGACTAGACTGCTTTTCAGGACCTTGGGTTCTGAGGGCATGCCGAACTCCTGCTGGTTCTCACACAGAGTCTCAGAGTTCCAGGCAATTGCCCAGCCATGACCCAGAATACCCTTATGCAGTCCCACACTCTGCCTTGAATGTCATGAAGTCTGCACTCTTCTGAGATATTTTCCTTAGATACATGTAATCTAGACTTCTGTTGATACACTATTGGTGTCTCTGTCTTATATTTATTGTCTTAAAAGGAAAGTAGTCATGGACTGGTGCTGGCCCACAACTTGCAAGGAAATTATTTCTATCCCTACCAACTATAATAAGCTAAACAAAGTCATATTAGAGATGATTTCATTTGTTCTATTTAAAATTAATTTCCTGCTTAAAACCTTGACTATAAATTTAACCTCATATTGAGGTAGTAATGGTAAGATTTTAATATAGAGATATGAGAATACAACTCAGGCATTGTTTTGCATTATGAATTGTTTGTTATAAAAATATACTCACTTTGGAAATGAAAATAAAATGTTCCCCAAATGGAATAACTTGTCTTGACATAGTAGCATTGTTTTCAGCAGAATTAAAATATTTGTAATCTGTATGACAGACATAGGTAAGTGTTCTAGAATAGCCAATGCTATATACCTTGTTTATATTCCATGAGCCCATATAGATCATTCATCTCTTCATGTGCTTCTTTCAAATATTTTATAACAGTAATTTCATAAGCAACTAATACACCTTACTTAGAATATATGTGTGAAGATTGTGGCATTGTTCACTGATAGAGTCATTTGATTCCTGGGATCAAGGATCTCTGTTTAATCACCAGAATCCTCCATGTAGAGTCAAATAGAAACAATACAACACGATCAATGTCTTACTTGCTTTTCTACTGCTGTAATAAAACACCATGACCAAGACAACATACAGAAGGTAGAACTTAATAGTAACTGCTTATAGTTCCGGAGGAATAGAAGTCCATGATCACCATAGCAGAAACCATGGCAGGAGGCAGGCAGGTATGATGCTGTAGCTTCAATTGGCAATTTACATCCCAATCTACAAACAGGGAGCAGAGATGGTGCACAGTAAGGAAAGAGCAAGTTTTGTGAAACCTGAAAACATGCCACGAGTAATATCTCCTCCATTAGGGCACAAGTTCTAATTTTTCTTAAACAGCCAAAAACTGGGTATCAAGTATTCAAATGACTGAGACTTCAGAAGGGTATCTAACTCAATCCACCATAATCAATTTTCTGTTTCATTTGTCATGTAGTCATTGTCAATGAAAACTTCTGGAAAGAAAGGAATGAAAAGTCTGTAAAGATTACAGTGATTTGGAGAGATTCAGTGTTCCAGATCCTAAAGCTTAGGATAGCCATTCCTTGTGTACCTTAGTATTGGACCTCCCATCCTACAACTACATAGATAAAATTCCCTTTAGAATTTAACTTAGCAGACTGCTAGTTTCCATAAACCGAGAAGCTAAGAATATTATCATGTATCATATGAGGCCTATAGGAGAGATTCCTCTAACTTGCTATAACTTTTTCTCATATTTTCAAATTACCTTGATTTATTTCCATAAATACCATTAAGACTTTAAATACCATGAAAACTTCATAATAGTGCTTCCATGTTGAAACACAGAATTTGGAGCAACTTAATTTGTATTGTTGGGCTATGGCTGCTCAAATTGCCTCCAGAATGTACTGCTATTACCCTTGCATTGAAAGCTGTGTGTTTTGTGTCAATATCATCATACAATCTATATTTGTTCAGTGACTTAAAGAATGTTATAGCAAATCAATAATAATTTATCTAAATGTCATGAATGGAACAACTAACAATATTAACTTGCTAATTAAACATATTAACAGCATAATTTGAATATTAAAGTATAATCAGTGAAACAAACTTCCATTTTTACACAGGAATTAAGGTTCTAAAGAGCTTGCAAAATATAAATTTCTTATTTAGTACTTCTATAATGCTAGTACCAAAATTTTTTTTAACAAGGCTCTAAGTGATTCTAATACAATTGGCTTAAATATAAGAATTATATTTTCCAAAATATGATATTTTAAAAAAGAAAACAAAAGCAAACAAACAAAAAAATCCGAATTACCTATAATCATAATCTCAATGGCTTATATTGAATGAGATGAACAAGTGTTATATACACTGTTGGGAAGATATAAATTAGTAAAACTATTTTGGAAAATAGTACAGAGAATCTTCAAACAAACAACAACAAAACAAAGCAACAACATCAACAAAAAACACTAAAAACAAAAATACCACTTGGTTCAGCAATAATACTACAATATACAATATGTCCATTGAAAGAAAGGGCATATCAGCTACTTCATGTTTAATATAATAGTATTCACAATACTTAAGATTGTATTGTCTATTAACTTATGATTGGATAAACAAGTGATATTTTTCTGGCTGTAGGACAGAAATGTCAGAAGTATTGGGGAACTGTGCCTGGTTCCCAAATGACTTTCAGAGATTTCAGTGAGTGGAAATATTACATTGGTCTCAGGCTATGCCAGTTTTGGATTCCACCTCCTGTTGCTCTGTTAACTACAGAAATGTAAATATCAGTTTGCAATTCTTTGGGTTTAAATCATCAAAAACAGAACACATGTAACCTTTTCTTCTAAGTTCAACTTCTAGCACTGGTTGAAGACCTGATATTACATGTTATCCAAATCTGAGATGTAAGGAATGAAGATCTCTTTAATGAGATAATAACCTTTTCCCTCCCAGAAGCTTCTTCTTGGAACAGATGCTTAGAGTTCTTTCCCTCAGGCAGTACTGTACACCTCTGCCATGAAGCCTGCTTGCCTTTCTAAGGGCACAAAATCCTAACTTTTCCTTTATCTATATTCTGTTTTTCTCAGATACTAGTGAAAGTAAAGTCTGCTTTAACTGGTGCTCTAGGCTATTTTACATTTCCTCTGAAGCACTTTCTGTTGCCATCTGGCTGCTTGCCAACTTTCATTACAAAAGGCATGCCTTTCTCCATTCTCTGTTTCTATTTCCCTTTTGACAGCTCCTAAGATTTATAGATTGTCTACCCTATTGTTTTTCTTTTAAATTGGAATAAAATTGTCCTCGAATTTCAAAGAAAGTAAAAGATGCTACACACATACTTTGTGGGTCTCACATATAAAAAGTCTACTAAGATATAGCAAAGGATGAATGCAACCATTAACAGCATTGATTAAATTGATAGTTTGTTAAATAAAATCTATCTGAATTAAAATAAAATAATTGTGCTCTCAGTCATATATAGAAACAAAAATTAATCTCCTAGAATCAGAGGAGAATTTTAGTTTCAGAGGCATAGAATTGTAGATGTAGGGAAGGTAAGTACAGACTGGTCAATGGCTACAAAATTAGGTAAGATTATGAGTAACATACTTTTACATGGTAGTGTTTACGTTGTGAAATAATATTTAACCACACATTTCAAAATATCTAAGAAATATTTTAAAGTATTCGATAATAAGAAAATTTAGATATTGGAGCTAATTAATATGTTTACATTTCTATAGTATGTAATATATATTAATGTAATCATAACATATTTTGTTTTAGTTACCATTGAACTTCAATTTGACACAGTGTAGAATTACATGGCAAAGAATTAGTTGGTATAAATGCAATTGTGGCTTTTATTTACCCAGGTGACATGATAATATAAGAGATTTATCTAAGCTTTATAAATACATGCCTTGGGCTGAACCCAGACCATTTCTATCTAACTATCAAAAGGCCTAGTCAATCTGGAAGGTTCTATCCTCTCTACAATCTAATTGTCTGCTAGCCTGGATCTTGAAGGCTTCAGCTACCTGCTTTGATTTACTAATCAGCCCTAGAATGTTTCAGCCTCCAAGACTTACGCTGAATAAACTCATTCTTTCTAGCTCTTTCTTTGTTCAGGATGGCTGGTTCAACTCAGCTATTCTGGCTCAAACTCCTCTCCAAATTGAATGATTCAATTCATCTTCTCTTACTTAGGTTATCATTGCTGTGAATAGACAACATGACAAAGGTAACACTTACTAAAAAAAATTAAATATTGAGGCTGGCTTCTAGTTCAGAGGTTCACTCAATTATCATCATGGAAAGAAACACATTAGAGTGTAAACAGACATAAAGCTGGAGTTCTACCTCTTTCTCTTCAGGAAGCAATAGGGAACTAACTGTCTTTTGCAGGAGGCCAGAAGGAGGCTGTAGTTTCACACTAGGTAGAATCTGAGCACAATGACTCACTCGATCCAACAAGGTCACACCTACTTCAATAATGTCACAATTCCTAGTACCTAGCCCATTCCCTGTGGGTAAAGCATTCAAATACATGAGTCTATAAGAGACAAACACATTAAAACCACCACACTAGGCTTATGATTGAATTGCTCTGCTTGTAAAGTCTACCTCTGAACTTCATTAATTACACTGAACTGAACTGCTCTGAACTGTACTGAGCACAACTGAATTGAATTCTCTCTCCTTCACTGTTATTTAAGTAACTTCTTTCCTGTCTGTTCCAATGAGAGTTGAGAATATTCTATCTCTACTCATTCTGTACAGTCTTTCTCTGATTAGTCATTTTATCTGCCTCTTAATTAGATGTCACTACTTGAGTTTAAATACATATAATAAAGATGTATCCATATTTCTGCCATAGGGATGAAAGGAGTGTATTAGGGATATATAAGTATTCCAGCCAGAAGGATTAAAGGTATGTATTCTAAGCAGATTGTATTTTTGGTTTTGATCCCTCGCTGGAGCAGCCAAACTGCCAAATTAAAATTCCTCTACAAATTGTGATTAACTATTTTATCAGGATGGCCTACGAGCATGACTGTTGGAAACAATATTAATTGATAATTGATGTAGAAGGACCGAGCCCACTATGGAAAGTTCCATTTCCTGGGCAGTTAATCTTGAGTTGAACAGGAAAACTAGTGAAATATTCACCAAGAAGCTAGCCAGAAATCAAACCAGCAGGCATCATTCATCTACAGTGGATTCTGCTCCAATTTCCTCCTGCCCATAGGTACATCAATGATTGACTCTGTTCTGGAAATGAAAGCCAAATATAACCTTTCCTTCCTACATGGCTTTTGATTAGAGTGTTATATCAGAGTAATAAAATAAAACTAGAACAATTATACATACATGTGTCTATATAAAAATCTCACATAATATCACTTAAGTATATGTAATTATTTTGTATTAATTAAAAATGTATAATATAATCCTTGAAAAAACAGCAGGTAGCATTAGTCTATTTATGCTTCTGTTAAAACTAAAAACAAAAAAAAGTTGATGGTTTATTATATGGAGAAGAATCATAAAGAATAGGAAAGGAGTTTTTAAAAATTAGCATTAGGTATTGAGTAAATATTGCTTACTTTATTTTTTAAATTATTATTTTATGTGTTTGTGGGGACATATGCATGCAAGTCCACTGAAGCCAGAGGCAATAGATGCCTCTAAAGCTAGAGTTAAAGACAGTTCTGAGTCATTTAATAGGGTTCTGGGAACTAAGTATGGATTTTCGGCAAGAACAGTATACTCCATTCTATTGAACATTATTCCAACCTCCTCACTTGAATGTTTTTAAGTGATAACATGTCATTAACACTTGTTTGTATCTAGGAAATAGTTTAGTTAGGGTTTTATTGCTGTGAAGAGATATCATGACCAAGGCTACTCTTATAAAGGAACATTTAATTGGGGCTAGCTTACATTTCAGAGATTTCTTAGTCTATTGTCATGATGGGAAGCATAGAAGAGTGATGAAGGATATAAAGTTCCCTAGATCTTGATCTGAAGACAGCAGAAGGGAACTGTCTTCTGCAGGAAGCCAGGAGGAAATCCCAAAGCCCACCTGTTGGGAGCCGCGGCAGGTGCTGGCAAAGTCCGCCATCGCTAGGTGGCGCTGTCAGCCATAATTCTTCCTAGTAAACAAATAAATTGCGCATGTGCCTTGGTAAAAGCCCGCCAAAGTTAAAGCCCATCCCACGGCGTTTGGCGCGCAACGAGTAAGCAGCCAATCAGAGGTGAATACACCGCTCTAGGGTATATAGGGGTGCTTTCCCAGGGCTGGGGTTCTTCTTCCACCATTTTGGTTTTGGGAATAAACGTGTTTCTACAGAAGGATTCTGGTGTGTGTGTGTGTGTGTGTGTGTGTGTGTGTTCTTGCCGGCGAGACCACTACACGCGCGCGTCACATTTGGTGCCGAAAAACCCGGGAGAATTTACCATCGCCGGCACTGTTTCAGAAGACCCTCCACTCGCCATCCACTCGTGGAGTGAATCCAGAACCGTAGGACGAGGTAATGTTCTCTGAAAGATATGTTTCGATTTGATTTGATTCACTTCCCTCCCCAGTTGGCAGGAACTTTAGAAGCTCTCGCCATGGTGCTAGCAGCATTAGTTTTCTTCCTCCTGGTTTTCGTGAGGGTTCGGGGAATAGTACAAGTCAGCATGTCAGAAACAGAGACAGGAAAGAAGCGCTTAGAAATTCAGAGAGAAAAAGGAAGAAAAAGTATATTTAAGGAAAAAGGCCCATCCAAAGACACACAGTCCAAGGAAGTGAGAGATGAGAGAAAAAATGCTCTTGGGAGAGACGGGAGAACAGGAAGCCTCAGAAAGAGATCTCTTTATCCGGTAAAGGAAGTGCTGGGGCGTGATGCCTCTGAGTCGGAGGGGATAACTTCCTCAGAGGACTCAGATGAAGAGTTAGATAAACAGTTACCGCCGCAAAATCTAAAGCAGAGGAAAACGAGATATAGAAGCCAGATGGCCTCTCGGCCTGTAGCGCCCTCCCAACCTAATGTTCCCGGCGCACTTCTGCCTCATGTGGACAGACGCTGCTCAGGCTCCTTCCTTTCAGAGGAAGACAAGAGAAAAATGTTACAAGCTTTTCCAGTGTTTGAGGACGCGGGAGGAGGCCGTGTCCACGCACCTGTAGAGTATGCTTCTATCAAAGAATTTGCTGAATCGGTTAACAAATATGGAGTTGATGCTGATTTTACAATTATGCAGCTTGAGAGATTTGCCACTATGGCAATGACTCCGAATGATTGGCAGAACACAGTAAAAGCTGCTCTCCCTAATATGGGACAGTATATGGAATGGAAGGCTTTGTGGCACGATGCTTCTCAAGCACAGGCAAAGGCCAATGCTAATGCGGAGGGCAACCAGAGACAGTGGACTTTCGAATTATTAACAGGGCAAGGACAGTATGTTGCTGACCAGACTAACTATGATTGGGGAGCATATGGCCAGATTTCCGCCGCCGCAATTAAGGCATGGAAGGCCCTCTCGAAAAGGGGCGAGGCTGGAGGAAATTTAACAAAAATATTACAAGCCCCCCAGGAGTCCTTCTCAGAATTTGTTGCTAGAATGACAGAAGCAGCAGGCAAAATTTTCGGAGACCCAGAGCAAGTCAAGCCATTGATCGAGCAATTAGTATATGAAAATGCCTCACCAGAATGTAAGGCAGCTATTACCCCTAGGAGAAACAAAGGGCTGACAGATTGGATAAAGGTCTGCCGAGGTCTTGGAGGCCCACTGACTAACGCTGGCCTGGCAGCAGCTATCCTGCAGGGCCAGAGCCGCTCAGGTCCTGGCGGCCGTAAATTATGTTATAATTGTGGTAAACAGGGTCATTTGAAACGAGAATGTCATACTCCTATACAAAAGAAAACCCCTGGGTTATGTACTAAATGCAGGAAGGGATATCATTGGGCCAATGAATGTCGCTCGGTTAAGGACATTCAGGGAAGGATTATTCAACATGATCCCTCCCCTATAGGAAGAGATGAAAATATTTCAAAAAACGAATATCCGGGCCCAATGTCTCAGGGTCCCCAAAAATATGGGACACAAGCCTACAACCGGGGGAGACCTCTAACTGCAGAGCTACAAGAGGTTCCGCAGGGTTGGACCTCCGCTCTATCTCCCAATTCTTACTAATGCCACATGAGGGTGTGCAACCTATCCCGGTTGATTTTAAAGGTCCCCTGCCTGAGGGAAGCGTTGGCCTCATTCTAGGCCGCTCCTCTCTTACCCTGAAGGGGCTTGTGGTTCATCCTGGTGTAATAGACCAAGATTATACAGGAGAACTTCAAGTTCTCTGTTCTTGCCCACAAGGCATATTTTCTATCTCCCCTGGAGATAGGACTGCTCAATTGGATATTCTTCCAAGTTTACATAATTGTTTTCCATCCACCGGGGCGCCAAGAGGTGCCAATAGGTTCGGTTCTTCAGGAACTGACTTTGCTCATTTAGTAGTGGATCTCAAAACCAGACCCACTTTACAATTAACAATAGAAGGGAAGAGCTTTACAGGAATTTTAGACACAGGAGCTGATAAGAGTATTATTTCCTCTAACTGGTGGCCAAAAATGTGGCCTGTTACACAGTCATCCCATTCCTTACAAGGGTTGGGATATGAGGCCAACCCTACCGTCAGTTCACGCTCCTTGACTTGGAAGACGCCAGAGGGTCAGACAGGAAGCTTTATACCTTATGTGCTTCCTCTTCCCGTTAACCTCTGGGGAAGAGACATTTTACAAGACCTGGGACTGACACTAACTAATGAGTACTCTCAACAAGCTATTAATATTATGAAAAGAATGGGATATAAGGAAGGAAAAGGCCTTGGCAGAAAGGAACAAGGAAGGTTAAACCCAATTTCACAAGAAAGTAATACAGGAAGACAAGGTCTGGGTTTTCCCTAGTTGCCACTGAGGGCTCCTTGCCCATACCCTGGCTTACAGAGGAAGCCGTGTGGGTTCCTCAGTGGCCCCTATCCTCTGAGAAATTGGAAGCTGCTACAAGGCTGATTGAGGAACAGGCACAGCTTGGTCATTTAGAACCTTCTACTTCTCCTTGGAATACCCCTATCTTTGTTATAAAAAAGAAATCAGGAAAATGGAGACTTCTCCATGATCTAAGGGCCATTAATAAACAGATGCAGCTGTTTGGCTCAGTGCAACGAGGCCTGCCTCTGCTCTCTGCTTTACCTAAGCAGTGGAGGATAATAATTATAGACATTAGGGATTGCTTTTTCTCCATTCCCCTACACCCGCAAGATAGGCAAAGATTTGCGTTCACCTTACCTGCTGTTAATCACCTTGAACCAGACAAGAGATATCAGTGGACAGTTTTGCCTCAAGGCATGGCCAATAGTCCTACTATGTGTCAGCTGTATGTACAAATGGCCCTTGAACCTGTTAAGAAACAATTTCCTTCTCTACTCTTGATTCATTTTATGGATGATATTTTAATATGCCATAAAGAGTTGACCATTTTGCAGAACTCATATCCCTTATTAATTGCTACATTAAGACAGTGGGGTCTGCATATTGCCACAGAGAAGGTTCAAATTTCAGAAATTGGTTCCTTTTTAGGGACAGTAATTTACCCTGAGAAAATAGTTCCTCAAAAATTAGAAATTCGCAGAGATCATTTACATACCTTAAATGATTTTCAAAAGTTATTAGGTGATATAAATTGGTTAAGACCATTTTTGAAAATTCCCTCTGCTGAATTAAAACCTTTGTTTGACATTCTGGAAGGAGATTCCCATATTTCCTCACCAAGAGCATTAACACCGGCTGCAAACCATGCCCTGTGATTGGTGGAGGTTGCCTTGCAAGAAGCTCAGCTAAAACGCATTGATGAGACCAAACCTTTTAATTTGTGCGTCTTTAAAACCAGACATTTACCAACTGCCGTATTATGGCAGGATGGGCCCTTATTATGGATTCATCCTAATGCATCTCCTGCAAAGATTATTGAATGGTATCCAGATGCGGTTGCTCAGCTTGCCTTACGGGGGTTAAAAGCAGCTGTCACTCATTTTGGAAGGGAGCCTAAAGTTTTAATAGTGCCTTATACTGCACATCAAGTTCAAATATTAACTGCTACCTCTGATGTTTGGGCCGTGTTGGTCACCTCCTTTAATGGTCAAATAGATAATCACTACCCTAAACATCCCATTTTACAGTTTGCCTTAACTCAAGCTATTGTATTTCCACAGGTCTTATCTCAAAAGCCGCTCCTGGATGGTGTGGTTGTTTACACAGATGGGTCAAAGACAGGTGTGGGTGCTTATGTAATTGATAATAAGGTCACTGCCAAACAATATCATGAGACCTCACCTCAAGTTGTGGAATGTTTGGTAGTTTTGGAGGTTCTTGAAACCTTTCCAGGCCCTTTAAATATTGTTTCAGATTCCTTTTATGTAGTAAATGCAGTTAAAGCCTTAGAAGTGGCTGGGCTAATTAGACCATCTAGTAGACTCGTAAAAGTTTTTCAAAAGATTCAATTTGCCTTAGTTAATAGGAGATTCCCGGTTTTTATTACACATATCAGGGCTCACTCAGGTCTACCAGGCCCAATGTCTCATGGGAATGACCTAGCGGATCGAGCCACAAAATTGGTTGCTATCGCCTTATCTTCCAAATTAGATTTGGCCAAGGATTTTCATAAAAACTTTCATGTGACAGCAGAGGCGTTACGTCGTCGGTTTGAGATAACTAGAAAGGAAGCTAGAGATATAGTTACTCAATGTCAGAATTGCTGTCAATTTTTACCAGTGCCTCATGTAGGAATTAATCCACGAGGAATTCGGCCACTACAGATTTGGCAAATGGATGTTACTCACATCCCAACCTTTGGCAAATTACGATATTTACATGTTTCCATTGACACTTATTCTGGAATTATATTTGCTTCTCCACTGACCGGAGAAAAGGCAGCACATGTTATTCAACACTGCCTTGAGGCATGGAGTGCCTGGGGGAAGCCTAGAATTCTTAAGACGGACAATGGGCCATCGTACACTTCTCAAAAGTTTAGACAGTTTTGTCGCCAAATGGAGGTAACCCATCTGACAGGCCTCCCTTATAACCCTCAAGGACAAGGCATCATAGAACGGGCTCATCCCACTCTTAAGTCTTATCTAATAAAACAAAAGGGAGGAGTCAAGGAGACTTTACCCTCAGTGCCACGAGTCACCGTTTCTATAGCACTTTTTACCCTCAATATTTTAAACCTGGATAGTCAGGGCCATTCCGCTGCTGACCGTCACTGTTTAGAGCCTGAGAGGCCGAAAGAGATGGTGAAATGGAAGGATATTTTGACCGGACAATGGAAGGGCCCAGATATTGTTTTATTAAGAGCCAGGGGAGCGGTCTGTGTGTTCCCACAGGAAGAAGACAACCCGTTTTGGCTACCAGAGCGGCTGACGCGGTGACTCGCGATACTGGAAGGTGACACCCAGACAGACCCTCCAGGCTCTGATGACAGCCCTTGTGCTGATCCAAGGGATACAGGTTCCTAGTATTTTTGTTTATATTATCAAATTTCACCTTTAAGAATTGTACCAATGAAACCTGCTAGATGTCCCAGTGTTGGAATTCTAAAAGATTCACTCACGCTATGGTTGCCAGAGTCACGAGATGGGTTCCCATCCCCGTGGAGACTCCTTCCACTTTGTCATTATTTAGACAAAAAAGAGATTTGGTATAACTGCAGCCATAGTGACGACGATATTAATTAGTGCCATTACCGCCACTGCCACTGAGATTGCTATGTCAACTTCTGTTCAGGTGGACACTACCCCCAATTGTCAGCCACAGTGGCAGAGACTGTTAACCTTCAAACATCTGCCAGTACCCTACTAAAAGGCAGACTAATGATCCTTAATCAACGCCTTGATTTAGTGAGAGAGAGATTAGATATCCTCTTTCAATTAGCCCAATTGAGATGTGAGAGAAAACTGGGTACACTCTACATCACCAGTGTACAGTATAAAAACTTTACTCGTGTAACTAATCTGTCCAGAAAATTGTTTCAGTATCTTACAGGAAATTGGTCCGAAAACTTCAGTGAGACACTCAGAAAATTGAGAGCAGCTGTGGTGTACATCAACTCGACCCACGTGGATCTGTCCCTGACTGAGGGACTGTCCTCCTGGAATTCTTCAGCTTTCTTCTTTTCTTTTCTTCTTCTTTCCTTTCCTTTTAAGTGGGTGGGAGTAGGCCTGTTTGGTTTACCCTAAGTTGTGGATTAGTATTCATCTTTGGTTGGTTTGCAAACTCAGAGCTCAACAAAATCTTGACAAGGCTATTTTTACACAGGCGCTTACAAAGTACTAGGGGCTTCCCCTGCAGTGTGGTTATCATTGCCTCAATTATAAGCAGTCTCCCCCTCACGAGTGGTGGTGCTAAATGTTAGGCCATCAGCGTTGCACCCCAGAGGATTTGCCCATTACACTGGATCAGTGAGGAGTCTTGGCCTGGTTGATCATTGTCTGTGTAGCTGTGGTACCTGTATTTTGAGACAAACAGCCCTTGCACCCCTAGGAGATGACTCCATTGCACAGGGATGGGTGTTTGCATCTCTTTCTGTTCCCCTTAGCCCTTGCACCCAGAGGACTTGTTTCCATTGCACCTGGTAGGGTAAGGGAGACTGTCTTAAACTGTTGGTTCTTGAACGCTTATTCCCCCAAGATGGAATTTGCTCGATCGGCCTTGAGTTTGAGTCATAACCGGTACCACACTAGACAGGCCAAGAACAGCCAGATAGACAGCTCCATCTTTTTGCCTCTAGGACAGCTGCCATTGGTCCCAATGATGGGAATTAGGCTGACGCCACATGCCAGATTTACACCGTGAAGACAACTGAGGAATTTATGACAAGCCAACCCCATGACGGGATTAGCGAGTGGCAATGACCCGGGCGCGGGTATATCCCTCGTAGTCTAAGACAGGGTGGCTTGCTTTTCCTTGGTGTTAGCCCTATTGGTGCTGGGCGTAGAAAAATGTCAGCTAGCCTAAGACACGGGACATTGACCAGTGCCTGTTTAACAAATCAAAAAAGAAATAGCCAGTAGACAGATTCCTCAGCCGCTGCACCCAAGGGCTTCTGGTAAGACACCCTGTAAAGCCTCAAACATTTGAGCACCACCCTCTGAGAGACTCAGACCCGCCGTGAGACCCCCAAATATGGGAGTTACGTAACCTTCCCAGGGACCTCTACCACCCTCTGTTTTTAAAACAAAAAAGGGGCAGATGTTGGGAGCCGCGGCAGGTGCTGGCAAAGTCCACCATCGCTAGGTGGCGCTGTCAGCCATAATTCTTCCTAGTAAACAAATAAATTGCGCATGTGCCATGGTAAAAGCCCGCCAAAGTTAAAGCCCATCCCACGGCGTTTGGCACGCAACGAGTAAGCAGCCAATCAGAGGTGAATACACCGCTCTAGGGTATATAGGGGTGCTTTCCCAGGGCTGGGGGTCTTCTTCCACCATTTTGGTTTTGGGAATAAACGTGTTTCTACGGAAGGATTCTGGTGTGTGTGTGTGTGTTCTTGCCGGCGAGACCACTACACATGCGCGTCACACCCACCAACAAAGTAACACACTTTCTACAAAACTGCCACATCTCCTCCAACAAGGCCACACCTCTTAATAGTGCCATGCCCTATGAGTCAAAAATTCAAATACTTGAGTTCATGACAGCCAACACTATTCAAACTACAATAGAAAACTTTCACAGAAAAGTGGAAACAATAGGACAAAAGGTTTAATAATAGGTAAAAAAAAATCTAAATGTACAGAAAAGTCCTTCTTGCTTTTTTACCTCAAATGTTTACCACATTTGACACACTCCAGAGGCATATACAGAGAAATTAGCTTTTGGTTTACCAAAACCACAAATTTTGCACACAAATGCACTCATACAAATATTGATGAACACACACATACACACACAGACACACACACAGAGAGACAGAGAGACAGAGAGAGAGAGAGACAGAGAGAGAGAGAGGGAGGGAGGGAGGGAGGGAGGGAGGGAGAGAGAGAGAGAGTAGCAATACTGTGTACTATACAACAAACATTACAAGGGTATCTCAGGAAAATAAAGGGCAGCTTTTCCCTTTGGATTTTTTCTTGTAAATCATTATTGACTATTGACATATCTTCTCTAAGTGCTTTTGCCCGTTGTTATAGAAGTTTGAATATTTTGTAGATGATTTTCAAAAGAATAATTGTAGAAGAACTCTCTAGTTTTAATATTAATGTATGAAAAGTTCCTGGGTTTTAATATCCTCTGCATGTTTTGTGATCTTGCTTTTCAGGGCTCCTTGGGACTTTTAGAAACATTTGCTGTCAGAACTGCCATTTAAATCAACTCTTGGGAATTTCACAAACATGAGATATTGGCAGAGACAAATAGCACTCTACTCTTGAAATTATTTCTTTAATTTAAACAATTTTAACATAAACTTTGTCAGAAAAGAAATTCCCAGATGTTACATTATTTAGACCAAATGAGGTAACTTGAGTGTTTATGCAATTTTCAGTTCAGGAAAGCTCTTCTTGGAGTAATGTACAATATTTCGATGGGTGTTAAATTCATGGTTAACCTTTATAAAAGACTCACAAAAAATGAGCCTGTCATTGTACAAAAGTGATAAAATATGAGGCTTGAAAGAATGTCTGTGTGGTTTACTGTTCCAGCAGTTCACTTACAAAGAGAATTTTGGAATTTACAAATAAAATGTTGGCCCTATTTTTCTAACAGTTTAGTAAATTTGGCAATATAAATATATGTATGCGTGTTTCCAAATAAAGTTAGAAAAAGATGCTGTGCCTCCAAAAGGTTTACCGCAATAGAGGGAAGAGCACTCTTTTTATGAAATGTTCTCCATTTTCCCTTTTTATGAACTCTATCAACAGTCTAAGATTTTGTACTCTGAAAGAGAAGAATTCAGACAGGATCCAGTAGTGTAACAATTAGTCAAGATTTTAATACAAGCAAGAAAGTAAGCAAGAATTCATTGTTTAGGAAGAGAACATGCTGCGCTAGCAACACCTTGAAGCCATGAGGCTTATATTTCCTCTTTTCCTATAATACTCCTCTCTCCTGCGCCTCTTCCAGAATATAGAATTTGAGGAAGATGGGAAGCTTTTCCAAGGATTCTATTTTACCTTCAATTCACTCTAAGAGTATATATAAGTGTAAGAATATGTTTAAGTGTTAAAGTATCCCAAAAATTGCAGTGCTAGAGTGATCAACAGTCCACTGCCTTCTCTTTTCCAGAGGATATGAATTTGGTTCCCAGCACCTTTCTGCAGATAGATCCAGCTTGAGGGGATCAAGCATGCTCTTTTGGCCTCTGTGGGAACATGCACACACAAGCAGCTCTCTCATGCCTTATACAGATATTTAAAGGTATTTTTTTCACTGTGTATCTGTGGCTGGCATGGAACTAGCTTTTCAGGCAAGACTGGACTGAATAATTTGGGATCTGACTGTCTCTGTAATGAAAGTTTTATGACACCAACTCAACCACTTAAAAAATAAATCTTTTAAAAGTTTAAGTTGAAAACTTTAAAAGAAAGAAGGGTAGCAATAGGTTGAGCATGATTCTCTTACTGATGAGGAATTCGAAACATTACTGTGATGTGAGCCAACAAGTATTACTAATTAGTACCCATTGTTCTTTACATTGTGTTTTGAGGTTCCTAAGTTGACTAACCTGGTGTTATCCACTACTACTATCTTAACAGCTTGGCTTTCATCTGACTGCCATTGTTGTATTTTCATGCTATTTCAGAGCCTTATTAGTCTATCCTAGAGCTACCTTCTTGCCTAATACAACTGCAACAAGAAGAATGTTTAATGTAAGGTATACAAGTATATCAACAACGATAAAGTTCCTCTCTTGTTTGAATTTGACACATCTTATTTTATGCAGAAATGAGTTTGTTTGTACATGGTTCAGAACATTCAAATAATAAATCACATATAATAAGATGTTGAAGATTGATTTTTGAATATTATAATCAACAATTCTATGTTTGCTTATGATAAAACAATATAAAATCATATCCATTGTCCAGTAGCCACCACAGATTTCTTAACTGTCAGCTGTTTAAAGATGCCACTTTGAGTTCTTTAGATTGTGTTGCTTAGATTCTAAATAGCTGTAGGTGTATCATTAGGGGTTGGATGAACCATCTTCTAGCAAATCACAACCATATTATTGGAGCCAGAGCCTCATCAAGGAAGGACATTACAGACAACTGTAACATCAGTCAAGAGTAGAATGTTTATTTATTTTATTTATTTACATCATAAATGTTGCTTACATTTCTATCCTGTCCTGCAAAATTCTTCCCACATGCCCCCTCCCCCTAGGCATTCCACCTCCCTAAGGCATCAATACTTTACAAGAATAGGCACAGCCTCTCCCACTGAGGCCAGACAAGGCAGTCCTCTGCTACAAATATGCCAGGGGCCTCTGACTAGCCTGTGTATACCCTTTGGTTGTTGGCTCAGTCTCTGGGTGCTCCCATGACTACAGATTAGTTGACACCATTGGTCTTACTATAGAGTTACCTCCTCTTGAGCTCCTTCAATTCAACTCCTAATTTCTCCCTATGGATCCCCGATCTCTGTCCAATGGTTGACTGTAAATATCTGCATCTGTCTCAGTCAATTGCTGGTAAAGCCTCTCAAAGTATGTCCATATTGGGATCCTGACTGCAAGCAAAGCATAGCATCAGTAGTTGTGTGAGGGTTTGTTGTCTATCCATGGAATGGATCTCAAGTTGGGCCTGTCACTGGTAAGCCATTCCTTCAGTCTCTGTTCCATTTTTTTCTCTGAATTTCTTTCAGGCAGAAACACTTCTGTGTACAAAATCTTGAAGATAAGTTAGTGATTCCATCCTTCCTCTGGGGGCCATGTATAAATACTGGAAGTGGTCTCATCAGGCTCCAAATCACCACTGTTGGACATTTCAGCTAAGGTTTCCCACATTTACTCCTGAGAAGTGGAAACTTAAGGTTTCTTTGGAAAATCAATTGTGTTTGATGCTATTCTGCTGGGACAAACACATAAAGGAACATTCCATTGAAGTCAATACAGGTAAAAGACTAAGGTGGACTCGTGGGTGAACATTTTGCTGAAGCAGACACTGGAGAAAGGATGTTCTACTAAAGCAAGCGCATGAAAGGACACAAGATTCATTGCTAAAGACACACATATATTTTTCCGTCTTCCACTGTGTTGTTGAACTCCATTTGTCTGGACTCCATAGAGAAGAACAGAGCAAAAATTTTCTGCTGATATGCTGCAGTTTCTTGATGCATCCTCTGACTTGAGCTGATTGGCAGAGTGATGTCATCTGAGATATATTAATGTGCTGAGGCAAGACATGTGGTAAAGCAAGACTGTGGAGGACACATGATATTTGGAGGGAATATGAAAAGGGTTCAACAGACAGTGATAGAGGCCGAGCTAGTCTTGTTTATATAGCTAGCTATGCAATGCTTCTGGTTCTCAAGTTTTAGCTTATCTTTGATTTGCTGAGAAGAGGCACAGTCAAGAATTTGTCCTGGCATCACACCTGGTCCCTCTTGATGACTAGGGTGGAGGCTAAGCCATGGTTGTCTCTGCTAGGTAGTGCCAGTACTGTTATGTGCTATTTTGGAGCCTGGTTAGTCTACCCTAGAGCTACCTTCTTGCCTAATACAATTTCAACAAGAAGATGTTTAATGTAAGGTATACAAGTATGTCAACAAAAATAAAGGCATGGCTGTCTCTGCTGGGTAGTATCAGTGCTGTTAATTCCTATTTGCTATCCAGACTCTGTCAAACTGTATTTCTTATATATCGATGAAATCTTTGTGGGTGAATTACGCTGCTGAACTCTGAAATGAACTGCCAGTTTCCCGACAACAGAGATGGAAGTTGCTCCAAAGAAACATTTTTACACAGGTCCCCTTCCCCCATATCGTGTCTTTTTCACTAACTCAGGTGGATGGTAGGCTAAAAGTAAACTTTGAGTTAAGATACAGGCAGTCCTGTGTGCCTTCCCCATCCCAGGTCTCTGGGATTTCTAGAAATTTCACTCACCAGTCTCCCCACCCCAAAACAGCTGGATATTTCCATTCATTCTCATGGCCCTCTGGGCTTCCCTTCTGTCTCTCCTTATACATTATCTTATTCTCTTTTCTCCTACACCTTCCCTCTTCCTCTCAGGTCCCTCTCTTCCTTTGCATCTCATGATTATTTTGTTCTGCCTTCTTAGTGGGACTGAAAGATCTTCACTTCTGTTTTCTTTTTAAGTGAAGAATAAGCAATGCCAAGAGCAACCTGTACCTGGGAGGAAAAGGTAAAAATCAGATGATAGAACATAGAAGGTTTTCTGTGAGGCCTGCTTATTTCCCAGAGGAAGTAAGTTATTGGATGGGCCAATAACCACATGCTTAAAAACAAAATAAAAGAGAATTAACAAAATTAATGAGACACTTTTAAATATTTTGCTTCCGTTGATCTTCTTGTACAAGGCTAAGATAATTGCTTCAGAGGCAAAGAAGAATTTAAACACTGTGTATTTCATCATATATTACACAAAAGGATGTTCATGAAGTTTATCTAAAGCTTTGTGGAAAAAAGTTAAATATATGAAGTTAAGTAGAAGAAAACAACACAAAAACTCATCAGGAGACTCCAGTCTTCTAGTGAGTATGGATCTTCTTCAAGTTAAAATAAAGTAGAGGAATTTTAATCTAGAAATGTGGCTATTCTAATCATATCCAAAGACCTTCTAGATCTATGTGATCCAGCTGGAATGTAGACACATCCTTAGTAGGTACCTGTTATCTCTTTAGCTGGATTCCTTTAGTACACACATTTTTATTCGTGGCATCTAATTGAGGGCCAGACAAACTGGTTAATAAGAAAAAATTGGACTGAATGAGTCAAAGATAAGATATGTCCAACTCTAGGAGAAAAGATATTCAAGAACTGCAGAAAGAGAGTGAAGGCAATTCAGTCACTTTGGTGAGTCATTGAGAGTAAGTACAGAGAGCGTCTTGTAGTTGAGTTGAGTTCCTTCATGAGTCCATGATGGTCAGCAGAGGAAATTGAAGTCTGAGAATAAAATGAAGCCATAAGATTAGAACAAATTGTCAGCATTGCTCTGAGGCCAAGCAAGCTAAAAGAAATCAGATTGAATCAGTCAGCTTGGAGAAGATTCTGAACAAAAAAAAGCCAAGTTGAACCAGCCAGCCAGAGTTCAAAAAAAGCTAGAAAGGGTGAATTTATTCAGCAGCAAGTCTCTTCCTTAAGGAATGTAGCTTATTGTCAGTGGAATACTCATAAAAGAACAATTATTTGATAAATGTTGTTATTCTCTTAAAAACTCTTATGTAATTTACTATTTGAAAAATGAAGTACTGGCCGGGCGGTGGTGGCGCACGCCTTTAATCCCAGCACTTGGGAGGCAGAGGCAGGTTCATTTCTGAGTTCAAGAGTTCGAGGCTAGCCTGGTCTACAGAGTGAGTTCCGGGACAGTCAGGGCTACACAGAGAAACCCTGTCTCAAAAAAAAAGCCAACAACAACAACAAAACAAACAAACAAACAAACAAACAAACAAAAAGAAAAATGAAGTACCTTGTAGTTTAGTATAGCTCTGTGTAGATGACCATGTTCCTAGGCCTTCTTTGCAGTTTATCAAATACAATATACAATAAAAGTGATCTAAACCTCAGAGAAATATAGAGATTTGCTCAAACTGGCATGTCTCAAATATTAATATAAACTCATATACTTTTACCAGAAATAGTCACAAACTCTAATGTACTAGTATAAAGACTGGAACAACAAGAACAAGTAGATGAATTTTCATTTTTAAAATTAGGACAATTATTCTTATCTGTCTTAATAAAAAATTACATATTTATATAACGACTACAACTTTAGTACAAATAACTTCCAAATAACACATGTTTTTTCTAGATTCAACTTGTGGACTTTTTTATTGCAGTTTCACTAGAACTGTGGAAATAGCCTTCTTAGTAACATGGAAAATTATCATATTATTAGAAATTTTTAAATTTACCCTTTCCTGCATCAGTTTGAATCCTTATATACATCCAGAATATTCAATTAAATATTGGCCAAATTAGTTAGGTTGAATGCATACAGACAAAAATAATGAAAACTACAAATAGTCTTGAGAATTTCACTATTAGCTTATCTTCCTTTTATAAGAATAATTTATAATAATTTTGTAAGTAAGAAATTTTCTATATTATTCATGATGAGGAGCTTATATTTCAATGTTTTCACTCTACAAATAGTACTGGTTTTGGACATGCTTTAAATGAATAACAGAAGCAACAGGGTATGTGAAAAATCAAGTCAAGTTCACTACCTTGAGATAAATGAAATCATATAATGAGTTCAATTTATAGAATTTATATCTACTGAAAATCATAATATGTCTATCTCTTCAGTACTCAGGATTTTAAAGCTAAAGAATATTAAAATGCAAAGGAATGTTCAATTCATTTTATCTAGTTGCCTGAAGCAGGACATAAACTCTACTAAAGACATATTTTATCAGCTCGAGGCCAGGCACTTAGGGATGTGCAGAGTAATCTGGTTCCATAAAATTCAGCTTATATCTTGACTTTTCACAACTATGTCTCCTCAGTTTTTCTCCAGTTTTGCTGTTGTTCAATCATTTATTTCATTTTCCTAAACTTTATGAAAGTATCTTTCTCTGCTCAATTCTTCCCCCTTCTTCCTTATGAAAATTTCCATGTGTTATCACTTGTTAATTAGTACTTGCATTTAATTTAATCCAATATCTGGTCAAAGGACCTGTTTGAGAGCTAAGACATAGGACAACGGCATTCCATCTCCCTCAAAGGGCTGAGAACTAGAAAACAAAGATGTGTGGCCATCAGTCTGCTGCTTCTCCTACATAGTAATCTGCTGAAATATAGACAGTATTTTAGGAAAGAGGTGCTCATACAGTATTTAATGCATGTAACATTAGCTGATCACAGTCATAATTCATTCTGTGTTTTACAGTTCGATTTAGTCAAATTACTTCCTGATCTTAACTCAATGCTCCTGGATAGTTTAAATGTACTTGAAATTCAGTACTCTCGTATTTATTTTTCTGTGTCAGCTAGTTGGCTACATATTACATTCTACATTCATTTTGTTTGTTTGTTTGTTCTATTTTTTGTTTGTTTTTTTTTTGTTTTTTCGAGACAGGGTTTCTCTGAATATCCCTGGCTGTCCTGGAACTCACTCTGTAGACCAGGCTGGCCTCAAACTCAGAAATCTACCTGCCTCCCCCTTCCATGCGCTGGTATTAAGGTATTCGCCCCCACTGCCCAGCTACATTCTACATTCAAATGCATTCACATTTAAGAATTTTTCATTTATTTTTAGTTCATCTTCCTCTTTCCTAGATAAACAGAAAAATCACTTTTTTATAAGAATACTTACAACACAAAAACCTTCTCTGAACCTTAAATGATGATAACTTCATGGCTGGTTTATGTTCCTAATCCTGGAAGATGAGTAGGTAAAGGAATATTACTAAAGATGTTTGACATTTTCTAGTGTCTACTGTTACCACATGAGGAACAAAAGCAAGATTATACATGGAAACTGGGAAAAAATTGAGCCATATTGAGATCAGGATCTACAGTAATCTAAATTACCCCATATTTTATAAAAATAATGGTTTTCAACTACTTTTACCTGAGAGACCCTATCTTATAAGCATTTTTACTCCATTTAAACTAAAAAGTATTTGTTTTGTTTTGTTTTATGTTGTAACATTTGCTAAAATGTTACAGGAGCTTATGTGATTGTAATTAGCTTTGGTGGACACAAATCCTCAAGGATTTTTTAAATAAAACCTTTGATCTGATATAAATATATATTTGTCTTCTGACAAGAATTTCAAGTCCCTTAGGGAAAAAAAATCAAAGAAGACCTCAGAATATAGAGAGACCTCCTACACTAATGAATTGGTAGAATTAACATAGTAAAACTGGCCATCCTACCAAAAGCAGTCTACAGATTTACTGCAATCCCCATCAAAATCCCAACACAATTCTTCAAAGATATGGAAAGAGTAATTTTCAAATTCATCAAAAGAAAAAAATCAAGAAACCCAGAATAGCAAAAACAATTCCTAACAGTAAAAGAACTTCTAGGGGAATTGCCATTCCTGATTTCAAGCTATACTACAGAGCAACAGTGATAAAAACAGTATGGTATTTGTACAGAGACAGACAGGTTGATCCGTGGAATATAACTGAAGACTCAGAAATAAAATCACACACTTACAAACACTTGATCTTTGACAAAGAATCCAAAAACATTTAATGGCAAAAAGAAAGAATCTTTAATAAATGGTGCTGGTCTAACTGGCAGTATGTATGTACAAAAATGAAAATAGACCCATGTTCTCTCACCTTGCACAAAGATCAAGTCCAAATGGATTCAGGACCACAACATAAAACCGGATATACTGAATTTGATAGAATCAAAAGGGGGAAAGAGACTCAAACTTATGGGCACAGGGTGAAATTTCCTAAACAGAACTCCAATGGCTCAGGCTCTAAGAGGTCCCATTTTGTAACCGTTGGTCTTAGTGCTTGTATTAAGAGTCTTCAGTTCATGAAAACACCTCCTGTGTCAATGTATTCCAGGCTATTTCCCACTTTTTCTTCTTTATTCAGCCACATTAAGGAGACTTCTTCTTGCAACAAATGGGAACAAATACAGAGATCCACAGCCAGACATCACATAGAGATAGAGAGCTTGGAACACAAAGCAGTAAATTGGATGTCACCATAAATTACCACATTTCAAAGCTCAGCTAACTCAGACAAGAGGAGCTATATTGTGTAAGAACAAGAGGAAATGGAGGATATCAGGGGTCTATGGCCCTCTAAATCAACTGACCAAGGCTATTATGAACTCACAGAGGCTGAAAGATCAATCTCAGGGCCCACATGGGTCTGATCCATGTCCTTTGCATGTGTGTGTGTGTGTGTGTGTGTGTGTGTGTGTGTGTGTGTTTGTATTTAGTAGCTTTTAGTTTACTATTGTTATGGAATCCTTGAATGTGTGAATTAGTGGGCCCCTGAGTCTTGTGCCATTTCATGAGGTTATTTTCCTTTTGTTGGTTTGCCTTGAACTACATACACGCGATGATTTTATTTTATCATATTTCATTTTATTGTGTTATGTTTTAAATAGACACTTAGAAACCTAATCTTTTCTAATGACAGACAGAGGCAGAATTGATCTTGATGGGAGAGGAGGTAGGAAGAAACTGGGAGGAGTTGAGGTAGACAAAACTAAACTCAGGGTATAATTGTATGAGAATCTTTTTTTAAGAAAAGTAGAAAAAACAAAAATGAAGCATCTTTATAAAACTAACAAACCCTCACATGCTTAAGAAGAAGAAAGGAATGTAAAAGTCAGTGCAAAGCATTCTAAACAAATTAAAAATATTTGTAGTCTACCACATGATCCATCTGTACTACACTTAGGCATATATCTAAAGGAATCTGTATCCTATTACAGATAAACCTAGTCATACATCTTCATTGTTGCTCTAGTAATAACAACAAGGAAATGCCAAATGTCAACTTATTCAACACTCCATTAATATAAAATGGATATATATTATATTTTCATAATAGAATATTAACATCTAATAAGAAAAAAAATTCAGAGATAAATGGATGGAACTGTATACAATCATTCTGAGTTATCTAACTATGACCCAGAAAGAAAAACTATAATGTACTTTCCTAATTGTAGATGTTAATTTTAAATTGTTAGGTATATATTTCATTGGTAATATCTATAGACCTCAAAAAGTATTAAGAAGACTATATAAGGGTGAGCTTCTAAGAAGGACAAATAACATCCAATAATACAAAAACTTAAAAAGCAATAGTGGAAGTGAAGGGTTATATTGAGGTGGATTTTGATGTTTGGGGATTCAGGGTTGAGGAAAGAAAATGAGGAGGAAGACATAATACAAGATATTTAAGAACCTAATATAAGAACCTAAATTGCAGAGTTTCTTTAGGAACCTCCACACTGATTTGCACTGTGGATGTAACATTTTACACTTCCTCAAACACTGAATATGTGTTCATTCCCCTATGTCCATCTTTTTGTCATGTTTCATATATATATATATATATATATATATATATATATATATATATATATATATATAAGTTACCTTATAATGAAAGAAGAATACGCATACTGGAGACAATAGGTTGATAAATAAAAAATTTTATGCTGGTACAAGATTATCTCTTCAGGAGTTGCTTCCAGAAATAAACAGTAATATACTATTGTTTGATGGTACCACATACTTGAATCAGAAAATCAAGAAGCAAACCTAATACTGACTTGAAAGCTTCAACCTTACTGTTTATGATTTACAGTTCCAGAAGATGTTTGGAAAGCTATTGGAGAAGAAATGCAATCAATAATTACACTTTGATATATACCATTCAACATTCAAAAAATGACTGGCCTGGTAAAACATACCTATGTGTGAAATAGTAGCATGGACCTAATGGAATTAACTAACCATATTCTGATTCAATTTATGTTCCTCCTCAGTACCATGATCTGAGTCAAAAACTTGTAGCTAGAAATGTCTTATATCTTCTGGGAAATCCTACTTCTATTATTCTACTAAGTGAACATTGTAATAAATTTACTCCTAATGGCTTACCATTATTACCCCTATGTTAGTACATGTCTCAATCTTCATCTGAAGAGTTTATTTTTACATTATATGCTGATTAGCACAGGGACCCACAACTGATTAATGTGAAGAATAAAAAATTATGGAATGCCCAACCCCAAAATAAGATATCTTTAACATAACTCTTAATTTCAAGGCTCATGTATCACTTCAAAAAAGGGGGCAGAAAGATTTCAAGAGATAGAGGGAATGGGTAGCTACAAAGAAACTATATTTTATATATGTAAAAGAATCATTGCACATATCAATTTACATCTGTTGTGGTAGCATATATAACGAATACTAAAAATATCTTAACTTTGTGAAAAGAAGGAAGGTAAACTATTTTCAGTAAATATTATGATCTAGATATGGTAATCATGAAGTATTAAGAACAGAGGTTATCTGTATCGGCCTACAAAAAGAGGTGCCTTTGTCAACAATCAAACATGGATAAAAGACACATCTACTTCTCTTTACTGAATGTTAGCTACCAATAAATTCTATGGATGTAGGAAGGGAGCCATTGTCTTTAGTTTCATGCTTATTAGTGACCACACTAGGCTCAAGTAGATACATTCAAATCCATGGTCACACAGAGATGCTGAAAGATACAACTCAGTGGATCACAAAACACAACACAACACAAAGACGTGAATGTCAGATAGGAATTTGTAAGGAGGACGGTGTTTGAGAGAAAGTACAGAGTGAAAACAGTTAGAATGCAGTGTGTGTGTGTGTGTGTGTGTATGTGTGTGTGTGTGTGTGTGGGTGTGTGGGTGTATGTGTGTGTGTGGTGCATTTGAAATCTTTAATGGATAGATTTAATTAACTAAGAAAAACTCTCACATTATAGCTGCTAGTTGACATGAAGTACACAAATAAGTAAAACAGTCTTGAAATCTTCCTTAATAATATTAGAGTCTCTCTCTTTTTATTTATTTATTATTTTTTTATTGACTTCACATCCTGATTGCAGCTCCCTCCTGCTCATTTTGGTCCCATCTGACGAAGTCCCTAGTTCTATCCCTTGTCCCCTTCTCCTCTGAGGAAGAAGAGGCCTTCCCAGTTTTTTTACCCTATTCTGACACATTAAGTCACTGCAGGACTAGGCAGGTCGTCTCTCACTGAGGGCAGATAAGGAGGCCCAATTAGAGGAATGGGATCGACAGGTAGGCAACAGAATCATAGACAGCCCCCACTCCAGTTGTTGGAGGACCCACATGAAGACCAGGCTGCACATTTGCTATGTATGTGCAGGGCAGGGCCTAGATCCAGCCATTGTATGCTCTTTGGTTGAAGGTTCAGACTCTGGGAGCCCCCAGGGTCCAGGTTAGTTGACTATGTTGGCCTTCTGTGGAGTCCCTATTCCATTCAGGTTCTTCAATGCTTCTACCAAAATTTCCACAAGATTTCCTAAGCTCTCTTTAATATTCAGCTGTTTATCATGGTATCTGTTTCCACCTGGTGCTTGGTGGATCTCTCAGAGCACAGTTATGCTAGGCTTCTTTCTCCAGACATAACAAAGTATCATTTATAGTGTCAGAGATTGGTTCTTGTCCATGGGATGGATCTCAAGTCGGTCCAGTTTCCACCTTGGATCCACCTGATATCTATGTTAGAGAAGGAACTTTTTATTTAACATATTTTACTTTTACTTCTTATAAGTAACAGAATAAACCAAAGTACAACAAACGACACAGTAACTTTTGCAGTTTTTTTTTAAGTTTGAGAATATTTCTATTTATTGATTTGGTATCCATACATTAGTTGTTGATCAAAGGAAAAAAATCATTGGAGGGAAATCAAATGGGATTGTGAGACAGGAACTGAATCAGAGAACAAAGAGGAATGCCATTTACTAGTGACTTATTCCCCATTAGTATTTCAGCTTGCTATATTTAACACAGAGACTACCTGTTCATGGGTAGAAATGACCACAGTAAGCTGAGACCTCCCACACCAATCAGTTATAAAGACAATGTTCCACACACAACATGGTGACAAACAATTCTGAAAGAATAATTCCTCTTCCCTAAATACTCTAGATTGTGTCAAGTTGGTAAAATAAATGAATCCGAATAGATATAATTTGATTTTGTTTTTTTGTAATTCTCTGGATCAAAATAATATATGTTTGTATTTGAGTATTTGTATGTGGGAGTGAGGGTCTAGTTTTTATGAGAAGTCACAGATAGTTTGCAAAGAACTAATGCTGTCTTTAAATTCAGTCAATTAGTCACCCCTCTTATAAAGGTAATATCTAGAGTTCTAGGTAGGTGGTGTTAATAAACAAAACTTTATCCTGTATCTATTGCATTGTCACTGTATCACCATCTGCAGCTATGTGAAAAGTGACACTGTGGGTACCCCATGATTTCATTTATTAGAATAAACAAGTATTTCAATGCTTATGATGCCAAATATCCTTTGGAAGAAAGAAATTATGAAGAGTAAATAATAACTTTTAAGAATAAAATAATAAATTTATCATAGGAATAAATATAGTAGCAGGCAGTAAGAAATATACATAGAAGTGCAAGTGCTTTCCACAAGAGAATATAGTTGTCATAGAGGAATGAAAATTGGATTTTTTAATTGACTGTTATTCATATATAGACTTATGTTAATCATTCAATGTTTGCTAAGTTCAATGAAGGTAAGATACAAATAATTTTACTGTCCAAAGTTTGCCAAGGCACAAACTCACATAACTTGCATATAACAAACATATTTTTTCTCATTTTGTTTCATTTTCCTTTAATGTCATTATTCATACTTTTCCTTGCTTCTCTGTTAACACTATTAATTTTCGTTATACCTTTTCTTTTCTCCATAGCTATCTTCCCCTATTATTCTTGTTCTGGGATGAGTCAGCCCATATATATGACTATTATATTTGAGTATTAAATAATTTCTTTACTTCTCTGGTGGTTTGAATAGGTACGGTTTCCATAGACTCATATGTTTGAATGCTTGGTCCATAGGTAGTAGCGATTTTAGGTCATGTGGCTTTGTTTTAATATGTTTGGCCTTGTTGGACGAAGTATGTCCATGTAAGAGAGGACTTTGAGGTTTTGTATGCCATTGCTATCCACTATGAACTCTAAAACTGTAAGCCAGCCCCAGTTTTCCTTTATCATGGTTGGCATGGTCATGGTGTCTTTTGTCAGCAATAAAATCTTAAATAAGACATTTTTATTGTTTGCAAAATTTAACTGATGGCCAATCTATGAAATAATAAAAGTTTGTCTTTGAAGACATGCTTTACATTTTTGTTAATAAGAACAGTTATTATTAACATAATTATGGTTGGTAAAGGCCACAATTTTAATTATTAAATATCCTTATGTTACCTTGACTCTCCTGGAATGCCCTTATATTAATGATATAACAATATTTCTTTCTCATTTTTCCAAGTTGTTGAGATCAAACTGTAAAATGGTATAAGTAAATCTATTGTGTCAAGTAGAGTTTTTGTTGTATAGTGTTGATTTTCAGACTGAATCTTGACCAGAGATTCCCCATTTTTAAATGCCTTTTTGATTCCATATTGAAAATGGAGCATTGCCCTCCACTTCATTGGATTTGTAAGCAGTTCTATCTACTTGGAACCACATACATCATGTAGATTGATTAAATGAAGACTTAATCTTGGAGATAAAATGAGTGATACCATGTGAATTTATCACAGTAAATTGAAATTGCATGACTGCATGGGATATTAAATTACATCAGGTACACCAGGCCTAAGAAGTTATCTTATATACCAGACCAAGGAAAAAATATAACTTACTTACCTGAATCCCATAAAGATATGGACAACTATCACTTTTGAAATTATGGCATTTGACACTTGATGTATGCCCCACCACTAGGCAAACAGAAATCTGAAAGTTTGTGGAGATTTGGCTTCACTTGGTATCACTGTCAATATGCAATACTTAAGTGCAATCTGCATGTTCACTTGACTGCTTGTCTAAACCTGGCCTTTTGCTTCTTCTTTCATCTGAGCTGTCCTACATCTGCAGTTACACATTATTCTACAGTTCTGTTCTTAAACCTGTGAACCACAGCAGACTAATGCAAGGAGCAGGGTCCTCCCTATAACTAGTTCATCAATACAGAATTTATTTGCATTTGTATCTGCCTTGTTCTAAAACTCCTTGAAACTTTATTGCACTGTCTTTTCCATTTTGTAATCTATAGATACATACATATGTTTGCATATATAGACATAGATATATTTACTACTTGAGTAATATGTGATGTGCGCTATAGATAAATTTATGCATCTCTCAATCATACTCTGAGAAGTTTCTTTTGAACTGTATGTCAGGTAATAAAGAGACTCTCAACTGATCAATACCTAGACAATTAGAGACTGTAGATTATTCAGTTATATGTGGCACAACATTCCATTCAAGGCTAGGAATCATCATGAAACAGGATGCAAAGATATAAGGAATTATACCTACTGAGTGAAATGAAATAATTTTCTGGATGTGACGGGGCCATTATACACATCAACAAAGAGCAGTTGTGATTTCATGTGTAAGTCCTACACAACAGGTAGTCACCAAAAATCCATCATGGATGGAAGAAAGATTCATGAAGTCCCACACCTAGCTGAGGAGTTGCCGACAACTGATTGCTGCTTGAGGAGAGATAGTTTCCTTAAGAAAAATACACTTTGATAGGCTGATTATGCATGCTTCAGTAGATAGTCCTATACCCTTGAACATAGATGAAGCACTAGAAGGATTCAGCGGATTAAAAATTAGTATATGAAGTTGAAAATTAGCATATAATATAACATATGCAGTTATATGGTTGGTGGGTGAATATAGGAGTGTGATTAGAAGCCAGTTGTGCTGCATGGCTTTATGAGTAAAGTCATTAGTTAAACTGTTTGGCAAGTCTGTGGTGCATTTTCTTTAAGGACTGATGTGGCAGTACCCAGGTCATTGTGGACAGTCTTATCTCTCCCTTGGTGGTTTCATATGCTATTAAGAAAAGCAGGCTGAATAAAACATATGGAGGCAGTCAGTAAGTAGTGTTCATCCATGGCTTCTTGTTAACATTCCTAATCCAAATTCTTATCTTGATTTCCTGTACAGATGTCCTTGGATAATGGAATATGATGGGCAATTCTAAAATGAAGTGAACACTTTCCTCCCCAAGTTGTTTTTGGTCATGGCTTTGTATCACAACAATAGAAATTCTACCTAAAATGATATGGAGTTGTGCACGGATTTCAAAAAAATTTATTATATGCACATATGAAATTCTCAAAGAGCAAACAATGATCATTTCAGAAATAAAAGTGAGAAGATAATACACTACTTGACAATACTTTGAAAACTATCTATCTGAAAATAGGCTTTTAACTTGAATATAAAATATGCTCATAATTTTTTAACATAAAATTCTGGGATTAAAGAGAAGGATCTATGGCTAAGCATGTACTATTCTTGCAGAAGAACCAAAATTTGTTTCTGCAACAAATGTTGATTGGCTCACACCTGCCTGTAACTCCAGGTCCAGGGTATCTGACATAATTTACTGGACTCCACACCTATATTTGTACCTCTAAATACTCATAAGCACACATAAATATATGGAATAAATCTTTAAAAAGAAAGAAATAAAACTCAAGGTTTAGAAAATATTTTAAACAATTATATAATAGATATGCAGTGAATATATCCATGTGAAAAGATCACTATGATCACATTTAACGTGTTGTTTATAATCAAAGAATTAAAAATGAACTGCCAGACTGGTGATATAACTCATTGGTTATTGTGGTTGGAATAAGAATGACTCCCATAGGCTCATATACCTCAATGCTTAGTTTTCATTTGATGGTCTATAGGGAAAGACTAGGAAGTATAATCTTGTTGTATAGGTGTTTTCTTGTTGAAGGAGGTATGGTGCTGGGCACAGGCTCTTAAGTGTCAAAAACTCATGCTAGACCTTGAGTCTTTTTCTTTTCCTGCTGCCTAGGTATCAGCATATAGCTATCAGCTCCTTCTCCAGAAACATTCCTGCCTATATGTTGCCATGCTCCCAGTCATGATGATAAGGAACTCAAAACTCTAAGCAATCTCCCCACTTAAATGCTTTCTTTTATAACAGTTATTTTGATCATGGTACCTCTTTAAACAATAGAACAGTGACTAAGACAGTGGTAAGTGGAAGTGGTAAGATAGCTTTTAGCATATAAAATTTCATAAAATTCATTAATTATATTTTCAAGCATACCTCCTGAAGGAGAGTTAGAGGGCCATAACCAGAGAAGGAAAACAACTCCAAGTCCCCTGAGAAGCCTTCTTGTTCCAGAAGCATGCTAGGAGACAAAGTGGTAATTACCATGTGAGAAATGGGTTGTAACTATTACTCAATTACAAGCCATGCTTTAAATTATTTTATGGTCTCAATTCTTAAACCCACTGAAGAAAGATATCAGGTCAATGAATAAAATAACCTCTGGCCAAAAGTAAAGCTATTTGCTTTAAGGATAAAATCTTTCTGTATGAACTCTTTCCTTAAGATGCAATTTGGTTGGACCTGTCAGTTACCTACCAGGAGCCTAGCTTTCTCCTGAGGAAAATTAGTTCACCTAAAGCTGCACTAAAAAGTATGTTATCCTCGCCAGAAACATTGCCATGAGCACTTACTTATAGCTCTTGTGTCAGGTGTCACTTCAACCTGATTCATTCTTGGAGTTACTTAGAAAATACAATTTTTAAATATTTTACTTTCAGATGCTGGCAAAAAAATTGGGTATGTTTGCTCTGTATACTTGGTTTTTCTACAATTTTTCTCTGAAGTGAACCCTCAAATTCTTTTGCCATGGATGGACTTTTTCTCCACCAAAAACATGATTTCCTTCTCTGGCAGCAGGTGTGGTTTATAGCTTGCCTGTCCTATTCTTTTTTCTCTTATACTTCAATATAATTGCCAACAAGCATCCTTTTCAATGAAGTTTAAGCTACTTACATGAGGTGGGAGTTGGTGGGTGGGTGGGGAAGCACCCTCTTAGAAGCAAAGGGGAGGAGAGATTGGGTGAAGAACTTATGGAGGAGAGACCAGGAAAGTGGGTAACATGTAGAATGCAAATAAACAAAATAATAAAAAGATTATGAATCAAAAATATGTTATTAACAAAACTAAGATTCCAAAAGAGGGAAACTGCAGTTTGCCTAGACACCATAAAGCAAAGTATGTAAATTAGATGACTTCTAAACAACAGAGATTCATTTCACCTACATTTTATGAATTGAAGATTTAGTTCCCAATGATATAACTGGCCTGGGATTCTTTCCATTCTACATGATTGTGCTTGCTGATGCTAGTATTCTCAAATAATAAAATGGAAAAACAAGTTCAGAATTTTGTATTCTACTTACCTTCATTGCTTGTTGTGATTAAGATCTTATTATGTAACCCAGTCTAGACTTTAATTAATAACATTTTTGCTTCAGGCTCTTAAATTTTGGAATTATAAGCTTAAGCCTTTGCCTTGGAAATCTTTGTAATATGAGTATCAATTATGTTCGTGAATGTTCAACCATTATGATCTAATCACTTGCTTACCCTATTATTCTTATATTATTACATTTATTTTGAAGAAATTCATTTAGACTATAGCACAATAAAATGCTATCTGTTTTCATAAGGTACTGATATATGCATATATATATATGTATATATATGCTAATATATATGAATATATATATATTAAACTGAACTGTCACTTAAAGTATATAAGTGAAGAAATAGTAAATAATACCACAATTTGTGCTTATGTTTATATAAATTGTACTGAATTAGCAGTACATGGAGGCAAAAAGTAAATGGTTGTTGGTTAAGATTAAATTGAGTAAGAAGTCTCTGAAGTGACCATTTGATAATTTCTAGTTGTCTTAATAAAATATATTTGGTCATGGTTTGTGAATTAAACATACAGAAAATAGTTGTAATATGAAAAAGAAAATGGTAGTCCAAGTTTTATCCATTGCATTGTTGTGCACATATCAGATATAAGGATGATGAACTGAGAAGTACCAAAATTTTATAGAAACCAACAGGAAATTTATAACTTACTAATATATTTGATTAGGAGGCATTAATAAAAGTTTGGATTTTAGTTTTCTTCTATGACAGTGTTTATGTTCTGGCTTAAACCATTTCCTTGGAATTCTCCTCCCTCAAATATACTTAGAGTTGAAAGGTTTTGTCTTTTCATAGAGCCTACATTTACTGCATGTGTTTCCCCTGTGCTTAAAATAAATTATTTTGTTATTTTGCTTATTTATACCAGATCCTCTACTTTATATCCACATCCTGATATTCTATATTCTGCTTGATTAATTGAACTTATAAGGCTTTCCTTTAAATTTTCTAGTTGTGATACTGAGTTTTACAATCCCTTTTCATGTAAGCTTCAGTCCTTTTTAATATTTCTATATCTTTACTGAATTCTGTTTTCAATTATCTATTATCATCATCAATTCCATTAACCTTGCATATGTGTTTTCTTGATTAATACTCAAGCATTTATTCTCCTTATTTTTCTTTAATCTAATTAGGTGGTTTCTTTATGCCTTCTTTAAACTTCTTTAAAAATTATCATGACATTTATGACTGTTTTACTAATTCTGTACAGTGGAATTCAGTTAGATAATTCTCTTTATCAAGTAGAAGAATGTGAAGAAACTGGCTGGGAGAGTAGTGGGTGAGGGCAAGCAGGGAGTGCCATAATATAATCCTAGAAGTTGGATGTAGAGCAAGTAGGAGTAGATAAACTAGGTTGGGACCCAGGATCTGAAACCTGGATTAGATCATGTTAGATTTTGGATAATAGGTGGAGGGCACACTCACTTGAGAAAACCTTGTAGAGCAGTATGAATAAACTATTTTATACTTTAATAAAAGAGCTGATTTTTGTTCAACTGTTTCTTTTACATCAACAATGTTAATAGGAAATTACTTCTGTAATAAGATCATAGTTAGGTAAGAGAGAGTATATTCAGGTTCACAAATGGAAAGGACATTTCTAAGCTAAACTATAGCTACAGCAGGAAGAAAATTTATACAAACATATGCCAAACAGTAAGTTTGATTGACTGATCTTTTGGAGTTTTCTTCTGTTTTTCAGATGATGTGCAATACAAGGCAACTATGTCAAAATAAAATAAAAACAAAATATGAAAGTGGCTGGATGGTACTGAAAATAGTTTGAGAGGATAGTGTGAAATAATCAAGTAGGAAAATAAATTAATTATAATAGTTAGACAGTCTTAAGAGCCACTGGAATTAAGGCCATTAATTTGAACATTGACTAAAAAATACTGTTGTGTGTTTCTATATATGTATTCTTTAGCTATATTTACTTATTTGTTTCCTAGTACATTATAGAAAAATAGAGAACATTTTATCAATGAATTGGTAATAAAATTTGTAGAAATTAATATGATTGGAAGTACAACTTTAATTAAGTACAATTATTAGTGTTTTTCCGTAAGAGAAGATTCTAATATAATTACTTTGTCATAGTATTAACAGTTATAGTTATTAACTCTGTCAAATTATACTTCAAAGTGGTGGTTGTAATTTGCATTCACACTATTTGCACACGAATTAAAGTATATTTTTCTATCTGTTCATTAATGTGGCATACTTTATTTAATTCATTTACTTCATTGATTCTTAGCATTTCTTTACCATTATCATTTTCTATGTACTTTGTAGGTATGCGCTCTCAAATTTGGTTTCAGAATTCTAATCATTTAATTTTATTTTTGGAAATGCATATCCAATTATCAGTGCTGTTCATTGATTAATGTATCCATTTCAGAATGACTTGATATTTAACATGTAACAAGTCTAAACTCTTTGGAAACATGTTGTCTTATTATTTATCAAGATCATATGTAATTGCTTTAAAGGTTAAAATGTAAATCACTTTCTTCCTGAATTTTCTTCATCACTCTTATTGTACTATAAAAAATATTGTACATTAACATTTCTTTATTATTGAATTTATTTATCATTTGGTTCTGCTACTAGGATGTTAGCTCTGTGTAGATAGGATATGTGAATTCATTTACATTTTATATCTAGGATTCTATAACAACTCCACAAACATTAACCAGTAAACATGATAAATATATATATGTGTGTGTGTGTGTGTGTATGTGTGTGTGTGTGTGTATACATATACACATATGCTTATAGAAATATCCGTGAAAATACAATTAGTGATAAAAGAAGCCATGAATTTGAAGAAGAACTAGAATGGGCACATAGGAGTGCTTGATGGGTAGAAAGCAAAGAGAAAAATATAGTTATACTGTAATCTCAATGCAAAATGTTAGTGAGAGGCAGCAAGTGGGCTCAGCTTGTAAAATAGTTTGTTGTCACTCCTGATTAAGTGATCTCAGTTATTTTTTGGCTACAGATTCAGTATAATCAGTGGTCTGGAGTACCTGTGGTTGTCCTATCCCTGTAATGATGGAGTTTAACGTTAAACTCCATCCAGTTTAATGATGGAGTTTAACATGCCAGATTAAGCTTTTTATCATCTTGTCAGAATACTTAATAACAGAAAACATAAAATTAACTAAGACACCCACAAAATACCCATTTTACTCTTGCATCAGTGGGAACATTTTACCTGGTAGGTTCATATAATAATATGCAGTACTCACACCTGGGTATAACATGAACATTTATGTACTTTGTGCCACTAAGTCCTGCATGCCACCTTACTACATGTGGTGGTTTAATGAAAATGCCCTCCATAGGCTCACATATTTGGATGCTTGATCTATAATTGGAAGATCTTTTTCAGAAGGATTAGAAGTATAGCTTGTAGAAGGAGGTATGTCACTAGGTGTGGACATACAATACCCAGATTTGCTCTCTCTTTCAACCTTTCACTTGCTAAACATAATACAAACTTGGCTATTGCTGCAACTTAATGCTTGCCCTCCTACTGTCACATTCCCCAACTTGAATGTCATAACCCACCTGTCTGGAACCATGATATCCAACATGAAATGCTTTCTTTTGTAAGATGCCTTACTCATACTGTTAATTAGAGCAATAAAAAAGTAAGACACAAAACTATGAAAACTATCCAGAGGAGAAGATTTCAGCTTAGTTCCATTTTTGTTTACCTGTGTGTTGCATCAAATTCTCATTCTGGTTTTCGTAAGTAAGAACAATGATAATAGCTTTCGTTCTTTAGGAGACTGAACAGCGAGCAACTCTCTGGGAAATAGATTTTCTTTAATTTCCTTGGTTTCCATTGTTATGTCTCTTTTTATTTCTCAATTTGTTAGTTTTCATACTGTTTCTGTGCTCTCTGGTTAGTCTGCTAAGGATTTATTTATCCTGTTGATTTTCTCAAAGGACCAGCTCCTGGTATTGTTGACTTTTTGAATAGTTCTCTTTGTTTCTACTTGGTTGAGTTCAGAGCTGAGTTTGATTATTTCCTGTTGTCTACTCTTCTTGGTTGTATTTGTTTCTTTTTGTTGTAGAACTTTCAGATATGCTGTTAATCTGCTAGTGTATGCATATTACACTTACTTTTTGGAGGCACACAGAGCCATGAGATTTCCTCCTAGCACTACATTCATTGTGTCCCATAACCTAGGTAAATTTTGCCTTCGTTTTAAATAAATTCTAAAAAGTGTTTAGTTTCTTTCTTTTTTTCTTCCCAGACCAAGTTATCACTGAGTAGAGAGTTGTTCAGCTTCCATGTATATGTGAGCTTTCTGGGTTTTGTTGTTGTTGTTGTTGTTGTTATTGAAGAGCAGCCTTAGTCTGTGGTAATCTGATAGGATACATGGGATTATATCAATCTTCTTGTATCTGTTGATGTTAAATGTTTAATCCATTTGTTTGATAACTTCTGTTAGTTTCACTGTCTTTCTGTTCATTTTCTATTTCCATTGATGAAGGTTGAATTATCCCACTACTATTGTGTGAGTTGAAATGTATGCTTTAAGCTTTAGTAAAGGTTCTTTTACAAATGTTTGTGCCCTTGCATTTGGAGCATAGATGTTCAGAATTGAGAGTTCATATTGGCATAATTCTAACACCTCTCTTAGGTTCTTTTGCTTGCCTTTCACCATCGAGTTATCTCTGGTGTTATCACAGCAATAAAAAAACAAGCTAGGGCTCTACTCCCACTAGCTTTTAGTCTTTCTGGCCTCTCTATTATGATGATCACTGGGACTTGGTAGGTACAGATGTGATCAAGATGTTTCATTTAAAGCTGAGCAGTTCACAGTTTCTTATTGTTTGCACTTTGACCAGTTGTAGGTCTCTGTATTAATCATTTACTGCTCAATGGACCTTTTCTTATAAAAGATGAGAGATACACTAATCTTCAAGTATAAAGGATGAGTAAATAATATAAACTTTAATAAGGTTCCACTTACATGATAAAGATAGTAAGCTCATCCCTAAGGCCTATGTTTTACCTAGATGTAGGTTATTAGCCCAGTTAACATTACTAGGCATAATTTCTGTCTTTTGAAGTGAGACTAAATATTTAAAACCTGATGAGGCTTTTTTTGTAGTTAAAAAATTTCAGTCCCTTCACAGGGATGAAGATTAGCATTTGTATTTGTGAAGAAAGCTTCTTTCACTTCTAATATTGTCTAACTTTCTATTCTTGATAATATTGATCTTTTTACTCACGTATATTTTTTCATTCAATGGAACAACTTTGCTTTGCCAGGTTACTTTTAAACAATCGTTCTATCCTCAATCATTTCTTATCCAGTATAACATACATGAACTTAGTAACTCAATAATGTTTTACACTTTTGCCTTACTTTCTCATATAACGTAGAAGAATATGCCTTTCCTTTATATTGTTTCTTTAGGATGTTCTAACAACTAGCGCTCAGTAGTCTCAAATTGAAAGAATTGACTTTGAATATTCTCCAATAAATTGAAATCTGTGAGAATAACCATCTTATATGTTTTATGCTTTCAAAATGAATATAATTTTATGCCTAAATCACATGATTAGTATTGTTGAGTGAGTAAAATTCATTCAAGTACTTTGAGAATTAAACTACAAGTTGAAATATCAGTGTGCAAACCAACAATGTCTGATTAACAAGGCCTGGTTAACTAGGAAAAAAAAATGATGTTCAGAATGTCACACAATAGGTGCAACCAGTACACTATAACACATGCTTTCTACGTCCTTCTCAACTTTTCAAAACACTCACTGGACTATGATAATGGAAAGAAAGCCTTTTCATCCAAAAAAGATTCAGAAGACTTGTGAAATAAAAAATATATTTATTTATGGTCATAAAAATTATTTGAAGAACACATATATTCCTGTATCATCTACAATGTGTCATCTGCAGATTGCATTAGAATGACCTGTAAGTAACAGCAGCAGCAGCAGCAGCAGCAACAACAACAACAACAACAAAAATAATAAGACTTAAGAAAGCTAAACAGGTTTTCTGTGAATAATAATGACTTTATATATTTACATCTATAATTCTTAGGACAGGATCAGATTATTCCATTGCCTAGGAATAATTTAGTGAATTTAACCTGTAGCAGGTTCTTTCTCAGCAAGTATTCTTGGGACATGTCAACATGTTCAGAGAGGAGTCAATCTAGGACAAGAATAAAAGTGATTCACAGATTATTCCCAATGTTCTTTAACATCCAAAGTCATGGAAAAATTTTAAGTACTTGTTGTCTCTGAATTGTTTGGGTAGTTCACATTATCCATCTCATCCTCTTATTACCTCAGATAAACCCCATTCCCATTCCCCACAACACACACACCAAAAACTTTTCTATAGCATGAATGACTAACCTGAATGATTGAAATGAGTGTTCATGGGTTTGAAGCTGCTAATGTTCCTATGCCCAATTAGTACTATCAAAGCAGAAAATTTCTTGTTATCTAATATTATCTATAGTAGTGAAAACTACATACCTTCCTTTCTTTTTGGTAAAGAATATCATTTTTTATGTTTAACCTAAGATGTTTCAAAATGATTTAAATGGAACTCATCCATTTAGGAAACTGAGATGTCATCATTAAATCCTTGCTGAACTGTGAATTGCAAATGGGCATTAATGATCAAAATAAGCTTAAATTTTTCTCCTTATACTACCTAAAATACTACCTAAATTACTAGTTTAAATGTAAGTCTCTTGCTTAATGTTTCCCCTCAATGCTCTTTAAGATAAAGTTGTCTGAATGAGTCTGGGGTGTGAGATTTAAAAACAATTTATTTCCCACATCTTCACACAGCTGTCATTATAATGCCACTGGCAAGCAGATTTCCTGCACAGGTGTGTCCTAGTCATTTCAAATACAGAAAAGAAGTAACCATTTATGCATTAAATCATCATCTGGATAAAATATTACATATCAGATACAATTTGAGGGTTTCTGAAGAGAATGAACTTCAGGTTGTGCTAGCATCTGGATCTTGTTACTTGAATAGCTTTTCTCAGTTGTGAAAATGCGACCTAATATACACCTTCTGTCATGCTAATTGGTTCAGTTGTTTATTGTAAGCTGTGATGTTTGGAAGGCCTGCTTTGAATCCATGTGAGAATGACAATTACTTAGAAACTAACAATTACACAATTTTGAAAGTCTTAGAGCAGATGGCTCCTTTGGGTAAAAATTCAACCTCAGAATGTGATATTTCCATATGTATTTAGATCATTCTGTCCCAAACTACTTTTTCTGTTCAAATTCAATTTGTAGTAATATTAATTGTTGTTTTTAAATCTCTGGGCATTTATACATTTCTAAAGTTACTATGTAAATGATTTGTGGCATGAAATTTAATGTCTGAGTTTTTAAACTTATACTTCAATGGCAATAAAAATCATTTCTGAGAAAACATCACCACTACCCAAATACTATTGCCCACTGTTTTCATGTAAAACTACACATCTGGATCCAGTAAACACAATACCCCATATTACCATTCACTTCAGTTCCTGGAAGGTGATATGTTAAATTTTCTTTTTGTCCATATTTGATTGTTCCACATGCTTTATGTAAGTTAAATTTAACAATTTCGATTTTATAATTGACTCAATCTTCCATTTAATTTCATGTATTACAATACCTACTTTTCTTTCTTTTTTCTTTAATTCTTTTATTCTCCCCTATTTTATATGTGTATTACACATTTACTTCCATTTATCTACCAGTATGTATTTGGATGTCTTCCATGCCACACTTGTAGAATAAAACAAAAACAAAGGAACAACAATAACAACCACAATACCATTATGAGGATGAACATACACATGTGTCTTTGAGCTTTAGCATTCATTTACTCTGGATATATATCTGAGGGAAATTGTTATGTAATATGAAATATATTTTCAATCTAGTAAAAGTTCACCATACTTACATTCCTATGGAGATTGTACAATGATTCTTATTTATCCCTATTCTCGTCAATGTACAATTTCAGTATATTTTTAAAGATTGTAATCATTCTTGTGACTGTGATATATCTGATGGCAATTCTTTGTTGTCACCTTGACTACATGTAGAAATAACTAAAACCAAAGCCCTTGGGAATACCTATGAGTGATGTTTCTTGATTAAGGGAAGATACTCCTTAAATCTGCATTTTTTTTGGGGGGGTTTTCGAGACAGGGTTTCTCTGTGCAGCCCTGGCTGTCCTGGAACTCACTCTGTAGACCAGGCTGGCCTCGAACTCAGAAATTCGCCTGCCTCTGCCTACCAAGTGCTGGGATTAAAGGCGTGAGCCACCAACGCCTGGCTTAAATCTGCATTTTTGAGGAGAGGAATTCCACTTTAAATCTGGGCCCACCTTCTGGTGGCATACTATATAAAAGATGTAGAAGAAGTAAACACTTGATCTTTGCCTACTTGTCCTCACTCTCACTTCAAAGTCCATTCCTTTGCTAGTATCAGAGCATACTTCTAGAGTCCACCATATACTGAAGACCAGCTGAAATAGGCAGCCTCATAGACTGAAAAGCTATTGGACTAGTGGACTTTCCATTGGAAAGCAACCATTGTTAGAAAAGTTGAACTAGCCTTTCTGATTGCATTTGTGCCCAGGAGTGGATCCTGTGCTCCAATATCCTTCAACCTGCCCATATCCAGAGACAGCTTGAGCCCCAGGAATTCTGACACACACAGGATCACAGGTAAGCCCCAAATCCTGTCCCAAATACCTGGTCTAACTGGGACCCCCAGGGGCCCAGGTTCCCCAAGAATTCTCACTCAGCCAGAGATACAGGTTCCTCCCAGTTTGCCTATGTGCCCAGATCTTGTGTTCCAGCTCCCTATCCACTCCACCTACAACCAGAGAAAGCTTGACCCCAAGGAGCGCTGACACATCAAGGCTCACAGAAGAGGATCTCCAGACTCCCTAACATGCCCAGACACAGTCTGGCCTAAGAAGGCCCAACATAGCCACATTCATAGGAGGGACAGTCTCTAGTCAGAGACAGCAAGACTAGTTAACACCATAGATAAATAGATGGTAAGAGGCAAGGACGAGAACATAAGCAATAGAAACATATGCTACTTGGAAACATCAGAACCCAGTTCTCCCACCATAGCAAGCCCAAAGACACCTGAAAAGCAAGATTCAGATGTAAAATCTCATCTCATGAAGAATATAGATGACTTTGGGAGGGGGAGAAAGCAGACATTACTACTACTATTATTATTATTACTTTCAAAAACATTTACCTATTTAAATATTGGTGCTGCCTGTATTGGAAATTGAGGGTGACCTTATTAGACTTCACTGAAAGTGGAGGGCCGTGGTCCCCAAAAGTTTGGATCCCCTACTGTGTGGGAATTTGAAGGCAGGGAGATGGGACTGGGAGGATGTTTGGAGCACACCCTCACAAAAATTAGGAGGAGGGGCTATGGGATAAGGTGTTTTGGGGAAGAATGGTAGAGGAGATAACATTGAAAGGTAAATACGTATAATATCCAATAAAAAACACACACACAGATAAAGGGTCAAAAAAAAAAAGAGAGAGGGAGAGAGTTTACTTATTTAAAAATATTTTCAAATGATTCTAGAAGTTGCTAATTGGCTAAGATCCTATTTTAAGCTCTCCACAAAAGAATTTAAGTCTCTGTTCAATATTCTCAAGAGAGATGTAAATCCTAATTTTCCTCAACAATTAATTGACAAAAGAGAGGTAATCTCACAAAAAGTAGAAGAAGCTATTACTAATCGATATATTATATAGCCTGATTAGTTGTCGGTGGTGCTATAGCAGTCCTTTGACAAAAGATTTTTAATATAGATATATATATATCCTTTAATAAGGTCTTCATGACTCTCTGAGTGTTGAAGGAGCGACTGTTGGCGCTTCTGCCCTGATTTTACAAGAACTCTGAAAAATTGGCTTTAAAAACAAAAGAGGGGGAATGGAACCTCCTCAGAAAGAGTGCTCCTGAAATATTCTCCATCATGCTTTGCTCACTTTTATCTCTCTAAAGCTGAAAGCTCATGGCAAATCTGCTGCTGACTGCCTCTGGCACCACTGAGACCAAAAAAACTTTGCCACAGATATGGGGAAGGACCCTCTTACCCTTGAAGGGAATGGACCAGACCCAGTTCCCTTATGGAGTCGAGGATTGATATGCCTGTCTGATATCACAGAAGGCACAGCTAACTGGCTACCAGAAAGATTAATAAAAAAAAATAGATACTCCCACAAAGCCAGTCCCAACCATAAATAAGAAGAATAACAATTTACATCCAGGGAAGAGAAATCTCCCTGAGAATTCCCTTCTTTTTCCTTTCCAGGTAAAAATGAATCACCCGTGACATCTGCTGTTAGAAGTTCTAATCCAGATGCTGGCCTCCGAACTTACATTACTTAGACCTTTGAAGGGCCATTGACAAGAACATCAAACAGGTAGAGATTGACATCACTAATCTGAAGAAATCCCTCATTTCGCTCTCTGAAGAGACTTCCTAAAATCACAAAGATACTTATTGGACTTGATTTACAATAGAAAAGGCTGTGTACAGCTCTTGACTGTGTACAGCTCTTAAAGAAGAAGGTTGCCTTTACATAGACAAGACAAGGAGGGTTAAAGAGAGCATGAAACAGGTAGTGAAGGCCCTGAGAAAAATCAGAGAGAGAAGGAGACAGATGAAGGCTGTTACAAGAATTGGTTTTCAGCCTCTCCAAGGTTGTCAACCCTATTTCCTCCCATCTTGGGACCATTATTTGGGTTCTTTTTGCTTTTTTCTGCTGGTCTCTGGCTCTAAAATAGGTGGACTAACTCTGTGATACAACAGATGAATAATTTGGTAGCAAAACCTACTCAGATATATTAACATAAGTTAGCTATGGAAGACCACAAGACTCAAGATAAGATTGTTACTTTATACAGGGTGTTTCCAAAACCCATCTCCAACCAACCTAAAAGGGGGGACTTCTGAACCCTAGACTAAGTAGAGAGGGGCCACCCAGAACCCCCTCTTTCAGGCAATCTGAATTCTTGCATAGGCTGCGAGGATAAGCACTGCAAGAGAATATAAATAAAAGATAAAAATATCTATCTGGGTTCCCTGAGGGACAAGCATGACTGCATAGGGTTTGATGACAAAAGTATCCCCTCTCCAGTAAAAAGACATCGGGACGGGTATGGCCCTCATGCCTCACTGGACAATGACAGGGGGACTGGAGCCATTACAAGGTCCCCTTCAAATACTGGAGGTCAGGCCTCTATCTCCACCTTCACAAGTTTAGAATTGCTACAGCCCTTCTATACTTAGAGAAGGGAGGAGATGTCAGGGGCAGCCCTGCTTACACACTGAAGGCTTAAAATCAGCCATAGGCCTAAAATCAGCAATAGGCCTTTCATACATGTATACTAACACCAAATCTTGGTTCTCAGTGGAAAAACATTGAAACAGATGGCTATAAGCTAATGTAAACTTGCAGCTTTTGTGGAAATTTACAAGCCTGAGTAGTCATAGACCTTGTAAATAGGTAGCCTGAGCAGACAATACCGTCTTAGATAAGGACAAGTGAGTCATAGACAGAGTCATAGTGACCTGTCCCCTGAACCTTCACTCAGCCGATACCCAGTTCTGATGATATCTGTATTCCCCCTGATCACCCACACTCCAGTGTCATTCCCTTCCCCACATCCTGCCTTTCTGTGTTTATAAACACTGTGTGAATGAATTACGATTTGAGAAATTTAAATTATTAAAAAGAGAGAACTAAAAATGTACTTATAATTTTAAAATAATAAATAAATAAATAAATAAATAAATATTGCTGCTGATATATGCCTTTTGTGATGAATTTTTGTTGGTTATTTTATTTATTTATGTTTCAAATGTTGTCCCTCTTTAGCCTCAATGAGAGGGAAGTGAGTCCCTTCATCCTGTGGAGACTGGATGATAGAGGACTTTAAGAATATAAATAACTCCCTTAAGGAAATACAGGAGAACACAGGTAAACAAGTAGAAGCCCTTAAAGAGGAAACATATACATCTCTTAAAGAATACAGGAAAAAAAAAAAACAATGAAAGAGGTGAAGTAATTAAACAAAACCATCTAGCATCTAAAAATGGAATTAGAAAAATCAAAGAAATCACACGGGAGAAAACCCTGGAGTTAGAAATCCTAGAAAAGAGAGCAGGAATCACAGATACAAGCATCAATAACAGAAAAAAGAGACAGAAGGGAGAATCTCATATGCAGAAGATATCACAGAAAACATTGACACAATAGTCAAGAAAAATACAAAAAGCAAAAATTTCCTAACTCAAAAGATTCAAGAAATTCAGAACACAATGAAAAGATCAAACCTAAGAATAAGTATAGAAGAAAATGAAGATTCCAAAGTCAAAGGGCCAGTAGACATGTTCAACAAAATTATAGAAGAAAACATTCCTAATCTAAATGAAGAGATGCCCATAAACATACAAGAAGCCTTACAGAACACCAAATATATTTAGCCTAAAATAAATAAATAAATAAAATTCCTCCTGTCACATAATAATCAAAACACCAAATGCACAGAACAAAGAAAGAATATTAAAAGCAGGAGGGGATAGGGAGAGATATCTGAGAGAGACAACAAGATGGAAGGGGGATTCTTCTGCAGGCCAAGTGCTGAGCAGGATAATCGATTCAGCAACAAGCAGAAGAAAATCAAGCAGCTGAAATTTGCAGAATGCCAAGAAAAAAAATAAAAAGTTGGAAATGAGCAAAGAAAATTTGGAGGTTATAAAGCCTTGGATAACCAAAAGAGTAACTGAGATCCTTGAATTCGAAGGTGATATTGTGATTGAGTTTGTATTCCACCAGCTGGAAGTGAAGAACCGAAATTCCAAAGTTATCCAAATCAACCTGACTGGATTTTTGAATGAGAAGTAATCTAGAGAATTCATGAGAGAATTGTGGCCCTTCCTGTTAAGTGCAAAAGAAAATATTGATGGAATCCCTTTTGCTTTCCTATAGTTGAAGAAGGAAGAGATAAAACAGAGATAAATTAAATAAGAAAAATTGGCATCTGTAAAAAACAAGATGAAGATAAAGATAAGAGGGATAAGGAAGAAAAAGAAAGCAGCAGAGAAAAGAGGGAGCAGTCTCATAGCCCATGAAGATGCAAATCCGAATCTCCTCACCCTAGAAGAGGATCTTCCCCTCTCAGGAGAGAAAGCACAGTCACTCTTGATCTCCCCGTTGTCACACAACCAGGAGCTGGAGCCCTTCTCTTGCCCCAGAAAAGGAAAAATCTCCAGAGCTCCCAGAACCATCAGTGAGAATGGAAGACTCTTCAGTATAAGAGGTTACATCTATGAGTGACATCCTGAAAGCTCCCATGCCTGACCCTTTACCAGAGCCAAAAGAAACATCTCCAAAAAAAATTCCAGAAAGAAAAAGGAAAAGACTCGACCAAGATCTCCATCACATTCCAAATCACTATGTCCAACTCAATATCGATCACCTTCTCATACTAGACCAAGATGGCGAAAAAGATCTCAATCAAGATCATTCTCTCCTAGAAGGTGGCCAAGCCCAAGAAGATGACCATCCCCCTGAAGAACTCCACCAAGACAGATGACTCCTCTACCAAGGCACAGGAGGAGTAGGTCTCCAAGGAGACAAGGCATTCTTCCACATCACTATCTGGAAGTGGCTCCTTGTCCTCTTCATCTCGCTCCTGGTCACTACCAAAGAAGCCTCCAAAGAGGACATCCAGCCCTGCTCGGAAAACTGGTAGGTTATCACCTTCAGAAAGTCCTCCACTTCGAAGGCACTGGCCTTCGTCTCCAGCAACTCCACCACCCAAAACTTGCCATTCCCCCAACTCCCCAGCAGTCAAACCATAAAAGAAAAAGTCGTGTTTCTGTCTCCAGGAAGAACTTCTGGTAAAGCGACAAAACATAAAGGTACTGAGAAAAGAGAGTCACCTTCTCCAGCATCCAAGCCTAGAAAAGTGGAGTTGTCTGAGTCTGAAGAAGACAAAGGCAGCAAAATGTATGCAGCTGATTCTGTGCAGCAGAGGCGACAATACAGACAACAGAACCAGCAGTCTTCATCTGACTCTAGCTCCTCTTCCACCTCAGAAAAATGAGCAGTCCAAAAGATCCTGTGTGAAGAACAGTGAGGTGGTGAGGAAGGCAGGCAGCAGAAACATTCTTCTTCTGAGAGTGCCTCTATCACCTAAAAAGCACCATAAAAGAGACTTCCCCTCATATGCAGGTGAGAAAGCAATGGCAGTCGCCAGTGACTAAAAGTAGAAGTCCCTCCCAACTTCCTACCAGAAGGTGATGATCTCTTTCTCCAGCCCCTCCTCCTCCCCTACCTCCTCTTCTGCCCTCCCACCTCACCACCAGGACTAAGGACCCCTTCTCCTCCCCCATGTCACCACTCATCATCTCCAAGAAGATATTCTCCTCCCATCCAGAGGAGATACTCTCCTTTCTCACCTCAAAAGAGGAAAATCACCTTGCCCACCCTTTCCCAAGCAAAGGACATCACCATCTCAACCATTAAAGCACCATTAAAGCACTCTCCACTGCCTAAAAAAAGAAGATCCCCAGTCACGAAAAGATGCACCAACCTCCTTATCTTCAAACCAAAGGAAAGGATCTTCCCCAGACTGTTCCACCTGGGAGGCCAGGTCAGTACAACCAAAGAAAGGCATTTTCCCTCACCACAGCCTCTGGCTCCTCAAACCTTAAGTCTTCCCCCTGTTCAAAGAGGAACTTCAGCATCATCCCAAGGAAGGCAGTCCCCCAAGTCCAAGTACTAGGCCTATTAGGAGAGTCTTCAGGACTCTGGACCCCAAAAAGATTAAAAAAAAAAAAAAAGGATGTCTCACCAAGTCCTCAGTCCATAACAAGGGTTTCATCTTCCAGTTTCAGATCTGTCTCTGGATCTCCTGATCCAGCAGCTAAAAAGCATCCAGCACCTCTCTCTCCTGTCCAGTCTCAGTTACCCTCCACAAACTGGTCATCTGCCATATCAGCCAAAAAGGCTAAAAGCCCAACATTGAGACGATCCCCTGACAGGAATTCTGATCAATAATACGGTGGAAAGAAAAAGAATTAAAAGAAGAAAAAGAAACACAAGAAGGATAAGAAACAGAAGAAGCACACACACAAAAAAAAATGAAGTAGAAAGCTGTGGGCTGTGGCCATAGCCATCCCAGCTCCTTCAGCCTCTGAAGCTGTTTCTGCTGCTACCACCACATCAGCTCAGGAAGAGCCTGCAGCAGCACTAGAGCCTAGGAAGGAGACTGAGAGTAAAGCTGAAGATGACAACCTTGATGACTTAGAGAGGCACCTGCAGGAGAAGGCCCTGTGATCCAGGCTAAAGACTCAAGTGTCCCCACAGTCCTAGGTGGAAATGTTTGTTATTTTTGTAAATTTTATTTGGTTTGTACTCAATTCAATTTCAAAATTGCTAAAATGTGTTTGAGCTTTAGACTGTAACATTTGTTGTAATAATTACTAGGTTGAAATTCCTCATGTTTAAAAGGGAGGGGGCATGGATTTACATTACAAAGATGTCCATAGTGTATTAGTGACATTCTTCCATTGACATTTAGAGTAAAATATTTTAAGCCAAAAAAAAAAATCTCGTTTTTCAAAAAGGTAGTTTGAATATTGTTGGCATTTCTGTGGTTCCTTTAAATGTCCTTGTCTCTCCCAAGAGGTTGTTTGTTTGTTTGTTTTTTTCCACTTTCCCTCTACCTTTTCTCTTGAATCTTTGCACCCATGTAAATTATGCTTCTAAACTTTTATAGGTTTGTAAGCTTGCCCAGCAGTGAGACCACTGTTGAAGTACCATAAAGGTTTCAGTGAGTGAGGGCTTGTTCAGTCTTTTGCCTGTGAAATCTGCTGGAAACACTCCGAGGCTGCAGGGCTGTCCTGAGGAACAGTTCCTAAGCTGACTTGGAACTCTGGGTTTTCTCCTTCAGATTATGCTGTATTCTTTCCTTCTCTCCATTTCTTACTCCTTTGCAAAGGCAATTTACTACACCTAGGAAGGACCCTTCAGTTATATAAGTTAGTTTTATGAAACTTGGTGGCTCCCATTCATGTTTTTCATCACTCTTCCAATTGGTACCCACAACTGAAGAGCTGTATATTTGGCTGACTGAAAAGGCCTGGACTGGGTTTCACTTGTTTTATTTTATTTTATTTTATTTTATTTTATTTTATTTTATTTTATTTT